>NC_092350.1:77751544-78123332 GCF_963676685.1 Mytilus edulis | reverse complement strand
AAGGCTTATGTCCGTCTTCGATTTCCGAAAAAGTGGTCAGTTCCTGATGGTCCTTTTGAATTTCCTTACTTGGGAGAATATATTTATTAGGATATCATTTAATAGAATTATGGAGGTCCTTGAATATCATAATTATGGAGCTACATAAATATCAAGGAAACATTTCAAGATATCATCTGAAAAGATGAATCATGGAGGTCCTGGCTCTATGGTTTATAGATATCATAAATTCGAATTATTGAGGGTTTTGAAATATTTCAGGCGCTCCTTACATGCGGCCTAAAATGAAAAAGAAACGACTAATTATATGCCTCAGTCATACATGTAGTTTTATGATTCCAAAAAAAACAAAACATCCCTTTAGTGGCAAGTTTTCGGTGCATGATTGAAAAATGAATTTTCTATCAAAAGTCAAATAAGTTGAGCATATGCTACACTATGAAATGAAAATGAAAAACAAAATAAAAGATTGGTACGGAAAAGAAAACAAAAATAAGTGGTCAAGCCTTATAAAAAGTCCGTCGTTTTGTAAACACCAAGATTTATTTTTCTTTCTTGTAATCTGTTAAACAGTTAATAATGTAAGTAATGTCCTTTATATATTTCTTGAAATAGGCCGAATTTGTTATAGTCCGAGTTTATTATTGTTTGATAATGTTGTAGGCCGAGTTTGTTATGGGCCGAGTTTATATGGAGTCGAAAAGTACCGATATTGTCCTGTACGACGTAGACTGGGTACCTGTCCTTATAATGTTTGTCTCACATACTCGTATTTTGCAAGGGTTAGAACCAGCACAAGATACGACAATATTAGCGTGCTTTGAAAGCTTAAATTTGCTCCCCATATTTATATACACCACAAACAGAGTAATATAAATCCAAGGTAAGTTTCACAAATTAAAATATCAAAATTAGATATATAAGAAACTCTGCTAGGATCTCCTGTAGTTGTCCACAATACTGACCAGTAGCCTATAAAATTTTTGTACCAGTATAATTTGTAACTTTTTATAATAAAAAAACAGCAAATACTGGTACATTACTGATATACCAGTATTGTAGTTGTATTGTTGACTAGACTATATTGAATATCAAAGGGAGATTAAATGAACTCAAAAAGATTATAGAGGATAATTGTGAAATCAACAACCAGTCATTACTTTAGTATACCTGCACGAATAAACAAAGGATCTTCTTCTTCTTTAGGTATCTAGCGATCCTTCAATTATTGAAAATTATGCACCAGGCATTGACTATAAAATTTATAATTTACACTAATTTAGCAACAAAAAATAAAAAAACCAACATAACGTAAGTACATGTATGGGGTGAATATCGACAATTAAATATAAACTATACAATTAGAGCTAGATAAAACTACCTGTACAGATTTATGGAGAATAACTTCAAGTTCATAGTACGAAGAAAAGAAAATTAATTGATATTCCAAATAATCAAAGCTGGTATATACATTTAGACTAGATCCATATTAACCCTTTCAACGCTACACAAAAAAATAGAAAAATGGCTGCTGCTGCTGCATTTTTTTTGTGTTCATTCATTAGAACAGTATATTCCTTTTCAGACTGCTGTATCTTTTTTATTATAAGAGATACAGAAAAGTTATTGCATGAAAAGTGCTCAGGAGAGTATGAACTGTAATGTTAGGCAGTTATTTCAGTAAAATTTTATCAGGTTACCTGCATTTTCAGGTAATTAACAGGTAAAAGGTGTAATTTGTTACATTTGTGTTGAATTTTGAATAAAAACTACTTTTCGTCTTCATCTATTTTGTTTTTTTATCTGTCATATAATAAAGAAGACATCAATTGCTCGATTCCGTAGGGTATTGCACCATACACAACATATTATGTAATCATGGCACAAATCAGTGGCTCCGTCCTCAAAATTTTCAGTCAACCTCCGTTTTCCCCGCTTTTTCTACGTCTCGTAATGATCGATCAAATCATATTTCCCACACAAATTGAATGTAATAAACACATTGAGATAACAAGAAACCTTTTAACTAATCCTTGTCATCAGTTTCGCCATAGAAATGCTGAAATATTTCCATATTTACAGCTTCGTTTCCGATTTCCGCCATTTGCATTTGTCAAAATATTTGTTTTTATTTTCCTTCTACTTCATGATTTTACAATAAAAATTGCTGGGATTTCAAGCGCAAATGAGACCTTGCATATCCAAGATTCATACAAGGAAAAATTAGAGAGGACCCGATTGAAAACCGAATGGTTTAAGAGTCCTTATGAAAAATCCGTTGTCATCGCCGCGAACAGCAGTGGCGGACGGCGTATGTCATCGCGGCATATGCCGTGTATAGCGTTGAAAGGGTTAATCATGTTAATATGAAATAACAAAAAAGCATTACAAATAGTATCAACAGATCAAATTAACAATAAAGTAAGGTTTGAGAGTACTCGCAGTTACTGACCGCTAGTTAAAAGCCAAAACAATCAATAATAAAAAATCGCGCATCAGAGACTTAAATCAACTAAAACACATCCAAGGGATTTACATGTATAGTATTTTAACGTCATGAACAGTCAGAGAAGACATAACTTGTGCAATGCCAGAGATAAATGTATCAACAGGTAGAAGGATAGTGAGGAGTGACTTCTTCAGAGATAAGAATTAACGTGTGTGTGTCTCTATACATCCTGCCTCAAAAGAAAATACAATTTAGTTATGTTTTAATTTGCTAATGACAAAATTGATATTAGTGCCAATGTAAACTATTTTCAGAGATCTAATTACAATTTTGGTACGATAACCCTTATAAGTTTGTTTAAAGGTTCAATGAGTTTAAATGGATCACATAGTGATTTCCACGCTTTAAGTATAATATTACCGTAAAATTTAGGATGTGAAATACCATTTTAATAAGTTTTCTACAGGTACACCCAAATTTACTAATCAAATATTTGTATCTATGAAAGAATTTAGTAAAAGTTTTAAGTAATTTGTGGTATCGAAATCCCTGACACAATAATTTTCCAGTGATGCATTGATTACGTTCGTTAAAATCTATGACATCAGAACATACACAGGCATACCGAATGACGTAAATTGTAGTTTGTAGTTTCCCTTAAAAATTGCAATGTCTAAATCTAGAAAAGGCAACTGCTGCTGTTTATGTTAGATTTAGTTAAAGTAAAGCAGCTGTATATTGTTTAATGTGTGAAAGCAAAAACAGTCCTTTAATATCATACTAATCCTTAAAATCATGCTTGTAAATGTTTACCCCCCTGGATCCGCCACTGTACTGATGATGCAGTATTGTAAAATGTACATGTACTGATGATGCAGTATTGTATCTGTTCATGTTCTGATGATGTAGAATTGTATCTGTACATGTACTGATGATTTAGTATAGTATCTGTACATGTTCGGATGATGTCCTATTGTAATGATTGTATCTGCACATGTACTGATGATGTAGTTACATTGTATCTGTATGTGTAGTACTGATGATGTAGTATATATTGTATCTGTAGGTGTTTGTCTTTTTCATATAATATAACCAACATGGTAGTTGAAAATAAATGTAACATCATGTTTTAATGGTGAGTCAAACAAATATCTCTTGCTTACCACAGCGCTATCACAAAATCCTGGGGAGAGCACTGTAACATAAATGTTCTGATGCTTGAAGATATTGCTTTGATATTTGGTATATATATATTGTTTTATCATTACAACAGTCTTCACAATGAACTTAAATCTACAAGCCCGGAGCTCAATTTTTGAAAATTTTGAGTTAGATTCTGTTGGCCTGTAGATATGAGTTTTACAGGCCCGAGAGCAATTTTACAAGCCTGGGCTGCCAGGGCTGCCACTCAGCTTGAAGACTGTTACAAGTTACAGATCAAGTTGCAATTTTGTTCCGGCCTGATGTCGTGAAGAGTTATGGTCCTCGCTTGGACTTAGAAAATTCTCTCTAAGTATCAGTTTTCCATAATTTTTCTCATCATGCTTGAAAGTATTGATAATTGGTATATAATTTGTTTTATAATGACAAGTTTGAGACCAAGTTCGAATTTTGTTCCGATCTGATGATTTTGTGCAGAGTAATGGGGCTTCGACTTAGAAAATACACTTGAATAGTCAGTTTCCACACTTTTTTTTCGTCATGCTTGAAGACATTGATTTGATATTTGTTATACAGTTTTACAATGACTTATTATAGGTCAAGTTAGCATTTTGTTCCAGTTCAATTAATTTTAACCTGGTAGGGAACTATGTATTGGCTTGCAATACTCTTGGAATGCTTGTTATGAATACAAATGTATATATTAATTATGATGTTTTCTTTTTTCAGGAATCTTATACGCAATAGAAACTTTTCCAGGCCAACATGAAGTAAGTGACGTTAACTGTTCATATTGTCAACATGGTCATGATGGTTTAAAATCGTTTTGTCTTGATTGATTTTAAGACAAAAAATTATTTAATGACTCACCTTATCACCACATTGTACCTTGAAAGTTTTAGTCCATTATGCCTCAGACACACGCATCAAAATGTCATCAGACACATGTCTTCACAATGCATATTTCATCAGGCAAGTGTTTGTCACAAAGTCATTAATGGGGAGGACAATTTTTTTGTGCCACCACCAAAGCGTAGGGGGCATTAAGGGTTACCCTTGTCTGTCCATTGGTTCTTAATATCTGAGACTACCGGGTAGTTCTACAATGATGGACGATCAACTTTATATATGACTGCAAAAAATTTTGCAGCTGTATATTGGTATCGCATCATAGTCTTGGTCATCATCCGAAAACACTTGGTTTCCAGACAATAACTTTAGTATAAGTGAATATATAGAAATCTATGAAATTTATGCTCAAAAGGAAGGTTGGGATTGATTTTTATACGACCACAAAAATTAAAAAAAAATTGGTCCTATATTGGTATCACGTTGTCGTCATTGTTGTCTTTGTCAATGTCAGTGTCATCCATAAACAGACGGTTTCCGGATAATAACTTTAGAATAAGTAAACAGAAATCAATAAAATTTTAATACAGGGTTTATAACCAATAAGGGAAGGTTGGGATTGATTTTTGGAGTTATGGTCCTAACAGTTTAGGAATTATGGGCCAAACAGAGGTCAAAAAAGGCATATTTGTAGTTTCCAGACAATAACTTGTGTTTCAGTGTATGAATCTCTCTGAAATTATACCACAAGTTCCCAAACCACAAAGTGATGGTTAGGATTGGCATGGGGGGGGGGGGGGGGGGGGGGGGGTTATGGCTCAAACCGTTTAGGAATTAGGGACAAAAAAGGGGGAAAACAAAGGTTTCTTGGTTAATGAACAATTAAGACAATTTTAAAGCAATGTAAGGGAGGTAATCTTAATGTAATCCAAGCATAATATGTTGGATTACCTCCCTTACACTGCTTTAAAATTATGTATAAAGAAATATTGTATTTTCTTTAGGTGATTAGCTGTCATTTTACTTTAAGAAGTTACTATTAAATGTATGCTGATTAAGGAATATCAATTTATGCTGATTAAGAAATATCAATTTTCTATTATAAGACTTTTATGATGTATTTAAATGGGTATATATATGGTTGCATCTCCAACATTGTCCAATGGAAATTTGAATTGAATTTATGACCATATCTTGAGGAAAAGAATTTATTTTTGGAAAAAGGGTGGGGAGGTGAAAAAAAATTGGAAAGGGGGAGTAAAATAGAAATTGTGGGTGGGGCAATTTTTTCTCATTTCAGAAGTTAAAAAGAAAATTTATTCATATATATATTATAAAATTGAGAATGGAAATGGGGAATGTGTCGTAGAGACAACAATTGACCATAGAGCAGACAACAGCCTAAGGCCACCAATGGGTCTTCAATGCATCGAGAAACTCCCACACCCTTAGGAGTCCTTCAGCTGGCCCCTAGACAAATATGAATACTAGTTAGTTCAGTGATAATATATTTTATTATTTATATCACAAAAGCAAGAAATTGAATTCAAATCATATAACCAATTCTAAGTTCTTTGACTACAGTTATTCTGTGTCAGAACCTATTATGTGTCAAATATTTAATAACAATCCAAATTCAGACCTGTATCAAGCGCGAATATTTTGTCCATTTTTGCCCCAACTGTTAAGGGTTGGACCTCTGCGGTCGTAACCACCTGCACTCTATGAAGCAATTTATTTGAAAGAGTTATAACCCTTGGAAATATGAAATAAGTGCAACGCAGGGGACATTAGAACTCATTTAATTTGAAATGGGTTGGATTATTTGCCCCTAATAACATCACTGTAGATCTAATTTGTTATTTTTGCTAGAAACATTATAATGCATCACGATCACTGTAAATATACTGTATATCTAATTTGTTCTTTGAGCTAAGGACATGATGATACAACACTGTAAATCTAATTTGTTCTTTGTGCTAAGGACATTATGATACAACACTGGATATCTAATTTGTTCTTTGAGCTAATTATATATACATGTATAAGGACATTATGATACAACACTGTAAATCTAGTGTGTTCTTTGTGCTAAGGACATTATGGTACAACACTGGAGATCTAATTCGTTCTTTGTGCTAAGGACATTATGATACAACACTTGAGATTTAATGTGTTCTTTGTGCTAAGGACATTATGATACAACACTGGAGATCTAATGTGTTCTTTGTGCTAAGGACATTATGATACAACACTGGAGATCTAATGTGTTCTTTGTGCTAAGGACAACTTTTACAAAAATCTTCTCCTCTGAAACTACTTGGCCAAATTAATTCAAACTTGGCCACAATCATCTTTTGGGTTAGTAGTTTGAAAAATGTGTCCAGTGACCCGGCCATCCAACCAAGATGGCCGCCATGGCTAAAAATAGAACATGGGGTAAAATGCAGTTTTTGGCTTATAACTCAAAACCCAAAGCATTTAGAACAAATCTGACATAGGGTAAAATTGTTTATCAGGTCAGGATCTTTCTACCCTGAAATTTTCAGATGAATCACACAACCCGTTATTGGGTTACTGCCCCTGAATCAGTAATTTTAAGGAAATTTTGCTGTTTTTGGTCATTACCTTGAATATTATTATTGATAGAGATAAACTGTAAACAACAATAATGTTCAGAAAAGTAAGATTTACAAATACATGTAGTCAACATGACTGAAATGGTAAATTGACCCCCTTAGGAGTAATTATTCTTTATAGTAAATTTTTAACAATTTTCATAAAATTTGTAAATTTTTACTAACATTTTCCACTGAAACTAATGGGCCAAGTTCATTATAGATAGAGATAATTTTAAGCAGCAAGAATGTTTAGTAAAGTAAGATGTACAAACACATCACCATCACCAAAACATAATTTTGTTATGAATCCATCTGCTTCCTTTAATATTCACATACATGTAGACAAAGGTGAGCGACACAGGCTCTTTAGAGCCTCTAGTTCTTTGTGCTTAGGGCATTTATATGATACAACACTGTAAATCTTATGTGTTTTTTGTGCTAAGGACATTATGATACACCACTGGAGATCTAATTTGTTCTTTGTGCTAAGGGCATTATGATACAACACTGTAAATCTTATGTGTTTTTTGTGCTAAGGACATTATGATACAACACTGGAGATCTAATGTGTTCTTTGTGCTAAGGACATTATGATACAACACTGTAAATCTTATGTGTTTTTTGTGCTAAGGACATTATGATACAACACTGTAAATCTTATGTGTTTTTTGTGCTAAGGACATTATGATACACCACTGGAGATCTAATTTGTTCTTTGTGCTAAGGACATTATGATACACCACTGGAGATTTAATGTGTTCTTTGTGCTAAGGACATTATGATACACCACTGGAGATCTAATTTGTTCTTTGTGCTAAGGACATTATGATACACCACTGGAGATCTAATTTGTTCTTTGTGCTAAGGACATTATGATACACCACTGGAGATCTAATTTGTTCTTTGTGCTAAGGACATTATGATACACCACTGGAGATCTAATTTGTTCTTTGTGCTACGAATACAAATACTTTATTTCTCATAAAACTACAATTACATAGTTATAGAGAACATACATAAATATAACTATAAGGTACAATTTTTACAAGCATCTGTGAACAATACAATGAAATTTACTAGGAGGACTGACTTTCACATTTATAACTTTGATAAATTTACAGTTTTTCTAATATTACAATATTACATGAATTAAACAGTTCATCAAATTTATAGATATAAGGGTTTGTGCTAAGCATGCTAAGGACATTATGATACAACACTGTAAATCTAATGTGTCCTTTGTGCTAAGGACATTGTATGATATAAACACTGTAGATCAGCTGTGGATTCATTTATTTTAATGGTTACCAATTGATGAAAACTTGTATTTTGGTGTACATATTTAATTTCATAGTCTTGCCAATTCTGCATATATACAACCTTATGGAAAGGGAGTAGGTCCAGTAAGACCCCTTTTTGGACCCTAAATATAGCATTGTTACAAATTTGTCAACATGTTATTACATGATGTAAACTTTTAGCTACTTATTTGAAAGTAGAATATTTCTGTTCCATGAATATGGGCTGTTTTTTACAGTACAATGCACATGCATTAGGTAATAGCATCATTAATTCGTGCAATATTACTGAAATCCTCACAATTTCAGCATTTATGCTAATTTTACAACGATTTTTGTTTAAAATGGAAGTGGCCGCATTTGTGTTTAGTCTTAATATATGTTGTATTTGATGTTATAACATTACATATATAAAGCTTAAGACTAAACAAGAATGTGGCTACTTCCATTTTTGTCAAAAACCATCCGAAAATTGATGTTTTGTGGCATATTTAATAGATTTTTCATATACAAGATTGAATTTGAGCGTCTTTATTAAATGACCAAATTAGTTCTTATCTTTTACATAAACTGATTGAATCAACTGAAGAAGACACTCAAGTGTTTAAAAAAGGTCAAAAATCTTTCATTAGATGTACTTCGAAAATAAAACCAAATATAGCTGTAATACTGGACCTTCTTTTTTGTAATTCGTTGAAAATTTAAATTTGTGGTTCACCTAGCGCCTGTACCCATGAAATCAATGTAAACATAAATCCAACGAATGATAATGAATCCTCAGTAATGTGTTCTTTGTGCTTTGGACATTATGGTACATCACTGTAGATCGAATTTGTTTTTTGTGCTTTGGACATTATGGTACATCACTGTAGATCTAATTTGTTTTTTGTGCTTTGGACATTATGGTACATCACTGTAGATCTAATTTGTTCTTTGTGCTTTGGACATTATGGTACATCACTGTAGATCTAATTTGTTTTTTGTGCTTTGGACATTATGGTACATCACTGTAGATCTAATTTGTTCTTTGTGCTAAAAAGCATGTGGATATTTATTACATTTATTTTTTATTTTCTTTCAGGTATTATTGTGATTATTGTGACACTTATTTAACACATGACTCAGTAAGTATGTAGTGTTCAGTATTACTATAGTCTAGAAATATTTTTTTTCTCACTTAGATTTGCAAACAATTTTTAAAAAAAAGTACAAAATAAGAGAATCAGAAACCTATTAAGTGGTCCGAGTACACAGTTATCGTCCTTTGATTTTCGTTGTCCACAAATATAGTCCTTAATGTGGACAGTGTGTTACTTGCCAATTTTTGTTATACCCCTTCCAAATTTAATTCTCCATGTTTTATGCCTCATATAGCAAGTTGGGGGGTGAAATGACACTGTAAAAAAATTTGGGTCATAAATATTTAGGTAAAGTAGTGATTAGGTCCAGCTGAAAAAGGTCAAAAATTAGCACTTCGGAAGCTGTCAAAAGATTTCAAGACCCCCTTAACACAAAATTGTCCATATTTTGAGTTAGAGCTGATGAAGTTTTCTATAAATTTGATATAATTTGTCCCAAAAGTAGTACAACATACTGTAAAAATGTTATTGAGAAAGCGCAGGTGGGATTTTTTTTATTTACATTTATTGTCTAAAAGAAATGCACTACGAAATAACTGTGTACTCGGACCTAAGAGGTGAAATCAGGAAATATAGAATCTGTACTTTGGCAACTTCCCTGAATGATTTGATGGTGTCAATTTGTCAAATAGCATAAAACTAAGGGATTTAAACTTTTATTTGACAGAATTTCTGCAAAAATGACCAATTTTGGCATTATATGGTCAAAATAAGCATTTCATAGCTTTTTCAATTTTGATGCATAAGTGGCATTTTGACTTTCTATCTGACATGTTTTCATGTGTCAATTTTTGTGTTTCTATGCTTTAATCCAGTTGTTTTACTCATTTCTGAACTCTGAATCTACAGAAAAGAAGATTATCTCAGACAATATGAGTAAAGTGTCTTGTATAAATGACCCTCATTTGACACCCTGTTTGGATCAAGTTAAATGTGAGGAGCATGGCACATAAAAGTTGAAGTCCATAATAAAGACCTCACTAAATTTGTATAAAAAGCATTTAACAATGTCTTTTGTACCTGTTTCATTTCACATAATATCTTTCTTTACCCCTGTAGGATACCATGTGGTTCAACTATAAGCCTGTTGAGACTAAAATTGCATGCAAGTTTTTCACTAAAAAGTGAAAAATCTTTGTATCAGACCATACTGTCTGCTCAAAAAGTTGAATGTAAGAGGCTTTTTGTGCTCAGATTTATTGTATCATGTCACCTGAGTATAGAAATGATAGAAAAGACAATTTTTTTTATTTCTTATAGCTTCAATATGCATTTTTAAATGTAAATATGTGCTACGGCCTAAATTGACCCTAAATTATTTTTAGTCATACTTGGCCTAAGACCCTTTTAAACTAATATGATATGTTATTTGTAAGTTTTCTTTCCATTTAAAGTACAATAAGTACATATGTAAGGATTACTTATAATCAAAAAGCTTCACAAATTTAAAATTACTGGAAAATATTACATCTTCATGTAAGGCTCCCCTTCATTGGAAAACCTCCATTTTTAGGCACAGGCTCATATAAATTTGACTTTTGAAAAATTATGCTAAGTCTGATATATCAAATGAGTACTCTATTGCTTTAAATACATGATGTATTATATATTAAGGCATTTTAAAAGTATTTTTTTGCAATATTTTAATTTTAAAAGCCCCAAATGTTGATAGTTGAAATTTCTCAATTTTAACGTCCAAATTTAACACGTAAAGTTGAATATAGAATTAATCATAGTGTCTATAATATATATCCTATTGTTATGAAACTTTGTAAGCAGTCTTATAATATATAAAGCTTATGTCATACCAAGTTTTATAAAGATTGGTCAACTTTTTCTATCCTATTAGGTCCGAGTACACAGTTATCGTCCTTTGATTTTCGTTGTCCACAAATATAGTCCTTAATGTGGACAGTGTGTTACTTGCCAATTTTTGTTATACCCCTTCCAAATTTAATTCTCCATGTTTTATGCCTCATATAGCAAGTTGGGGGGTGAAATGACACTGTAAAAAAATTTGGGTCATAAATATTTAGGTAAAGTAGTGATTAGGTCCAGCTGAAAAAGGTCAAAAATTAGCACTTCGGAAGCTGTCAAAAGATTTCAAGACCCCCTTAACACAAAATTGTCCATATTTTGAGTTAGAGCTGATGAAGTTTTCTATAAATTTGATATAATTTGTCCCAAAAGTAGTACAACATACTGTAAAAATGTTATTGAGAAAGCGCAGGTGGGATTTTTTTTATTTACATTTATTGTCTAAAAGAAATGCACTACGAAATAACTGTGTACTCGGACCAAGTGTCAAATATTTAATTACAATCCAAATTCAGACCTGTGTCAAGTGTGAATATTTTGTCCTTTTTTGCCCCAACTGTACAGGGTTGGACCTCTGCGGTCGTATCCAGCTGCACTTGGCAAAGCAATTTATTATACATTGTGACTTTGATAGAGAGTTGTCCCATTGGCACTCATATATATATTAGATATATATATAGATATATCACATTTTCTTTTTTATTTTAATGGATTTTAATGGAGATATGACAAAAAATGTCTGGCTTGCTCAAATATTTTTGGAAGCCCTGCTTCAATAATGATGAAATGAAAATCTATTTGCATTCCTAATTTTTGGTCCTGTTTGAATTCTTGGGGTTCTTTGATATGCTGAATCTGAACATGTACTTAGATTTTTGGTTATGGGCCCAGTTCTCAAGTTGGTCCAAATCGGGGTTCAAATTAAATTAAACTTTGTTTGATTTCAACAAAAATTGAATATGTGGGTTTTTCGATATGCTGAATCTAATCATGTATTTAGATTTTTATACGACCGCAAAAATTGAAAAATTTTTGGTTGTATATTGGTATGACGTTGGCGTCTGCGTCGTTGGCGTCCGAAGACATTTGGTTTTTCACACTATAACTTTAGTATAAGAGAATAGAAATCTATGAAATTTTTACACAAGGTTTATGACCGTAAAAGGAAGTTTGGGATTGATTTTGGGAGTTTTGGTCCCAACAGTTTAGGAATTAAGGGTCAAAAAGGGCCAAAATAAGCATTTTTCTTGGTTTTCATAAAATTACTTTTGTATAAGTCAACAGAAATCTATAAAATTTTAATATACGGTTTATGACCACAAAAGGAAGGTTGGGATTGATTTTGGGAATTTTGGTCCTGACAGTTTAGGAATTAGGGTCCAAAAGGGTCCAAAATTAAACTTTTTTTGTTTGATTTCATCAAAAAATGAATTATTGGGGTTCTTTGATATGCCAAATCTAACTGTTATTTAGATTCCTAATTTTTGGTCCTGTTTTCAAATTGGTCTACATTAAGGTTCAAAGGGTCCAAAATAAAACTTAGTTTGATTTTAACAAAAATTGAATTAATGAGGTTCTTTGATATGCTGAATCTAAACATGCACCTAGATTTTTGATTATGGGCCCAGTTTTCAAATTGGTCCAAATCGGGTTACAAAATTAAACTTTGTTTGATTTCAACAAAAATTAGATATATGGGGTTTTTCAATATGGTGAATCTAACCATGTATTTAGATTTTTAATATTTTGGACCGGCTATCAAATTGGTCCACATTGAGGTCTAAAGGGTCTAAAATTGAACATTATTTGATTTCATCAAAAATTGAATGCTTGGGGTTCTATGATATGCTGAATCTAACCATGTATTTAGATTTTGGATATTGGACCATAATAGGTAAATGTCCAATTTAAAATTTTGGAGTTTTTAAGTTTAAGTTCTTAGACCACATTCATTCTGTGTCAGAAACCTATGTTGTGTCAACTATTATATCACAATCCAAATTCAGAGCTGTATCAAGCTTAAATGTTGTGTCCATACTTGCCCAAACTGTTCAGGGTTCCACCTCTGCGGTCGTATAAAGCTGTGCCCTGTGAAGCATCTGGTTGATATTTAGGCCCGGTTCTCAAATTGGTCCACATTTAGGTCTAAAGGGTCCAAAATTGAACTTTATTTGATTTCATCAAAAATTGAATTCTTGGGGTTCTTTGATCATTGTTGATATGCTGAATCAAACAATGTATTTAGATTTTGGATATTGGACCATAAAAGGTAAATGTCCAATTTAAAAATTTTAAGTTCTTAGACCACATTCATTCTGTGTCAGAAACCTTAGATGCTGTGTCAACTAATTCAGAGCTGTATCAAGCTTGAATGTTGTGTCCATACTTGCCCCAACTGTTCAAGGTTCGACATCTGCGGTCGTATCAAGCTGCACCCTGCGGAGCATTTAAAAAAAAAAATTAGAGTTATCTTCCTTTGTCCATGATTGTAGTTGAATCAACTACAATCAATGCTTTTTATACGACCGCAAAAAATGTGTCGTATAATGCTATCATGTTGTCGTCTGCTTCATTGTCGTCCGAAGACGCCTTTAGTTTCCGGACAATAACTTTAGTTTTAGTGAATGGATCTCTATAAATTTTTTATCCAACTGAAAAATTAAAAATTTTGTGGTCGTATATTGGTATCACATCGTCGTCAGCGTCATCCGAAAACGGATTGTTTCCAGATAATAACTTTTAAATAAGTAAAGAAATCACTAAAATTTTAACACAATGTTTATAACCACAAAAGGAAGTCTGGGATTGATTTTGGGGGTTATGGTCCCAAAGGTTTAGGAATTGGGTGTCCTAAGGGGCCAAAAACAGCATTTATCTAGTTTCAGGACAAAAAGTTATGTATTAGTATTTCAATTGTTCTGAAATTATACCACAATGTTTAATACCATAAGTAGAAGGTTGGGATTTATTTTAAGGGGTTATTGGGAAAAGTCTAGGAACTAAGGGCCAAAACAAGCATATTTCTAGTTTTAAGAGAATAACTTGTGTGTGTATGGATCTCTCTGACATTGTACCACAATTTCCATATTCCATATAACACAGGGACGGCTGGGATTCAGTTTGGGGTTAATTTTCAAAAATATGTAGGAATAAGGGGCCAAAAAGAAGCATTTTTCTACTTTATAGACAATAACTTGTCTTTAAGTGTATGGATCTCTATAACTTTTTACAAGAAGGTTGAATGTTGTGTCCATACTTGACCCAATTGTTCAGGCTTCGACATCTGCGGTTGTTTAAAGCTGCGCCCTTCGGAGCACCTGTTTTCTATGAAAATTTGAGTTATCTTTTTTTGTCCAGAATAGTAGTTGAATCAACTAAAACCAATGCTTTGTACAATGCAATATTCAATTTGACTACCAACTGATAAATTAAAGCAATCTTTACCATTCAGTGCTTACAAGCTCTTTGATTACCATTTGAGGTTTATGCCCCTTTACAAATGTAAAAATTGCTTGATTTTTTCGTTTCTGTTCTCTTAACTTAAGTTTGTCTCAATTATTTGTTTTAAATTTTAGCCTTCAGTAAGAAAGACACACTGCAATGGAAGAAAACACAAAGAAAATGTACGAGTATATTATCAAAAATGGTTAGAAGAACAAGTACAGAAATTAGTGGACGATACAAGTAAGTTGGAAGTAGAGATATTAAAAAGTTGTATATCATATTTGTTTTTCATGCATTGTTTTGTCCATATAAATCAAGCTCTTATATTTGTTGAATTGTTTATTATTTTTCATTAAATTGTGGTGTTTAATAGCTTGATATGCAGTATGGATTTGACTCATCGTTGAAGGCTGTATGTTGACCTGTCAATCTCTGAAATCCTGCATTGAAAAAAAAAATCTAAGCTCATCATGCATACAAACTTTTTTACAGCTGAATTAAAGTATTATTTGGACATTTCTTTATCTTTTAAATGAAAAATATGCTCACATTCTCTGGAAGTTAACCAATCAAATGTTCACTTCTTTTTTTCAACTGTGTACAAGCTTTAGTAAAGAAGTGGTGCTTTGAAACACCATATATGTTTATGACTCAGAAATATTTTACTACAATGAAATGTAGGATTAATTTCCGACAACTGTCAAATTCAAGGGAATTTAATCCTATATTTTTTCAACCCTTTTTCATTTGCAATTTATAATTTTGGTGGTATTACACCTAAAAAATAAATAAATGTAACTTGATGTAACTTGTTTTCTAATTTAGCGGCTGCATTCAAGGCAGGAAAGATAGCCTCTAATCCATTCCAAGCAGGCACGCCTGGTCCAGGAGGGGTTATGATTCCTCCACCTTCAAATATGCAAGGTAAGAAAAAAAAGGAAAATATCATTAATCAAAGACAACCTGCTCGGCAAAATAACAGTCATGGCCTATTGACTTTGAAACTTTTGCTTAGTTTTCTTGTATTAGCTTGTGATAAGGTCGGTTTATCATGTTTATTTGGAACCACTAATGGAAGGTCAAATGCTATTTGGTATACAGTTGTATTAGCATTGGCACATCTCATATCCATGGAGATTATTTGGCCTGGTCCCCCTCAGTTACTGTTTATTAACTTTTAAATTTTGCTTTCTTAACATGTATTCTTAAGAAGGGATATAATTACTATACTGTTGTCAAGTCATTAAAGATTGCATATTTTGGCGTTAATATTGAGTCACTGATAAGGTCCTTGCATCGGAACTAAACACATTTATTCTAAAAACAGTTGTTGGCATGACACGGGTTATGTTCTTCTCATATATGTTATGATGGTATGATACTAAACCCCTAACGGGAAGGATTGTGCCTGATGTTCATATGATGAAATCATAATCTTTCAGTCAGTTTAATTGAAGTCTGGAGCTGGCATGTCAGTTAACTGCTAGTAGTCTGTTGTTATTTATGTATTATTGTCATTTTGTTTATTTTCTTTGGTTACATCTTCTGACATCAGACTCGGACCTCTCTTGAACTGAATTTTAATGTGCGTATTGTTATGCGTTTACTTTTCTACATTGGTTAGAGGTATAGGGGGAGGGTTGAGATCTCACAAACATGTTTAACCCCGCCGCATTTTTGCGCCTGTCCCAAGTCAGGAGCCTCTGGCCTTTGTTAGTCTTGTATTATATTAATTTTAGTTTCTTGTGTACAATTTGGAAATTAGTATGGCGTTCATTATCACTGGACTAGTATATATTTGTTAAGGGGCCAATCTCAATTTTATGTTTAGTTTTTTTTTAAAGGGAACTACTTATGCAGTTGAATTAGCATTGGCACATCTGCATGGAAATTGTTTAGCCATATGCCTTCGGTCATGGTTCATTGACTTTGAATATTTGCAAAACTTACATGTTAAAGTGTTCCAATTTTAATTTCAACATTTGCATTCTCAAAATAACAAAAAAGACGAGACATATCTCTGTGTTCACAGTTTATTTACAGATATTAATTAATTACTTGATTAGATTATTGTCAGCTTACATAACTAGTACATTGAGTAAATGGGCTATTAATTATGATATAAAATTTCTTGGACTATTATCTAGTCCTACATTGTATATAATGATATTGAGGGTTTTATGTTCAAAAGCCAACGACCAACATTGGCAACAATACATAAAATTGGTTATTCAAGTTATTGTTATAGTAAAATACAACGCTCTTGGTTACTGTGTACTATAATGGAATATATACATTCAGTAAGTTCTTTCAAATGTTATGTATGTATTTAATTCTCATTGTCTTACGTTACACAACACAAAAATGTAACCCTTGATTATAAATACTAGTGTACTATATAATTTTAACTGGTAAACTATTCATACGCTACAAAATTAAATTTAAAACTGCATATTTAACATTAAACGAATCGGTACATAACTTAAGATGTAATTTGTTCTTATCGTACTTTTACATTACAACAATTGTTTATAAGATGTAAATATTATTTTTGTAAAGACTTAAATTTGCAATTAATTAATAATATTCCTTTTATATCAAAATTCTATATTCAAACTGTTATAATGAATACAATTAATTTAAAGTACTTTGTAAAGATACTATTATGTAAACAGACATAAAAATGACACTACTACATTGTCAGCCTGACATGCATATAATGACTAAAAATGTATGCAATACATGTATCCCTATCCATATGAGATCATATGACAGAACATGCAATTTAAAAAATATAATTTTTCGTTAAATTGAAACAGAATAGACATCTGATGTTTACAAAGATTTAAGGAAATATAAAGTACGGTACTTGTTAAACGAAGAAATTGTAACAGATGTATAATTTTTTTCAACTTTCTCAATTGTGGCTATGTGGTCAAGTCTTAATCATTGTGGCTATGTGGTCAAGTCTTAATCATTGTGGCTATGTGGTCAAGTCTTAATCATTGTGGCTATGTGGTCAAGTCTTAATCATTGTGGCTATGTGGTCAAGTCTTAATCATTGTGGCTATGTGGTCAAGTCTTAATCATTGTGGCTATGTGGTCAAGTCTTAATCATTGAGGCTATGTGGTCAAGTCTTAATCATTGTGGCTGTGTGGTCAAGTCTTAATCATTGTGGCTATGTGGTCAAGTCTTAATCATTGTGGCTATGTGGTCAAGTCTTAATCATTGAGGCTATGTGGTCAAGTCTTAATCATTGTGGCTATGTGGTCAAGTCTTAATTATTGAACAAAAGTTGATTAGTTTCACTATTCATTGATCTTTTGTAGTTTCTCAGCTTTGGTCTAATAATTCTTTTTGTAATTATCTCAGGTAAAATGTTGTCCATGAACATAATTTTACCCATGTAAGACTTGGCAATTGTAAGTGTTAAAAATGACAAACAAACAAACAATTGACCTAGAACTCATTAGGAAATCTTTATGATTGTTACTTAATCATATAATGCATGTTTATTCAATGTTTGTTTCTAAATTAAACAACTGGATTTTAGTTGTCATGTCTGAAATTGAAATATTTAAAATCTTTTACAGGAAATAAACCTGGAGGTCCACCAGGACCAACACCAGCAGGTCCAGGAGGACCAGGGCCAATGCCACAAATGGGAGGCCCAATGCCTGGTGGCCCTATGCCATTAATGGGACCTCCACATGGTGGACCTATGCCACCAATGATGCAGTGTAAGTTGTTCAACAATTCACTTTTAAGCAAGGATTTACCCAGAGACAATTAAATGCAGACAGGAAAATTGCTTATGCATAGTAGGCTTTTATATATGTCATCTTTAACAAATAATAACTTACACTATGGTGGAGAAAGTAAGTCGATCCCAGAATTGGTATTTTAAATGCCCCTGCTGTAGTAGAGAGGGAATTTAGTCATACACTTGTCCGTCTGTCAAAGCCGAAGCATGTAAAAATACTCATATCTTCAGATAAGAATGTAGATAGCTAATTTATTCTTAGTGTTAGTCTGAATCTGCTGAGTTTAAGAAAAATTCTAGCACAAAGTGTAACATGAAACAACAGGGTTTATTTCAAGGGATGTAGGGCTGTTGAAAGTTGAACACTTTGTCATGGCCTTTGAAATATTTGTCATGTCCTAATTTAATGATTTCATAGTGTTCAACATCAGGCAACTATTGTTGTGTCTTAACATATCTCTTATTTAATTCCTCACATCTTCTTCTATTTCAGCAATGAGACCTATGGGCCCAGTGATGGGTGGTCCACCAATGGGAATGAGACCCGGTCCATTATTAGCAGGGCCAATGCCACCCAGACCTATGAGAAATTAGTTAAGGACTAAAAAACAATAGAAGTGGATTTTGTTAACTCAGATTTTAAGAAATATGAATAAATGGAGGAATTCATATTCAACAAGTGTAAAAAGAATGCTTTAATTTTGCAGAGCCCAGGGCAGAACTTTTATGTAAATTTTATATTACATGCCCCTTAGAAATGAAGAGGAACAAGATGGTTCTTTTATTTTATGTGTGCTTCTTAAGAAAGAACTCACTTTAATATAGGTGCCTCTTAAGAACAAACTCACTTCAATA
The DNA here is from genome assembly GCF_963676685.1 of Mytilus edulis. Classification (NCBI taxonomy): domain Eukaryota; kingdom Metazoa; phylum Mollusca; class Bivalvia; order Mytilida; family Mytilidae; genus Mytilus; species Mytilus edulis. The sequence goes on along the minus strand of NC_092350.1, from coordinate 78,103,934 downwards.
TAGGTTTCTATTAAGAACAAACTCACTTCAATATAGGTGCCTCTTAAAAGTGAACTCATTTCAATATAGGTGCCTCTTAAGAGCGAACTCACTTCAATATAGGTTTCTATTAAGAATGAACTCATTTCAATATAGGTGCCTCTAAAATAAGAATTAACTCATTTCAATATAGGTGCCTCTTAGAGCGAACTCACTTCAATATAGGTTTCTATTAAGAATGAATTCACTTCAAAATAGGTGCCTCTTAAGAACAAACTCACTTCAATATAGGTTTAGGTAATGATTTTTTATATAAGTTGTCATGATTCAGAATAAGTTACAAATTCTTAAAAAAAATGTATCTTATATATGTGAAGTAAACATTTGTATACTGTGTAAATAGAAATTTGTTTCATCTTTCATTGAAAATTTCAACTTTACCAGTTTTTATCTACAAACATGTGTTTTAAATTAATATGATTTTTCAGAGATATTAATATAAAAAAGTTGATACTGGGGGAAATTCTCAATATTATGTGGTTTATGCACAGTTTTATGAAATTATGAATGATCAGAATTGTATCACAAAAGATAAACACAAATCTCATGTCATTGTTGTTGAATTACATGTGGTCTTACATTTACACCATATCACCTTTAATCCACATGTGGTCTTACATTTACACCATATCACATTTAATCCATACTCAACAAAAGTTTTCAGTAGAGCAGTTCAAATGCATGCACAAATTATATTTTGGAAATGTATACATCTCTGTTCAAACTCATATTTGTATACTTATTGTTGTCAGTTCAACTTCTGTTTATTTCTCTAGTATATTAAACGGATAATAATTCACCAGTGAAAGAGAATAACTCATTTTAGAAGAAATAATTTGTCCCAAAAACAATAATGTTATATGCTTTGATATAAAACTCTTCATATAAAAAAAGAGAGAAAATTTTACTCACAGTTGTGTACAAAAGAGAAAGAAAAGTGTTTCTTTAAATGTTCATAGCATTTTTTTTATCTTTTCATTCATTCAATAAAATAATTTGATCAGTAGTTATTAGTTTTTCACTTATTCTTTCTAAATCTATATTTTTCCTGATTCAGATTGGTTGATTATTTTCAAATTTGCATCACTATAAAAAAGAAGATGTGGTATGTTTGCCAATGAGACAAAACAAATGTCAACTTGGTGAGTTATGTCTTCTAATAAATGGGAAAATGCTAAATATGCTGTTACCCTACTCTGATTTTACTTAGCTATAACCTAACTTAATCAAAATGCTAGTTATAACACAGATTAACTCAATTTGGGATAGCGTCACTTTCACATTTCTCAAATTGTGTTCCTTTAAAAATGAAATAAATGCTGAATTTGCTGTTTCAGCACTAACTAAATTTGCTACAACAAATTATTTTAAAACTTATACACAATTCTTTTACCACCTGTCACCATATAAAGATCAAGTTGGAATTTGGTGATGTAACTTTCACGGATCTTGTGTTATGCCCATTAATAAATGGAGAATTGACAAAATTGGTGTTTTGTACACTGAAACCCCCAGAGCAATTTCTAAAGACCATATACTGAAACATAATTCATTTCAAAGAAAAGTATAGGTTTGAATTAATACATTGACTTGCATATTTACAAAAAGGGGCATCCGTTTCCAAGGACACATTCTTCTGTTATTTTATACTGTAAATTCCAGGGGCGTAGCTGCCGTTAGGCACTTTAGGCACGTGCCTACACATAATTTTTTCACAAATATTTAAAAAAAAAAAAAAAAATAAAAACAACGTTATATGTAGATGAACTCCAGTGAAGTTGTCACAACTCTAATTATCAAATGTCATGTGTACACTAGTCTCTCGTCCTTAGTGAATGGAATATTGGATAGAATTGAATGTTTTTTATGTGTGTACCTTATATAGAAACTATAAACTAGAACTTTGGTTCAGATCATTTCAATTCTATCAACAAAAACTTGAATGAACCTCAACTAAGACACATGAATTTTTAATAAGTTGTTGTTACATTTCAACTAGCTTTCCACTTTGTCTTCACCCGGCTTGTCAATGTTGGTCGTCCGTTTGGCTGTGCAGGATGTATAAATACGTAGTCACGTCTGGTCAGAATGGGGACATTTAATCTTATGCCTAGGTGTAGAGAGAATGCCACTCTTTGAGGAGTTTGTAGTTGTCTACTGAAAGGCTAAGTTTCTGCTCCTATATAATAATCCCTCATTTTCCAATGCTTGGCATTTTCAAATTTCCAGACCTTCGTCCTGTAAAACACCTATTACAGAACTAAGCTCCCTGTTGTGTTTATTGTAAATAATCAATTTGGTTTTTTTTTGTTCTAAACTTGCATAAATATTTTACACTGGATGTGTTTAAAAATCGGAATCTAGCAACTATAGCTTCCAGTAGTTTTGAGTACTCTCAGATCTACGAGTAATGACCACAATTATTCAAATTCCTAAACAGGTAGTAGAGCGGGATATAAAGAAATACGAATTTCTTGAATTTTGTTACGTTAATATGAACAGAACAGAACTTTTGCATTAGGCATCGATTATGTGTGTATGTGTTTGTGTGGCTAGGGTGAAGGTTTAAGAATCAAAAGATTGATAGTTGATGTCTTTCTAGCCAAAAGGATAGTGTTATTATATAGTAATATCAGTGTTTACGTGCACGTGCCTATTTTATTTAATGAAGGATCATCAATATGTACATATATCAATTAAGTTAAACGTATATATCGATCATTACGGAATAGATTTGAAAATACCAAACAGCTTAATTAAAGGGATACGCGGATCTATTCTGGGCAGTACATATTGTAAATATTTTTTTATAATATTTGATTTTCCAATTGTACTGCGTTATTTAATTCATTCAAATGTTATGGTAAATTATTCATAATTCTTCGAACTTTTCATCATGTATATTATAATTATCATGATTAAATATGTCATGGTGTGTTATTTGGCATATATTTGTGTTATTGTTATTTTGGATAAAAATATGTTTTATTTAGAGAAAGAAAATTTATTTTTATCCAAAATAACAATAACACAAATATATGCCAAATAACACACCATGACAAATAACCAGAAAATTTTATGTTTTTGTGCATAAAATTTTGCAGCCTGAACGCTGAAATCCGTTTTTCAATGTCTTGTTCTTTTTGATCTCAGTTCTTTACTGGTCTACATTCAATTATAACTTCAAATTGTCTTGCTTCCTCTGCATTTTTATACGACCAAAAAAAAATTGCAGTCAAATATTGGTATGAGATCGTCCGAAGACATTTGGTTTCCAGACAATAACTTGAGTATAAGTATCTAGAAATCTATGAATTTAAACACAAGTTTTATGACCAACCACAAAAGGAAGGTTGGAATTGATACTGGGGTTTATGGTCCCAACAGTTTAGGAATTAGGGACCAAAAAGGGGCCCATTGAATTAGCATTTTTCTATTTTCCACAAGTTTCCATACGACAAAGGGATGGTTAGATATGGATTTGGGGGGTTAGGCACAGGCACAAGTTGTCGCAGATTTTTTTTCCATATATACATGTACCTTAATATAACACTATTAAGGTATTTAGGAATTTTTTTCTGAGACAAGTGCCTGTGGGGTTATGCTAAAAATCCTTAATCTGCATTCTTGTTTTCTAATTTTGAGAATTTTGCTTTAGCAATACTTTTCTTAGACGTCGGCCTCAAATATCTGGTGACAGACTATCGCAAATGTTCTGCTCCAAGATAATGTAGTACTAGTGTTTTGAAACTGATTCTAGAAGATGCTTTTGAGTCCTTTTGAAAAGATTACAGCTGGAATAAAAAAAGGAATGAATTTTCACCGACAATTCAGATGAATTTAACTTCATTTTGAAAATGAATATCACAAACACTACTTTGCGGATTTTTCATTCCCTGAAGAGAGGGGGGGCAAGGGGTTTAACTGTTATGCTGTTATGGGGTATTTTAATTCTTTGTTATCTGTTATTCTGAAAATATATTTAATGTTAGCTGTTATTGTCTTATTCTTTGTTAGCTGTTATAGGACTATTATCTATTTTGTTATCTGTTATTGTGAGAATCTATTTGCTGTTAACTGTTATTGAAAATTGGAATGTTAGCATTTTGACAGCCAATCTTCCTTAGAAATTGAAAATCAAAAAATAAAAATGAATTAAGAAAATTTTTTAATTTTCTCTGTATAAATTTAAAATAATGATTATCATTAAACCACAGTGACTCAAGTATTAAAAATTATTAAGTAAAAGTTCACAATACAATCAACTGGTAAAACAAATTGTTCATAAATTTCAGAGGGCCCTCATGGGGTTTTTGATTATGTGATTACTTGGCCGTTTTTTTAATGATTATTTGATTATTAAGCCAAATATTTCATGATTATTTGATTACCTAGGACTGTATTTTTAGTTTATGATTATTTGATTACTAAAGATAAGCAAATATTTAATGATTATGTGATTATATTGGCAAAAAAATGGTGATTATGTGATTACTAGGACGCCCCCCCCCCCCCCCATGAGGGGCCTCATTTCAAAATTTACAAAAAATCAATGAAAGCACTTCGGAAAAAATATGTCTTAAGATCCTTTTTAAAAACGTCAAGAGATTGTTCATTTCGTAAGGATGAAGGTAAGCTGTTCTAAAGAGTTGGTGCGGCAATATCGAACCGTCGTTCACCATAGCGTTTTGTCCTAACATCGTTTGGTAGTCGTAACAGCATGCTTTTCTCCGATCGCAAGGCTCTACCAGGTTTGTAATGTTCAACTAATTCCTGTAGGTATGATGGTGCCTTGCCATGAATTGCTTTAAAAATGTACAGCAGGAGTTTGTACTGACAACGAAAATGAACCGGTAACCAGTGCAATGAAATGAGAACAGGTGTTATTGAATCGTATTTTCTCTTGCGCGTTATTAGCCGTGCTGCTGTATTTTGCACACGCTGTAGTTTTGTTATTACACAGCTATTTGTTCCGTATAACAGCGCATTACCATAATCTAGTCGTGATGTAACGAGTGAGCACACTAGAGTCTTACATGCCTCATCTGTAATCAGGGATCTAATGCGACCAATATTTCGTATCTGATGAAAACATGCTTTTGTCGTTGCACTAGCTTGTTGTTCCATGCTGAGTGTTTTGTCAAAATAAAATCCAAGATTTTTCACACAAGAAAATGGTATGGGTTTATATTATGTCTTTGGGAATTATACATCTTTTTCTTTTAGCATTTATATTATAAGTGCTACTCCCTATCTTTTCCATTACATGAAAGAGAACCCTGACCACCATATTTTTAAAAGCTTTTAATTGCTTCACATGGCTAAAATTGAAGCTCAGAAACCATTGATGCAAATAAAGATGTGTCTTCCGTTTAATTTTTCGACAAATACCCTTTTAAAAATCCTACAGCTTCTCCAATGCTGTACCCAAATTTTCCATATTCTATAATTTCACATAAGATGCATGATTGCATGGTGTTTCACTTGGTGTCATCCAAATTTTCACTAGGTCCAATTTCTATTATAATATCAGAATTGTCACTTGAGTCAATTTCTATTGTCAGAATAACCATAACTGGTAGCGTGTGTCAGTTGCATGTCCTGTCTCCACTGATCGGAGTATTTTGTATTTTATAAGTAAGTTTTAGCATGAGGTCACTAAATACAAAAAATAGATTGTGCATCAATTTTTTTTGTTTATTACTTGTAAAGTATATATATTGCTTTTCAGAAATAAAAAAATCTAAAAATCAAACTGATAATAAAGTGTCACTGGCTGCACTTCTTTCGAAAATTAAATAAAAAAACCTAAATCATTAAAAGTTGATTCCTCAAATGCCCTAGATTAAAAATATCCGTATATCAAAAACAGAAACTAGTAATTTCGTTCAGAAAAATTCAACATCCATACTATAACTTATTGTACAAGTTACGGAAAAAATCAACCAAGGCAGAACTGCCTCAACGGCCGAAACGTCTTGTTTACACAAATTACAATTTTCTAGGTCCATACCACAAGTTATATACTAAGATCTACGAGTCATCTACTGGATTGGTCCTGGACAGATTTATTTTCATATTCCATTTACTGTTATCTGTTATTGTCCCTTTTCAATTCCTTGTTATCTGTTTTTCACCAAATCAATTCCCCCCTCTGAAGAGAAAATCAAAAGAAATATACGCTAGACAACGTTTCATTCATGAATATTTCATGAATGAACATTTTCCCGCGTAATTTTTACTATGTACGATATTTACATATGTTTATAAATCGTATATTGGTATCACGTCGTTGTCGTCGTCGTCGTCGTCAGCGTCGTCCGAAGACGGATGGTTTCCGGATAATAACTTTAGTAAAAGTAAACAGAAATCAATAAAATTTTAACACAATGTTTATAACCACAAGAGGAAGCTTTTGATTGATTTTGGGGGTTATGGTCCCTAAGGTTTAGGAACAGTGTCAAAACAATAAGTTGTGTATAAGTATTTCAATTGTTCTGAAATTGTACCACAATGTTTAATACCATAAGTAGAAGGTTGAGATATATTTTAAGGGTTAAACAGTCTAGGATTAAAGGACCAAAAACAAGCATTTTTTGTAGTTTAAAGTCAATTAATTAGAACAAGGAGGTTATATTAGAAATAACGAATTCACCAACATTCCAACCGACTATATTTTCAGAAAACGACATCTGTAACAAACACAAATTTTAGCTACTTCTTTAAAAGCAGAACCAAATACAATGGAAGTCCCAACTATGTACTGGCTTCCGAAGCTACACAATTTTTTTTACAAAAATAGATTTATTTCATCTTCAAGCCATTTTTCCACTACTAAATGTCTATTCTACTTACTAGTACTCTTGGTACAATAAAAAAAAAACTGATAATAAATTGTTCAAATAAGGCTTTCGAAAATAGTGGAATTAATTACTTTTGGAGTGTCAAAAACTCGTTGGAAGTACTTGATAAATTGCATGCATATATTGGTGATTTTTAATCTGTTCAAAGTTTTGATTTTTCTACCCTATATACCACTTTGCCTCATATTCTTATTAAGAAAAAAATCACATCCCTAACTAACTGGGCATTTAAAAAGTCAGAATGCGAGTATATATGTTCAAACTCTTTTAGGTCATTTTTTAGTAGCAATAAACAAAAGAACTATGTCAATTGGACATGCTTTGATACTATATATGCGCTTGAATTTTTACTTGATAACATCTTTGTTCGCTTTGGAGATTCTGTATATCGTCAAGTTATTGGAATTCCAATGGGGACTAACTGTGCACCACTTATTGCGGACCTGTTTTTGTATTGTTATGAGTTACAATTTATGACTAAAATTAGCAAAGACCCATCGAAACAACATTTGATACAAAAATTTAACAATACTTTTAGATATTTGGATGATATATTGGCTCTCAATAATGACGACTTCAGTATGTATACTAAATAAATTTATCCTGTTGAAATTACTTTAAATAAAGATAATACTAACAATGACCACTGCCCTTTCCTCGATCTTGATATCTATATCATTAACGGGAAGTTTATTACAAAAATTTATGATAAAAGAGATGATTTTTTTTAATTTCCTGTCGTTAATTATCCATTTTTAGATGGTGACGTTCCCTTGTCACCATCTAATGGTGTTTATATATCTCAACTTGTACGATTCGCTCGTGTATGTAACAACTTATTAGATTTTAGCGAGAGAAATTTATGTATTACTGAAAAATTATTACACCAGGGTTTTCGATATCACAATCTAGTCAAAACATTTACTAAATTTTATCATCGGTATTCGTAAATACAACTCAACATGCAGACATCTTATTTACGTTCAGGATTTTTCACATCCAATCTTTTATGGTAATATTCTTTACAAAGCACAAAAATGCCAGTATTCACCTCAAAAGCTTACAAAACCTTTAAACAGGCTTATTCAGAAGGGATATAGTTACGATACTGTTGTCAGGTCATTAAAGATTGCATATTTTGGCTTTAATATTGATTCACTTATAGGGTCTTTGCATCGGAACTAAACACATTTATTTAAAAAAAAAAACAGTTGTTGGCATGACACTGCTTATGTTCCTCTCATATATTTTATGATATGATACTAAACCCCTAACGGGAGGGATTGTGCCTGATATTCATATGATGAAGACATAATCTTTCAATCAGTTTAATTGAGGTCTGGAGCTGGCATGTTAGTTAACTGCTAGTAGTCTGTTGTTATTTATGTATTATTGTCATTTTATTTATTTCCTTTTGTTACATCTTCTGACATCGGACTCGGACTTCTCCTGAACTGAATTTTAATGTGCGTATTGTTATGCGTTTACTTTTCTACATTGGCTAGAGGTATAGGGGGAGGGTTGAGATCTCATAAACATGTTAAACTCCGCCGCAATTTTGCCCCGGTCCCAAGTCAGGATACTCTGGCCTTTGATAGTCTTGTATGATTTTTAATTTTAGTTTCTTGTGTATAATTCGGAGTTTAGTATGACGTCCATTATCACTGTACTAGTATACATATTTTTGTTAAGGGGCCAGCTGAAGGACACCTACGGGTGACCGTGCGGGAGTTTCTCGCTACATTGAAGACCCATTGGTGGCCTTCGGCTGTTGTCTGCTCTATGGTTGTTGTCGCTTTGACACATTCTCCATTTCCTTTCTCAATTTTACTCTTTGGTTACAGTTTTTGAAATATTAATAAGTTTCTTAAACTATCCTGGATTTCTACCAAACTTGGACAGATTCTGAAGCTTGTTTATGATCATATGATACGTAGTATCCAGAAGTAAATTTGGTAATAAAACAAATCCATTTTTTCAGTATTTTACTTATAAGGCCTTATAAGGCCTTATAAATGGACTTAGTTTTTCTGCCAGGAAACATAACATTCACTCTATGGCTAAAGTTTTTAAAATTCTTATAACTTTCTTAAACTATCCTGGATTTGTACCAAACTTGGACAGAAGCTTGTTTATTATCAAATTTGAATCTAGTATCTGGAAGAAAATTTAGCTAAAATTTTGTTCTTGTTTTTGGGTGCCTATAAACAGGTCGGGTACACTACCTTATATGGAAATGCATGAATTAGCATACTTATGTCCTCGCACATGTAATTATCTATTTACGTGTGACGCAATTTATTTTTACCTGGGTGTTTGACCAATCCACTAAATGAGTAACAATGCATGATGGACTACTACGTGTTTACAATCGACCAAACAAACGTGTTATTTAATGAAATACAACACATTTTTTCATGCAATGCGGGATTAACAATATCGCTTAGTTTTTCATTTTTAGCTCACCTGGCCTAAAAGGCCATGTGAGCTTTTCTCATCACTTGGCGTCCGTCGTCGTCGTCGTCGTCGACGTCGTCGTCGTCGTCTGTCGTCGTTAACAATTTTTCAAACATCTTCTCCTCTGAAACTACTGAATGGATTTGAATGAAACTTAGCATGATTGTTCCTTAGAGTATCCTGCACAAAGTGTGTGCTTCGATTTTTGATCCGTCAAAAAACATGGCCGCCGTTACTTAAAATAGAACATAGGGGTCAAATGCAGTTTTTGGCTTATATCTCAAAAACGAAAGCATTTAGAGCAAATCTGTTGTGGGGTAAAAATGTTCATTAGGTCAAGATCTATCAGCCCTGAAATTTTCAGATGAATCAAACAAACCATTGTTGGGTTGCTGCCACTTAATTGGTAATTTTAAGGAAATTTTGCAGTTTTTGGTCATTATCTTGAATATTATTATAGATACAGATAAACTGTTAACAGCAAAAATGATCAGCAAAGTAAGATCTACAAATAAGTCAATATGACCAAAATTGTCAATTGACCCCTTAAGGGGTTATTGTCCTTTAATGACAATTTTTCACAATTTGTTCATCATATTTGCTAACTTTAAAAAATCTTCTCCTCTGAAACTGCTGAATGGATTTGGATGAAACTTAGCATGATTGTTCCTTAGATTATCCTGCACAAAGTGTGTGCTTCGATTTTTGATCCGTCAAAAAACATGGCCGCCGTTACTTAAAATAGAACATAGGGGTCAAATGCAGTTTTTGGCTTATATCTCAAAAACGAAAGCATTTAGAGCAAATCTGACAGGGGTAAAAATGTTCATTAGGTCAAGATCTATCAGCCCTGAAATTTTCAGATGAATCAAACAAACCATTGTTGGGTTGCTGCCACTTAATTGGTAATTTTAAGGAAATTTTGCAGTTTTTGGTCATTATCTTGAATATTATTATAGATACAGATAAACTGTTATAGCAAAAATGTTAAGCAAAGTAAGATCTACAAATAAGTCAATTTGACCAAAATTGTCAATTGACCTCTTAAGGAGTTATTGCCCTTTAAAGACTTTTTTCACAATTTGTTCATCATGTTGACTTACTTTAAAAATTCTTCTCCTTTGAAACTGCTGTATCAATTTCAGCCAAACTTAGGCTAAATGAGTTTTAGAGTTTCAGAGTATCTAGTATAAATTTTATATTTCATTTCCTTGTATGTCAAGAAACATAGCTCCAATGGCTAAAATAGAACATAGGAGAAAATGAATTTTTTTTTGCTTTTGAAGAAAATAGGACGATTCAAAGAACATTTAAATAAATTGAAAAGCCAAAATAATCATTGATGAGAGATTAAACCAAAAAAATTCAGGTGAGCGATTCAGGCTCTTGAGAGCCTCTTGTTTGTATACAGATTTATAGTTCGTGATATAAAGTATTCGTCCCATGCTCAGATTAACGAAAAGTTGTTTCTATGCGAAGAAACAAGTGTTTGAATTACCCGATGTGCAGCCATTAATATTTTGATCAGTAATGTCACAGAGATTTCAGGTATTTGTCCACCAAACAGCAGCGAAACAACAGTGAAAAATACAATTACCCAACAGACAAACTTACTAGTGTAAAGTTAGCCGTCGATAATAGCCGGTGCTAATATATTCATGGGGTTCAGCAACTTTTGTATAGCTGGTAGCTATAGATAGTTAAAGAAAAATTAGGATCCTATGAATTTTGTGTTCGTAAAAAGGCGAAGACTTATAGAGTTTGTTAAGGATCTGACGAAATAATTTACTAAACTTTCTACAAAATTTATTTTATGATATTGTACCCTCTTTTGTGATTAAAAAGTAATTTAAATCGAGGAAAAGAATGTGTTTATTTCTTTGTCTTAAACAACAAGAAATATTTATCAATCGGGGCCAATTATAGCCGATTATACGGTATGGGTATTTCTCATTGTTGAAAGCATTACAGATGCCTATCACTACTTACATCCACTTCATTTGAGCTTAAATGGACAATCATACCATAAGAGAATCAAATTTGAACTATTCTACATATTACAAAGGAGGAAACATAAAGGCTCGGGATACCTGACGAGGATAAGCCTAGGTCTACATGACCATAACCGAAACACCCCTTTTTTTAGTATACACACAACAATACTACTATACAATCATGCAATTGTGAATTTCTAGAAAAATATGGAAATAAATGCAGAAGAATGTATTCCATAAGCGGAAATATTTATCATACACTGAGTTTACCAGATCTTAGTTACTCTAAATGTATGCACATAGGAAATTGATTTAAAAACGAAGGATTATGATAAGATATACTGGATTGGTCTTGGACCCGATTGATTTTAACTGAGTTTACCAGCTCTTAATTACTCTAAATGTATGCACATAGGAAATTGATTTAAAAACGAAGGATTATGATAAGATATACTGGATTGGTCCTGGACCCGATTGATTTTAACAGTATCCCATAAGAGAAATCAAATTTAAACTATTCTACATATTACAAAGGAGGAAACAAATAGGCTAGGGATACCTAATGAGGATAAGCCTAGGTCAACATGACCATAACCGAAACACCTTTTTTTTAATACAGACACAAAAATTATTATACTACAAACATGCAATTGTGAATTTCTAGAAAAATACGGAAATAAATGCTGAAGGTGTCACACCTGTGAAATTTTTAATATAAGTCGCATAATGCTCAGATAGGCTGTTTTTAACTACAAATTGACTAAGGATTAAGAATAAAGCAAAATAAAAGATTTCTAATCAACTTTTTTGTCTCTTTAGGTGTCACACCACCAATTACTCCCTCAAATTTAGTAGGCCTACTCGAACAAAAAATAGTGCATTTGATGTCATTGTTTACTTAAACTACCCAACAAATTTGCAGAAAGGAAACTTTTGGTGAAAGAGAAATATATCTAGACCATTTTGAGCCAAAATTTACTTGTCTATGAGTTTGCATTAAAAATTGAGGATTAATGCGCTCCATAGTATACTAATTTAAGATTTCAAGAAAACCAGGGGTTATTTTTAGTGGTACATCAGTTCGAAAGGTCTCTTCTTTCTTATATGGCTTTAAAGGTATGTTGAAAATTGGCATGACAAAAGGTGATGCCTGGTTTGTAAGAGGTTAAACTTAAGATAAAAAATTTAGAAAGCTATGAAAATTGCAAAATTTGGTTGAACAGATACTTAGGGACTTTTAATTGGTGGTCTGACACCTTTAAGCAAAATGCGGTGAAACATCAAAATCAGAAAACAATTGGTTTTTTTGTGTGTCTTAACTGATCAATTGAGATAATAGTAGCCACATTTCAATCTTTTTGGGAGCAAAATGTCACATATTGCAAATTTAGAGCCTAAAACTTGAGTTTGTGCTATTTTTAGCTTTTCCCACCACAATATGCTTTTATATAAAAAATGCCCTAAATAATGTTATAAATGCACAGAAAGTTATTTTGTGGTGTTAAACATTGAAACATAGGTTGTTTACTACCCCCAAACAAATTTTGTCATGCAGATTTAATGAAATTATTTGATTTTTACCCCTTATATCATTGCGTCATAATATGTACTTGGCAGATAGCATAGCCTAATGTAAACGCTGCAGAAACTCACAAAAGTACCATTTATTATTCCAAATGAAATTTTTATATCTTAAATTTTATCAACTGATGTAAATAAACACAGTTAAATGACCATGGCTGCACTTTTGATCAATTTGTAGCCCATGCAAATAAATTAGACATAAATAAAATACAGGATATAAACTATAAACAAGAAAAGAGTTCATTCTCAAAAAATATTAAAAAAGAACTAAAAGATAGCTTTGAAAATATTTTCTTTGAAAAATTAAAATTAACTAATGAAACCAGTAAAATATTCGTGTAGTCGTAAAATAAAAAGAAAATATGAAATAGACAAATACAAATACATTTCTAAAAATAGTTTTGAAAATAGAAAATTATTATGTAAAATGCGAGTAAGTGACCATTTCTTGGAAATAGAGAGGGGTAGATATAAAAGAATTCAAAGAGAAAATAGAATATGTAAACATTGTAATATAAATGCGGTTGAAGATGAAACCCACTTTTTCTTAAAATGTATACACGAAGATGCTCAAGTGATAACACCATACTATGCTGAATGAGTATGTGTAAATGCTAACAATGTAAGCATCAATAAAGATATATTCTTGGACTTCTTTATCATGTTCTGTATAACCATTTAGATTCTACCACCTTTATCTACACTCCGTCCGTATTGTGGTATTTGGCTGCATATTCCAATTTTTGTTTGTCATGCAATTTAAATGCGAGTAAGTGACCATTTCTTGGAAATAGAGAGGGGTAGATATAAAAGAATTCAAAGAGAAAATAGAATATGTAAACATTGTAATATAAATTAATAAATTAATAAATCTTTACGTAATCAGCTTGAAAAAGATATAAATAATATATGTCCAGAATTCTTTTAATTGTCTGGAACAGATAGATTACAATTAATTCTATCTTCATTTGATATTATGCAACTTACTGTTCCGTTCATTAAAAAGTCATTTGCACTGAGGGGAGTGGACACGACGCCTGCATAAATATTACTGTTTTACCACTTTATATATGATGTTTAATATGTTCATTTTTCCATTGTGTATATTGTATTGTATTGTTTGTATGTATGCCTTCAATCCCCAGGGGTATAAATGTGCATTTCATGAATAAATAAAATAAAAAAAATACAAAATACAAATATTTTTATTGGCACAAACTCATTAACAATAAATGGTTAAGACCTATGGCATTACATATATATGTCGTGTACAAGTTGCGATTTTGTACAGGTTATAACATGTACAAAAATATTGTACATGTTATAACTTGTATAATGCAAAAATACAAGTTATAACATGTACAAAAGTACCTCGTACATGTTATAACCTGTACAAAATATTGCTTAAAAATGGTTTTAACTTGTACAAAATCGAAAAATAAGGATATATTCTATTATCGCAACAGATGTTATTAACCTCAATAATATTTTCATAACGTTTTTATTATTCCTTCATGTTAGTGTGTTTTGTCCTTTTTTGATACAGTTAATGTCCAGTGGTCGGTATTACGAAGCATTCCTAAGACTTGTCATAAGATATATCTTAGGACATGTCTTATGATCCTCTTATGACTATCTATGGACATATCTTAGGACATGTCTTATGATCCTCTTATGACTATCTATGGACATATCTTAGGACATGTTATAACCTGTACAAAATCGCAACTTGTACACGACATATATACAACTATACTGAATAATTGACATGGTAGAATGAAAGGTTCCATGATAACATATCATGCTAAATTATGAAAAGTTACAAAATGATGTATCATATAAGTTCACTATTTCTTATATTTAGACACTCTGATATGAAAGAGGAAGACAGTCTAAGTAATAATGCTGAGCTATTATTGACCAAAAGAGATATTTTTTCATCAGCGGTAATGTTACGCTGTATTTGAAATATAACATTTATTTTATTTTCAAATATTTCTCGCTTTGAGGTATATCTATTACATTATCATAAGAAATGTTGTTCATCCTCAATTTCCCCATTTTTACAGACAGGACAGTGTCTTTCCTCTCTAGGAACATTTAAAAGATGTCTTCCCCTTTCAATCATTAAAGGATGTGCACTTATGCGTATTTTGCATATTGCTGCTCTATCATTTAAATTGTTTAGTGAATCAACATATGATGGTCTTTGACCCATTTTGTAGACTTGACGAAAGAAACTGAGCTTAGAAGACTCCTGTGTGTTTGCATTTTGATTTTGCAAGCACTGATCATAAATTCTCTGTTTTACTTGTCCCAAGTGCTGCTTTGTTAGACAACTTTTTTTCAACAAGATATGAATATCCTAATTTTTGTAAAATGCACTGAGTTTTTAGGATCCAGGGGTTTGAAAATCTTGTTGCACAGAAAATTTGATTTACAAGTGTATTTTCTGATGAAAGTATATGCTCTAGAAAATTTATGCTTGAAAAAACAATTTTATTTTTGAGTGGAATTCTACCAAGCTCAGCACGACAAGCATCATTTGAAGCCTTGCAATGAACACCAAGTGCTTCTTTAATAAATTTAATGTGTAATTTTTCAAAGGGATCAGAGCCATTAATGATGAGTTAACACCCCAAATTTCAGAACAGTACATCAGTATAGGTGAATACCGTGATATTAATGTATCGAACAATTTTTCAAGTAGTCTACATGGATTATTCAGACCCACAGTTTTCTTAATTTTGAAATAGGCCTTTCTTGCCTTTTCCATAAGAGTATTATTTATGGCTAAATTGAAATTACCATTACATTTTATTACAATACCTCAGGGAGCTACCATTTGATTTTTATGGGGGGGGGGGGGGGGGGCTAGGATCTGAGACTACTATAACAGTTAGTCTCAGCTAGGATGAAATTTGAAAAAAATAGGCAGGACAGGAGTTTTAAGTAAAAAAAAAAGGCAGGATGAGACAATTGCAAAAAAAAAAGTCAGGACAACAATTTAGGTAAAAAAAAGGTCAGGATAAACTAAAAAAAAAAAGGCAGGACCGAACTGAGTGAAAAATAAAAAGGCAGGACAGAGATTACAGCTAAAAAAAATGCAGGACAAAATTTTTCATCCTAGCCCCCCCCCCCCCCCTAAAAATCAAATGGTAGCTCCCTAAATAAGAATAATGACTTTAACAGTTTCAATACAAGAATCATTGTAAGTAAATTCGTCCAAAAATGTTTTACCATTTGAATTAAATACAATGACTTATCTGTAGTTTCTGTAGTTTCTGTAGTTTCCAACAATCACAATAATCATATAAAGCATTAAGACTATTTTGTAGTCCTTTTTTACTTTGAGACAATAAAACAATATCATCTGCATATAAAAGAAGAATATTTAAAGAAACATAAAGGGGGCCCGGGGGGGGGGGGGGGGTGCTGCTGACTAACCTAAGGGGGTCCCGCTCCAGTCATGCTTCAGTGAATCGTCCTATATAATCAGACCCCCGCCTATGGGTGTTAGTCCATTAACAATTTCATAGGTTAGAATTTATGTGTTGTTTATTTGACTTATCAATCAAAATAAAGTTTTCTTAATATCTGATCTTAAAGCTGAGAAATTGAAAATGTTATGTTGAATATTATATAGCTAGTGATTTTGAATCGGTGATCTGACACCTACATAGTAAGTAAGTAAGTAAGTATTTTATATTGGTTTGAAATCCAAAATTATGCCTAAGCCTAACTTCTAATGGCCTAACTCGCGGGAAATTGAGAAAGCGAAATTGAACTCATAAAGACATTCCCGTCCAGCAAACGCAAAGGTCAACGACTGTAGCCAACGTACACACCACGGGGAATACATTTATATTTTTTATTTTTTATATTTTCAAACTAAGTATATATAGACATATAGACTTATCGAAAACCCTATTCTTTACGAAGTGCTCCTGTGAAGGAGGGATTTCCTAATACAGATACAGAATCGCCCTATTGGGGCGAAATGAATCTTAGTGCGAACGACAATCGGGGCGAAGTCACCTGAATACGGATGATAAAAGAATGGCGGAAAGCATGAGTGGATGTACATACCGGGAAATTTCAATTTCATCTAGTGTGGGAACAAGATGGAAAGAAATAAACGTCAACACAGGTATGTAGTTGACGTATTGCAAACGGGATTGTCTTTTACACTAGTTGCCATTTCATGCATTTAGAACGGCTTCTTTTTATATCACCTGGCATAGATCTAACATTTATTTTCGCTTTACTTCTTCTACCGGTTACACTGGGGTAAAGCTGATGACCGTCCTTCTTCTTCTTTATATACAGAAAAACATCAACTGGTTGATGATTACTTTCCGGCGCATGCCTGGTTTAACAATATTGTTAATGATTAAAATATATATTTTTGGTTTCTTATAATTTTTCAATTTTTATGATACAAATGTATATGTAACTGTAAGTAATATTTTTCAATTTTTATTTTTAATTTTTGGTATAAGATAAAAACAAGATACATATTATACATGTAGGTGTTTGTAAGTGTCAAGGAGCATCTCTCTAGTGAGTTTCTCCTTGAAGCACTCAGTAGTGGTGCTGCAGGCTATTGGTTCTGGTAATTTGTTCCAGTCTTTTATAGTTTGGCAGAAAAATGAAAATTTGTAACTGTCTTTGCTGCATCGAATTTGTCGGTATGTTTGTTCGTGGCTAGACCTGGTGTTTGATTGGCTTTTAATTAATATGTCAGTATATGTGGTATGGCAATTTTGTTGTTTGTTATTCTATGGAACATATTTAATCTGCTTTTGAGTCTCCTTTCTTGTAATGTTGGCCAGTGGAGTGTGTTAATCATGTTTGTTACACTTTCAGTATATTTGTAGTTTGAGCATACATATCTCGCTGCACGTCTTTGAACTTTTTCTATGGAGTTAATGTTCTCTGTTGTGTAGGGGTCCCAGACAGTGCAGCAGTATTCAAGTTTTGGTCTAATAAGGGCTTGTATGCTCGGTCTTTGATGGTTACTGAGTTTATTTTAAGTTTCTTCTGGTGAATCCAAGGGTCTTATTTGCTTTAGATGTCATGTTCTGAATGTGTTTGTTCCATTTTAAATTTGATGAAATAGTTATACCTAAATATTTTGCATTTTCAACTGACTCAAGAATGTGACCGTGCATGTTGTAATAAAAATGGATAGGTGTTTTCTTTGTGGTCACTCTAAGTATGTTGCATTTATCAGGATGGAACTGCATTAGCCAGTCTTGTTCCCATTTGATTGCTCCTTCTAGGTCTTCCTGGAGTTTAGGCAATCTGATGGTGATTTTATCTGTCGGTAAATGATGCTATCGTCAGCAAAGAGCCTGATTTGACTATGATGTAAGTAGTCAGGTAAGTCATTGATATATATCAAAAATAGTATTGGACCTAATACAGTGCCCTGAGGAACACCTGATGTAACTGGTATGTTATCAGAGGAATGGTTTTCTAGCATAATTGTTTGTGTACGGTTTGAAAGGAAAGATTTTATCCAGTTTGCGGCTTGATCTGATACACCGAAAAATTTAAGTTTATATAGTAAACGGTTGTGTGGAACTTTGTCAAAGGCTTTTGCGAAATCCATGATGATAAGATCGGTTTGTATATTTTTGTCGTTATTTGAACATAGTTGGTGAATTAGTGATATTATTTGGGATTCGCATGATCTATTTGCCCTGAAGCCGTGTTGCAAGTCATAAAGTATGTTGTTGGATTCAAGGTGTTTCATAATGTTGCTTGCAATTATGTTGCTCTAGTAATTTGCATGAAATACATGTAAGTGAAATTGGACGATAGTTACCAGGATGATGTTTGTCTCCTTTTTTGAAACAGGTGTTACATTTGCGTGGTTCCAATCGTGAGGTACTTTTCCTGTTTGCATTGATTTTGTAAAAATTAGAGTGAGTATGTCTGTGCATGTGTTGATGTTTTCTTTAAGCACTTTTCAGTGATGTTATCAGGTCCTGTTGCCTTTTTTGGGTTTATATTTTTAATTAATTTATAGATGCCTTCTCTGTTGATGTCTATGTCGTCCATTATTGGATGTGTTGATGGACCTTTGTCAGGGATAACTGTATTGGTCTCAGATGTAAAAGCTGATTTAAATTGTTCATTTAATATGTTAGCTTTTTTCAAGGGATCTGTATGAAGTAGACCTTCACTCCTAAGAGGTGCAATACCAGTGTTTTCATTGTTTTGGCCTTTTATGTATGAAAAGAGTTTTTTAGGTTTGTTTGTTAAATCTCGAATTTTCAGGCTCTTGTATTTCAATGTCAAAAATCATGTTTTCGATATAATTCCAATAGGCATTTCTCATCTCTTTCTGTAATTGTGTTTTAATTTGTTTAAATTTTTTAGTATGTTTGCTATCATGTTTTTTCTTTTTATAAAATTTGTTTTTCTTATTTATCAGTTTTTTCAATTTTGAGTCTATCCATGGTAGGTGGGTTTTATTTCCTATTAGCTTAGTTGGTATATGCTTTTGGATACTTTCTGTTGTTTTTGTTTTAAAGAAATTCCACATATTGTCTATATCAAGTTCTAATTTGTGTTTTTCCATATGTGTGTATGTTTCTTTTAAGTCTTTTCCAATTTTTTCCCAGTCTGCTTTCTTGTAAATCAATACTTTGTGTGGTGACTGTTTGGCTTTCGAAAGGGAAAGATTTATTTCACTGAAGATAATGTCATGGTCACCTAGTGGTGGTAATGTTTCTACTCTGTTTAGTAGGGATGGATTTGACATGCACAGTAGATCAAGTGTGCGTTCATTTCTTGTTGGTTTGTCAACTACCTGTGTGAGATTGTGATCTTGTAATATATCTAAAAGGTGTTGATGAAGAGAAGGATCTGGTTTGCTAGGTATTACTGATGAATTTGACCAGTCAATATTGCCTAAATTGAAATCGCCACTGAGCATGATATTTGCACTGGATATGTTGCATATCCTATTTAGTGAGGTACCTAGATGTTCTAGTGATTCCCCTTTGTCTGATGGTGGTCTATAATATGCTCCAAGATAGGTGGTTTTATTTCCCGTTGGAGTTATTTTTGCCCATATTAATTCGCAATCTGTGTCTAATTCAGGCACATGTGATGTAATAAGTGTGTTTGTGATTGCGAGTAGCACACCTCCATAGCCATCTTTCCTGTTTTTGGTGTAGATGGTGTATTTGGATGGAGAAATGTATTCATATGCTGATGTGTCATTTGAAAGCCAGGTTTCAGTACCAAATATAACATCAGGTTTGCATGAGTCTATCATCTCATCAATTTCTGGCTTTTTGTTTTTCATTGATTGAAAATTAATAGTGAGTACACGGAGAGGTGGAACTGCATTCACGGTCATCCCAAGATGTCGGATGAAAAATTAGGTCAGTTTCTGTATTGTCTGTTAAAGTGTTTCTATATCCTTTTCTTTACAAATCATACATTGAAACGATGTAAATTAATAAAAGAATCACTTGAAAATCACTAATTACTTCCCAGAAATGTGCATGAAACGGGAAATTCGATTTGAAAAAATCGTTAAGATGACCGTAAATCATAATCAAAATATTTTCAAGATGACCGTAACATAAAACAAGGATGACCGTGATTGGTAAAAAGATGACCGTAACTTGTAAAGGATGACCGTTATTTGTAAAGACTGACTGTAATTTATATAGGACGACCGTAACTTTTATAGGATGACCATCAATTCTAAGAAATATCCGTATTGTATTCAAAGCTTTTTTGTTGAGTTTGTCGATCTCAATAGGGGCTCGGTTAGCGGATATAAATATGTTTCATAAATTTCTTTTTTTAAACTGTAATATAATTGGCCATATTTAGGATTTATAACAATGATTAAGTAAATTGCATATTTCTCGTAAACAATGAAATATTTATTGATATCGACGTTAAAATTTTAACACAAATTTACAGCGATACGACGAAAATTTGAAGAAACATGAATGTGTCCCTAGTACACGGATGCCTCATCTACACTATCATTTTCTATGTTTAGTGGACTATGAAAATGAGATAAAACTGTAATTTGGCATTAGAATTAAAAAGATCATTCCATAGGGAAAATGTGTACTAAGTTTCAATTTTATTTAACTTGAAGCTGGACAAACGGACAAACAAACAGACGAACGGACGAACGTACGCACAGACCAGAAAAACATAATGCCAATAAATGGAGCATTAAAAACATTAATAATACATACGAATATTTGGTAATCGAGCCCATGTGTATGGGTCCAGAGGAAGCAGATTAAAATCTTTATTTGTCTTGATATATGCAGGCGGAAACACTTTTGAAATAGAACAAAAGAATCGAAGCTCTGTGTTTATCGAGAAAGCGATAAAAGTTAACTGTAATGTTTGATATAGTAACAAAATTTTAAAAAGTTAATAGAAACAAATAAAACGACAATTTTCTTATTTTAAAAACACCATTTGCATAAGTTTTCAATGTATCTATTACATAGTAATGCAAAACAATTAGATATCAAGTCGACGACATGGTTCTTATCGGGGCCTTTTATAGCTGACTATGCGGTATGGGCTTTGCTCATTGTTGAAGGCCTTACGGTTACCTATAGTTGTTAATGTTTGTGTCATTTTGGTCTTTTCTGGATAGCTGTCTCATTGGCAATAATACCATATCTTCTTTTTTATATATAGTATCTATAAGTTGGATGTAGAAAATGCATAACCTCCGATTTTTTTTTATCACGGACGGAGAACATATCAATCTTTTAGTTCAGAAATTTTCGTGTCTGCCCTTCCATTATGTGAATCAAGAAAAAATTCCCCAAAACAGGTAACGATTGTATCGAAAAGAGAAAAATCGAGTGCACCTTTTTAAATTAGTGCATGTTTGGGGTGTATATTTTGTCTTTAAAACGTACAAAGCAAGAGTATTTTATATAGCATCTCGCTTCAGATTCTATCATTATATATCAAAGCTACAGGTTGACTTTATAACGTAAAAAAATGACAGTACGAAAAGATGAAATATATGGGTCAATTGAGATACCTATCTAATGAATCACAAAAATAGAGTAGGTGTGTTCGAATAGCTTTTTTTTCTAAAAGTACTTGACGACAGTCTTTTAATTTGGATGATGAAAATGTGTGTGTGATAACTAGGGTTTATAATCTTCAACCACTGAAAATGTTTAGTCTGCCCTTCGACGAAATATTTAATTAGAATTTTTTTAAATGCTTAAGAATTTTCAAAAATTCCATCTGACATCCAAACAGACAATATTTTAAAGTTGAATCAATGCAGACAAGATCATTAACTAATGCTAATTAGCTAGTAGATACATTTGTATTTTAAAATATAACTGACATATAACGATCGATAGTAATGGTTCTATGTGGATAAATTTATCAGTTTTCAAGAGCAAAATTGGCAGAGCGTCATCCCTACAATGGCTTCCATTTCTACGACTGTGAGCATGAACTAGCGTAATGGGGAGATAATTTTGAAGAAGTAGAATCCTGACTGTATGAATAACATTTCTGTATATATACAAATTGACAACGTTCCGCCTTGTGATACGCTTTTCGTACAATACTATTTTAAGGATCTACTTTGCTTGAGCTCACCTTCACTTATTTATTCGAATGATATTTTCAAAATATTTCTGTTATTTTATTTGCACGGCAAAATGAAAGACGATATAATATCAATGGGTGTACATGCAATTTTTTGGCATTTTTAAAAATGTGTATTTATTATATGTCATTAAAAGGAATCCCAGAAACAAAAAAATATCTTTTGTCGAGCAGTTGAAGGCTGTGCACCGCATGTCTTTTGGCAAATTCATTTTAAAAATTGAACCCTCTACTGTAAAAAAGATACATATGGTAATCTTTGCATTTGAAGCACGTCTTATGAGCTCACCTGGCCCGAAGGGCCAAGTGAGCTTTTTCCATCACTTTGCGTCCGGCGTCCGTCGTCGTCTGTCGTCTGTCGTCCGTCGTCCGTCGTCGTTAACTTTTACAAAAATCTTCTCCTCTGAAACTGCTAATCCAAATTGAATCAAACTTGGCCACAATCATCATTGGGGTATCTAGTTTAAAAAATGTGTGGCGTGACCCGGTCAACCAACCAAGATGGCCGCCACGGCTAAAAATAGAACATAGGGGTAAAATGCAGTTTTTGGCTTATAACTCAAAAACCAAAGCATTTAGAGGAAATCTGACATGGGGTAAAAATGTTTATCAGGTCAAGATCTATCTGCCCTGAAGTTTTCAGATGAATCGTTCAACCCGTTGTTGAGTTGCTGCCCCTGAATTGGTAATTTTGAGGAAATTTTGCTGTTTTTGGTTATTATCTTGAATATTATTATAGATAGAGATAAACTGTAAACAGCAATAATGTTTGGCAAAGTTAGATTTACAAATAAGTCAACATGACCGAAATGGTCAATTGACCCCTTTAGGAGTTATTGCCCTTTATAGTCAATTTTTAACCATTTTTCGTAATTCTTCGAAATCTTTTACAAAAATCTTCTCCTCTGAAACTACTGGGCCAAATTAATCCAAACTTGGCCACAATCATCTTTGGGGTATTTAGTTTAAAAAATGTGTGGCGTGACCCGATCAACCAACCAAGATGGCCGCCACGGCTAAAAATAGAACATAGGGGTAAAATGCAGTTTTTGGCTTATAAATCAAAAACCAAAGCATTTAGAGGAAATCTGACGTGGGGTAAAAATGTTTATCAGGTCAAGATCTATCTGCCCTGAAATTTTCAGAAGAACCGGTCAACCTGTTGTTGGGTTGCTGCCCCTGAATTGGTAATTTTGAGGAAATTTTGCTGTTTTTGGTTATCTTGAATATTATTATAGATAGAGATAAACTGTTTACAGCAATAATGTTCATCAAAGTAAGATTTACAAATAAGTCAACATGACCGAAATGGTCAGTTGACCCCTTTAGGAGTTATTGCCCTTTATAGTCAATTTTTAACCATTTTTCGTAAATCTTAGTTATCGTTTACAAAAATCTTCTCCTCTGAAACTAATGGGCCAAATTAATTCAAACTTGGCCACAATCATCTTTGATGTACCTTGTTTGAAAAATGTGTCCCATGACCTGGCCATCCAACCAAGATGGCCACCACGGCTAAAAATAGAACAGGGGTAAAATGTAGTTTTTTGCTTATAACTCTGAAACCAAATCATTTAGAGGAAATCTGACAAGGAGTTAAATTGTTTATCAAGTCAATATATATCTGCCCTGAAATATTCAAATGAATTGGACAACCAGTTGTTGGGTTGCTGCCCTCCAATTGGTAATTTTTAAAGAAATTTTGCTGTTTTTGGTTATTATCTTGACTACTATTATAGATAGCGATAAACTGTTAACAGCGATAATGTTCATCAAAGTAAGATCTACAAATAAGTCAACATGACCTAAATGGTCAATTGACCCCTTAAGGAGTTATTGTCCTTTATCATGTTTATAGTCAATTTTTAACAATAACAATTTATGTAAATTTTTACCAAATATTTTTCTCTGTTACTAATGGGCAAAGTTCATTATAGATATAATTGTAAGAAGCAAGAACGTTCAGTAGAGTAAGAACTTCAAACACATCACCATCACCAAAATACAATTTTGTCATTAATCCATTTGTGTCCTTTACTTAATATGCACAAAGACCAAGGTGAGCGACACAGGCTCTTTAGAGCCTCTAGTTTTCTTCTACCTATAGGATAAAACTTTCATATTAATATGTGTATACCAACACGATTAATCATTTGATACAAAAAGATAGTTATATAAATACGGATATTTCTTAGAATTGAGGGTCATCCTTTAAAAGTTACGGTCATCATTTACAAATTACGGTCATCTTAAAAGCAGTTACGGTCAGCCTTGTTATGAATCGCTGATTCTGTTACGGTCATCTCGATTGTGATTTACGGTCATCTTGGCGATTTTTTCAAATCGAATTTCCCGTTTCATGCACATTTCTCAGAAGTAATTAGTGATTTCCGAGTGATTCTTTTATAAATTTACATCGTTTCAATGTATGATTTGTAAAGAAAAGGATGTAGAAACACTTTAACAGACAATACAGAAACTGACTTAATTTTTCATCCGACATCTTGGGATGTCCGTGAATGCAGTTACGGTCATCAGCTTTACCCCCGTGGGTTAGTGACCACCGTCATCATGTTGACTATTCTGACTATTTCTTTTGAGAAATCCGATGGTTTTATTTGCCTTGGCACAGATGTTTCCGATATGTTTATCCCCTGATGTTATAGTTACTCCTAAGTATTTTGCAGATGTTATGTACTCCAAAGTGTGGTTATGTAAACGGTAGTCCTTTATAATATGAGTTCTGTTCTTTACGAGGGGGTAGGAGCGGTCCTGATCCCGAAATCACAGACTTGAAAACACCTTATCCCGAAATCACAGACTAAAAAACACCTGATCCCGAAATCATGGACCAAAAAACACCTGATCCCAAAATCCCGGGCTTAAAAACACGAAATCCCGAGGTCCTGAAATTCGAAAAAAATAAATCCCGAGCTTAAAAACACCCGATCCCGAAGTCCCGATAAACGTCCTATCCCCCCTTTTCTTTGTTACTGATAGTACCTGACATTTATTTGGATGGAATTTCATCACCCATTTTTCTACCCAGACAGCCAACTTGTCTTAATCTTCCTGGAGGGTATTATCATCTGATGTTACTGTGATGTTTGCATGGGTGTCATCTGCAAATAGCCTCGCAGTTGACATGGTTGATTTTATATTTTCTGACATGTCGTTTATAATATGAGTTCTGTTCTTTACGAGGTGGAAGGAGCGGTCCTGATCCCGAAATCACAGACTAAAAATGTTGATGAATTTTATCAGCTGGGTTTCACATGATAGTTTCTTCCAAAATTCATGTAGAAGGTCATACAGGATGTTGTTTTTATCGGCATGGTACATGATATGGCTGGTTACTATGTGCTCCATTATCTTGCAACATATACAGGTTAATGATATCAGTCTGTAGTTGATTTGTTCAAACTTTTTCCCTTTTTTGAAAACTGGACAAAAGTTTGCTGTTTTCCATAATGATGGTACCACTCCTGTGTCATATGATCTCTGAAAGACAAGTTGGAGTATTGGAGCTATTTCATTGGCTAGTTCTTTAAGGATCATAGATGAGATGTTATCTGGACCTGCAGCTTTTTGGGGGTTTAAACCATTTAGTAGTTTCTTAATTCCTTCTTGTGTGATGGCAATATCGGGCGCTGTGGGGTATTGGCCAGACATGTTGCATCTTTCCTTAAATTCTGTGTTACTGAGGTCATTATTACTTGAAAATGCTTCCTGGAACTGTGCATTTAATACGTTGGCTTTGTCAGTTGAGTCGTCATGTAGTATGCCTGCTGATTTAAGTATGCTACTCCCATCTGACGGTTTATGCTTAATGTACGTCCAGAATCTTTTCATGCAATTGGTGCCTCTGTCCAACTCACTACTTGGTGTAACGATGTCATCTATTTACCTCCAATTGGCCTTTCTAATTCTTTTTGGGTTTTGCTCTTTAGATCTTTGTATGAAGCAGGGTCCCTTTTATCACCTGATTTTTTATATGAGCGGTCGTATATTGGTATGACGTTGGTGTCATCGTCTTCATCGTCGTCGTCGTTGTCCAAAGACACATTGATTTTTATCACTATAACTTTAGTTTAAGTAGATAGAAATCTATGAAATTTAAACACAAGGTTTATGAACACAAAAGGAATGTTGGAATTGATTTTGGGAGTTTTGATCCCAACAGTTTAGGAATAAGGGGCAAAAAAAGGGCCCAAATAAGCATTTTTCTTGGTTTTCGCACAATAACTTAGGTATAAGTAAATAGAAATCTATGAAATTTAAACACAAGGTTTATGAACACAAAAGGAAGGTCAGGATTGATTTTGGGAATTTTGGTCGCAACAGTTTAGGAATTAGGGGCCCAAATAAGCATTTTTCTTGGTTTTCGCACTATAACTTTAGTATTTTGGTGAAATTTGACAAAATCAGCTTGCTTATTGGGCCAGTTTTCAAGTTGGTCCAAATCATGGTCCAAAATTAAACTTTGTTGATTTCGACAAAAATTGAATCCTTGGGGTTCTTTGATATGCTGAATCTAAACATGTATTTAGATTTTTGATTATAGGCCTAGTTTTCAAGTTGGTCCAAATCGGGGTCCAAAATTAAACTTTTTAAACTGATTTCAACAAAAAGTAAATATATTGGGTTCTTTGATATATATGCTGAATCTAACCATGTATTTAGATTTTTGATATTTGGGCCTGGTTATCAAATCGGTCCACATAATTTGAGGTCTAAAGGGTCCAAAATTGAACTTTATTTGATTTCATTAAAAAATGAATACTTGGGGTTCTTTGATATGCCGAATCTAACTTTGTTTATTCTTAATTTTTGGTCCTGTTTTCAAATTGGTTTCACATGTCCCGCCGTGTCTCAAAAACAATATATGGTTATTGCTTAAAACTTTCTCAGAAACTATTTATGATTATTGCATAAAACTTCCACACAAGACGTCGGGCGTATCATGCGCTCATGGCGCAGCTGTTTATTTTAATATCTGTATGTTTTTTGGTGATGATTCAAAATTTTATTTTTGAGTTATTGAGTATTTTGTAAAAAAGGGGGAGGGTTTTTTTACATGTCGCACCATATCTCAAAAACCATTTATGATTATTGCTTAAAACTTTACACATGTCTTTGTTATATTAATCTAAAGATCTGTATACTTTTTGGTGATGATTCAAAATTTTATTTTTGAGTTATTGAGTATTTTGTAAAAAAGGGGGAGTTTTTTTTTACATGTGGCACCATATCTCAAAAACCATTTATGATTATTGCTTAAAACTTTACACATGTCTTTGTTATATTAATCTAAAGATCTGTATACTTTTTGGTGATGATTCAAAACTTTATTTTGGAGTTATTGAGTATTTTGTTAAACAGGGGAGGTTTTTTTTACATGTCGCGCCGTACATGTATCTCAAAAATAATTTATGATTATTGCTTAAAACTTTACACATGTCTTTGTTATATTAATCTAAAGATCTGTATACTTTTTGGTTTTGATTCAAAATTTTATTTTACTGATATTTAGTTTTTTGTAAAAAAAAAAAACAGGGTTGGGGGTTTCACATGTCCCGCCGTGTCTCAAAAACAATATATGGTTATTGCTTAAAACTTTCTCAGAAACTATTTATGATTATTGCATAAAACTTCCACACAAGACGTCGGGCGTATCATGCGCTCATGGCGCAGCTGTTTATTTTTTTTGCCTCAATGCTATCATGGCGGCGTCGTCTGCGTTGTCCGAAGACACATTTAGTTCCGGACAATTACTTTAGTTTTAGTGAATTGATTTTTTATAAAATTTTACCAGAAAGGGGGCCCAAAATAAGCATTTTTGTAGTTTTCATACAATAACTTGTGTTTAAGTGTATGAATCTCTCTGAAATGGTAATGCCTTTGGAGGATTATGGCTCAATTTTTTTTGGAATTAGGGACAAAAAAAGGGGGAAACTAGGTTTTTCTGGTCAATGGACAATTAAGACAATTTAAAAGAAGTGGAAGGGAGGTAATTCTAAAACATTTAACATACAATGTTGGGTATGTTCGTATTCACCTCCCTTACACTACTTGTAAATAATGGGTAATAACATGTCAGGTTTTGGACTAATTGCAAAAAAAAGGGTAGTTTTCAAATTTTTTTCCCCAAAATTTTTCAAATTTCAAATTTTTTAAAAGTTTGAAGAAGAAATCTTTAATTGCACAATATTGTGCAATAGATTTGTAAGATCTTGACATTTGTTTTGTGTGATAAACCCATATTATGTCAAAAATTTGATCACAATCCAAATTCAGAGCTGTATCAAGCTCGAATGTTTTGTCCATGCTTGCCCCAAGGCCTAAATTAAAATATTGTTTGTTTGCCCTTTTCCGACCCTATGTTTTGAAACAGGGTTACGTAGGTAGGTAAAATATTTTATTTTTTTCCCCAAAAAAATAACTTGGCTCGGTATATTATTTGTCATGGGTAGGCAGGTAGGTAAAATATTTTATTTTATAGATACAAAATCTGCATAATGTCATTTTTTTGTCCGTTTTGTTTTTGCAAATAAGTTTTCCGCTGGGACTATTAGTGTTGAAAAAAAAATATATAAGAGATAACTTTGTACTGGTAAGATAATGTCCGGGCAGACATATATTACTAGTAGAAAAAGTCCCTAGAGTGTTACAAATTTCGTGTGTGCCTTTGTTTCCAATAAAAATGCTATAATAAGACTTAAAACTCAATTGTCACGTATTTTGCATCCATTTATAAATGATCTGTATGGAAAACTTGGTGATTTTACTGCCAGATATTCTCCACATTACAGGGTTTTGTCACTTTTGGTTCATGTCAGATATAAATAATATAGCGGCATCGTTAACATAATCATTCTGATATGCGGATCACAAAAGGCCATCCCTACATAGAATACAACGTCCGTTTACAAATTAGTTTGTACACACTTTAATACTTTTGTATCAAACGAACTTTTTTGTAGTTTAAAGGTACAGAGTAACGTACTTCATATATCATAATTTCAGAAAGCGTTCAACATCGATTTCAAACAAATGCTTTGAAACTTCAAATGCAAGTGTTCATGTCAAACGCTCAGGTGATACCAAACGGACTGGAACTTATACGTAAAGATAAAACCTGAGGATTCCGGTAAAAAAGTTTTGAGCGGGAAATATAAATATAAGATTTTTGGTAGGAACGAAAAATAAAATAAAATAAAATCTTGCTGGTAAATACAAATAAAAGATTTTCAGGCGGAACGAATTGATAGGGTCGGTCGGTAAAGGGCAAACAAACAATATTTTAATTTAAGCCCAACTGTTCAGGGTTCGACCTCTGCGGTGGTATAAAGCTGTGCCCGGCAGAGCACCTGGTTACCTCTAAACTCAGTTTAAGTTCAATTTTTGGCAGCTTCACTTTTACAGTTCTTGAGTTGTGTCCCTTTATAACGTTATATGCTAGCAGGGGCATCATCTGTGTCCCTTTGGACACATTCCCCATTTATTTTTTTAGAAGTTACTTTTAATTAATATTTATTTTAACCATGACTATGACATTTTATATTTTAATACTTTATGATGTATTTACAGGCGCGTAGCTCCCTATACGCTAACACGCAGTTGCGTGTACATTAATCGGCATGCAAAAAAAAAATGGCAATCTATCAGTGTACTATACGTATGTTGAAAACAAATGTACGATCAAAAATAAACAACAACATTTACTAGCTTTACTGCATATTCATCGGGATTTCAGTGTGAATATTGACAAAGTAATAAAGAAGTTTGTTTCTGTCTAGACCGGAAGAGCAGATTTTGGACAATTTTGAGTAAATTCTGTATCACAAATATGTGTCCTTTATAATAATAATAATAATAATATCTTTATTTTATGTATTACTCTATCCAGAAGATTTATTAATAGTTTTACATTCATAAATTTTTATAAGTCCTATCTACATATAGCTCATCTTTTCACCGTCCTATGACCGAAATTTCAGATTTCAGAAATTAAAAAGAAAGTTTCTTCAAATTTTTTGTTGTTGAGAGGATTAATATATTCAACAGCATAGTGAATTGCTCAAAAACAAGAAAATTTAATTTAAAGTTCATTAGAACACATTCATTCTGTATCAGAAACCTATGCTGTGTCAACTATTTAATCACAATCCAAATTCAGAGCTGTATCCAGCTTGAATGTTGTGTCCATACTTGCCCCCAACTGTTCAGGGTTTGACCTCTGCAGCGCCCTGCGGATCATCTGGTTTTAAAAACCGCTTAGTTACGGATATTAAAGCATTAGATATTGGTATTGATATATTGATGGTGAAAAAGTTGATATTTTATTATATGCAGATGACATTGTACTGATTGCAGCGAATGAAAGCAATTTCTTAGATGATTTAAATATATGGTGTAAAAATAAGTTAGTTAAGAAAACTTAAATTGTGCATTTTAGAAATCTGTCTGTACAGCAGACAACATCATTATTTTTATTTAATGATAAGCAGATCTATGTATTGTACTGTAAACAGGAATGGAGTTTCCACTGGCTTTGTTTTCCCGTTGTCTACCCAAGTTCTGGGATATTGGACAAACTAGGTAAAACATGTAAAAATAAATTAAAAACTTATATAACACGTATTCTGTTGAACATAAGTTTACATACAAGAAATAATAAAATATATGGTGGTGACAGAGTCTACCTAAGTGATTGTTAGGTTCCATATTTCCAAGTCAGTGATATTGTTAGCCTCAT
The DNA here is from genome assembly GCF_963676685.1 of Mytilus edulis. Taxonomy (NCBI): domain Eukaryota; kingdom Metazoa; phylum Mollusca; class Bivalvia; order Mytilida; family Mytilidae; genus Mytilus; species Mytilus edulis. The sequence goes on along the minus strand of NC_092350.1, from coordinate 78,072,594 downwards.
ATTACCCCCGATATTCGGCTTTTTCACCTAGAGAAAATTCCCAATTACAAACTAAAATGGCTTAAAATTCCTCCCAATAAGTTATACATTTTTCCCAAACAGTGATGACATCGGTAGTAATGATACGTAAATTTCATATTCATGTTATTATTTTGATATAATGAAAGTGTTATTGAGATCAGGGATTCTGATTCAAATCATCGGGGTGTTTATAACACACATGGTTTTCATTGTATTAAATACCATCATTGTATACGTTTCTTTCCCCTCCCCCAAATGTTCCTTTCCGGTTAAATGTGTCTCAAAATTTCCCAATTTCCCCCCAAAAATGATGCATTTTTCCCAAAAAAAAAGGGTAGAGGTAGTTTTGAAAAAAGACAACAATATCACTGCAAGTATGAGCGTATGACAATAGCTGATTTAAACTGTGCAACTGAGTGGACCTTATCAAATGAAACTCGTGTGTTTGCTTATTTTGCTATCATCTGCAAGCTGGAAAAAAACTGCACATCAAAATTCTGGTTAGTTTTTAATTTTCTGAAATGCATACTTCATATAACATGTATAACTTTTATATATAAGTTCTTGCCATGCCTGAAAACTTTCCTAGATAATCAGTTTGTCTCTACTCATTGTTAATTTTGAGGTGTAAACACGGCCATATTTTTTATGCCCTACCTACGATAGTAGAGGGGCATTATGTTTTCTGGTCTGTGCGTCCATTCGTTCGTCCGTCCGTCTGTCGGTTCGTCCGTCTGTCCCGCTTCAGGTTAAAGTTTTTGGTCAAGGTAGTTTTTGATGAAGTTGAAGTCCAATCGACTTCAAACTTAGTATACATATTCCCAATGATATGATCTTTTTAATTTTAATGCCAAATTAGAGGGTTTACCCCAATTTCACGGTCCACTGAACATAGAAAATGATAGTGCGAGTGGGGCATTCATGTATTGGGGACACATTGTTGTAATTCTTTATGATGAACCTTATGTCTGACAGTGGTCAGGAGAAATTATGCGTGAAATCATGAAAAAAGGGAAACATGATATATACATGTTTTCTGGTACTGTGATGAATTGGATTAAAGCTTTACATTGACATCTTCATGTTTCGCCAATTAAGACAGGTTATAAGGTATTAATACTGGTTTTAATTGTTCCTATGATCTATGAGGATCCTTTTTCTATATCGATTGTAATTGGCATTTTTATTCAGGAAGCAGGTCCTGGACTTGGTGAAGCCACATTTATTAATAATTTATTAATAGTTAATAAGATGATCTTCTTTTTTATGCCCCACCTACGATAGTAGAGGGGCATTATGTTTGCTGGTCTGTGCCTCCGTTCGTCCGTTCGTTCGTCATGTTCGTTCGTTCGTCCCGCTTCAGGTTAAAGTTTTTGGTCGAGGTAGTTTTTGATGAAGTTGAAGTCCAATCAATTTGAAACTTAGTACACATGTTCCCTATGATATGATCTTTCTAATTTTAATGTCAAATTAAAGTATTGATCCGAATTTCATGGTCCACTGAACAAAGAAGAAGATATTGTGAAGCTCAGGTTAAAGTTTTTGGTCAAGGTAGTTTTTGATGAAGTTGAAGTCCAATCAACTTGAAACTTAGTACACATGTTAACTATGATATGATCTTTCTAATTTTAATGCCAAATTAAAGTATTGACCCCAATTTCACGGTCCAGTGAACATGTAAAATGATAGTGGGAGTGGGGCATCCGTGTACTATGGACACATTCTTGTTTATAATTGTTATACAAATATTAACATAATATATTACAACAACCCAGATCATACCTGATTATAGTTTGTTCTTATGTTGTGCTGTAACACCATTGTCTAAAGTTATTTGTTTCATCCTTATCATTTTATTTGAACTTTGGTGGATAGTTGTCTCAATGGAAATCTGACCACATCTCCTTATTATATAATGCAGCCTAATTTAATGTTATGTTTATTGACTAGGTGCATCAGCAAGTACTTTGCAAGATATCAAAGTTCCAGATAGTTGTGGAGGATACACTTACAATGACAGTGGCTTATCACAGTCTCCAGTTCGTAACCGCTTCATTTACTGGTAAATCGTCTATATTATTAGGATAGTAATTATTAGTTTGCATGTTCTGTGTCAAACTTTTATTTCACATATATAACCCCATTGTCCCCATTGTTTGCTTAAGAAATTTTAGATGTATACATATGTATTTATTTGTCTTTTGATATCTGATGAATTTGGGTGTCATTCAAAGTGGAAAAGAGAAATATGTGTCTCCTATAAACTGGCTTTGCTACAGATATCTTTCTATTTGTAGGAATGTAGTACTTTTTCATAAAAAAATTCCAGATAAAGTAAAATTAAAGCGAGAAAAGTAACAGTCTGAATTTCTCATCACTTGGCTTCTGCATCCTTTGTTTTTAATTTTAACTTTGAACAAATTTAACCAAACATGGACACAATCATCATTTGGGTATAATATTAAATTTCAAAAAATGTGTCCGATGACCCGACCAACCAACCAATATGGCCACCATGACTAAAAATAGAACATAGGGGTAAAATGTAGATTTTGGCTTATATCTCTGAAACCAAAGCATTTAGAGCAAATTTGACAGCGGTAAAATTGTTTATCAGGTCAAGATTTATCTTCTCTGAAATTTTCAGATGAATTGAAGAACCCTTTGATGGGTTGCTGCCCCCAAATTGAAAATTCTATTGAAATTTTGCCGTTTTTGGTGATTATCTTGAATATTATTATAGATAGAGATAAACTGTGAACAGCAATAATGTTCAGCAAAGTAAGATCTACAAAAAAGTCAAATGACCAAAATGGTCAGTTGACCCCATCTGGTGTTATTGCCCTTTATAGTCATTTTGACCAATTTGACCTAAATTTTTGTAATCTTTTACCAAAATCTTCTCCTCTGAAACTACTCAGACAAAATGTAATTAAACTTGTCAACAATCATCATAAGAGTATCAAGTTAAAAATTGTGTCCAATGACCCTGCCCGTGAACCAAGATACATGTAGCAGACATGGCTAAGAATAGTACATAGAGTAAAATGCAGTTTTTTGGTTTATATCTCTGAAACTGAAGCATTTAGAGCAAATCTGACTGGTGGCAAAAATGTTCATCAGATTTAGATATATCTGCCCTGAAATTTTCAGACGATTCCGACAACCAGTTGATGGGTTGCTACCCCTGAGTTAGTAATTTTTTGGAAATTTTGCAGTTTTTATACGACCGCAAAAATTGTATATTGGTATCATGTCTGCGTTGTCGTCGTCGTCGTCTTCGTCCGAATACTTTTAGTTTTCGCACTCTAACTTTAGTAAAAGTGAATAGAAATCTATGAATTTTTAAGACAAGGTTTAAGACCACAAAAGGAAGGTTGAGATTGGTTTTGGGAGTTTTGGTCCCAACATTTTAGGAATAAGGGGCCAAAAAGGGCCCAAATAAGCATTTTCTTGGTTTTTCGCACTATAACTCTAGTATAAGTAAATAGCAATCAATGAAATTTAAACACAAGGTTTATGACCATAAAAGGAAGGTTGGGATTGATTTTGGGAGTTTTGGTCCTAACAGTTTAGGAATAAGGGGCCCAAAGGGTCCAAAATTAAACTTTGTTTGATTTCATCAAAAATTGAATAATTGGGGTTCTTTGATATGCCGAATCTAACTGTGTATATAGATTCTTTATTTTTGGTCCCGTTTTCAAATTGGTCTACATTAAGGTCCAAAATTAAACTTAGTTTGATTTTAACAAAAAATTGAATCCTTGGGTTCTTTGATATGCTGAATCTAAAAAAATGTACTCAAACTTTTGATTATTGGCCCAGTTTTCAAGTTGGTCTAAATTTTCGGGGTCCAAAATTAAACTTTGTTTAATTTCATCAAAAATTGAATAATTGGGGTTCTTCGATATACCGATTCTAACTGTGTATGTAGATTTTTAACTTTTGGTCCTGTTTTCAAATTGGTGTACATAAAGGTCCAAAGGGTACAAAATTAAACTTTGTTTGATTTCAACAAAGAATTGTCTTTGGGAGTTATGGCTCAAACCGTTAAGGAAGAAGGTGCAAAAAAGGGGGGAAAAGGGTTTCCAGGTTAATGGACAATTACTTAAGTACAAAACATAATTTAAAAGCAGTGTAAAGTAGTTATTGTTGAAAACTCCATAAGAAATTTGAATTGAGATCATTTTTGGAATAAGGGAAAGGGGGAGGTGAAAAAAAATTGGTGGGGATCAATTTTTCTTATTTCAGATTGCAGAAATGAAAAAGAAAATTTCTTCAAATATCAATGGATCAATATCCAACAGCATACTGAATTGCTCAAAAGCAAAAAAAAAACATTTTAAGTTCAGTAGACCACATTCAATCTGTGTCAGAAACCTATGCTGTGTCAACTATTTAATCACAATCCAAATTCAGAGCTGTATCCAGTTTTAATGTTGTGTCCATACTAGTCCCAACTGTTCAGGGTTTGACCTCTGCGGTCGTATAAAGCTGCGCCCTGTGGAGCATCTAGTTAATTTATGGCATGAAAATTACAAAAGGGCATGTTATAACTGCATCAGTAGAATTCGTAAATACTTGTTAAAAGTATTTTAGGAAATACAAAACATGAATATAAAGTGAAGCCTTGTTTCTTCTAGAACTTGAAAAAACATACAAATCTTTGTTTAGGAAAGTAAGATCTACAAACACATCACCATCATCAAAACACAATTTTGTCATGAATCTATCTGTGTCCTTTTTTTAATATGCACATAGACCAAGGTGAGCGACACAGGCTCTTAAGAGCCTCTAGTTTTTTTTTATCAAAATGTTGATGCTTGAGCATCTGAGTATAACTGAAAGCTATGTCACTGACAGCAAAATTATTTATGATAAAAGTTTTTTTTTAGCTTTTGAGGTGAATGTCAATGTTTTTGTGCTTTATAAAGAATATTAACATAAATTTTGGATGTGAAATATAAGATGTCTGCAATGATGATTACAAATGATGTCCTTGTACTGATTATAAACTTTAAGCATTAAACAATCAACGATGATTGACTACTGGAGCAAACTTATCACTTTATTTAATTTTATATGATTTTTCTAGGAAAACCAGTAAAGATATTCTTGAATTGGTTGAACAGAGTTTAGACTTTGACCTAGTTGGTTCTCATGTGATGTTCCGGTTTCAGGACACCCAGATTTTAGATGGAATATCAATAACAGAGTCACATGATAGTGTTGTAATCTTAGTAGCTACAGTTGCAAGTGTACACAGATTATTATTTCCTCATCCAGTAAAACTACAAAGACAGGTTAGTTGCTAAAAGTTATTAGACAGACAACAATTCACACATTTCCATGTCCATTATAAAAAGAAGTCAGAATTAATTCCAGTCTATTTTACACATACAATGTACACTCACTGTAAATATGTACTTGTGTTTCTCAATGAAGGCACAAACATGCTGAAAACATTTTAGGCATCAAATACCAGCAATGGATGTGCAGGGCTCACACTAATTCAGATTCAATGGGAGAAGTGACTTTTCTTTTTGAAATTGATGGGGAACAGTGGTGAGATTTGGAGTTCGTTAGCTCATCATTTTGCTCATGGCGCTACAATATTTGGTTAAGAAACAATTTGTTAGTGGTCATGGGGTAAAAACGACAAATCAAAGAATTTAACTTTATATACCGGTAGCTAATATAGGACAAGGGTGTTGATTAAGAATTACACCATTCTTGACCCTTTTGTTTTCCACATAATTAATATTGCCAATAATTAACAAGTTATGGGTCGAATCAGATACCGATACCAATAGTATATTCACCTGTTACCTATTACCTTATCTCCACATTCCGCATCTGACAGGCGCACCACCAAACGGTGTATTTAGGATTTGCTATATACACGGGTCATAATCACAGGGTTGACACTACTAAATTCAATCATTGTCACATTGTTTCCTATTGTAGTATTTTAATCAGCATGACTTTATAAGATGAAGATACTAATACTAAAAATCTAGACTTAAGATAAGGCGTGTAGGTACAGTTTACTATAAGTTATATGGTTCGCTTCACCCTCTATGGATCCGTAGGGGGTCAGTAGTTAACCGTGTAACGAATTTATCGCACGCTGTACTTTTTCTGCTGCGTTTTGTTGAAAAATAAACAATGAAACACAACAATATTAATAGATGACTCACGATGAACCCCCTATGAAATTTACTAACCCCCTACGGTTTCATAGGGGTCACCACATGACGTCTTTAAACCAATCCAGAGCTCCAGATAAGAATTCACAAATTGGGTTTTTTACCCACCATTTTCTTATATAATTGGGTGATAAAGTTTTTTAATTGCATTATCAATTCCAACCACCCCTCATGTAAATATCAAATTGGGTTTTTCACTACCAAGCTCCTTAATGTATTGGGTTTTTTCATCAACACAATATTGAATATTTAGGCAATATCAACCCCAGATTTTTTTCCATCTTAAATATTTTTCTTTGTTTAGCTGTTTTATTTGGTTTAGGGTTAGGGTTAGGGTTATTTGCAAGTTGTTTTATTTGGTTTATTGACTGAGAAGCAATTGTAGGTTTAATTTGTGTTCCGTTTCAAACCTTCTGCCAGTTTTGTATTTTCTCATATAAACTGTAAAACTGAGACCAGTGCCTGTGTGTGTATTCATTAATTAACCGTAAAATGGAAAAAAAAATAGTATATAAACTCTAATTATACTTGAATGTTTTTGTTTTATCCCAATTATCATAAATCTGGGTTTAGTTGTCTTTTATTAGAACTTTTGGTTTCTGATGCTTTATCATGTCATAATACACCTTATTGCTATTTGTCCGCCATTACTGGATATCACACAGGTTCCTGTAAAATTTTGACGTCACAATACAAAATATCTGACGCCACATGATGGAAAAGTGATTGTTCTATGCGTCAAAAGTTCAAGCGGCCGGGTCAGCCTGGATTAGCGATAAGGTGTATTGATTTGGCCTTTCATCTTTCCAACTGATTTCGTTTTTGAGGAAACCCTGCTTTTATTAGCGATGTTCTCGTTAAGGTACGCACACACGCCCGTGTGTTCGATGGACGCTTCCTAAAAACACTGGATGAGTCTTGTTATCATCATAACTTTCCCTAAGCTTTTCAAAAGAAGCAGAAAACATGCTTCTATTCAATATTTTTACCGGACATTCACTTTTGTTTTAATTCAATGTATGTTATGATAAATCCTGAGCAATGCGAAAAAAATATGACTTCATGACACACGCTAATTGATAAACACAGAGAAGATCGAAATGTTTTCAAAAACATGTGTACCTATTGAGCAACGGAAAACTCTAACAGGGACACATTTCAACTACTTGATGCAGGGATCTATTTTTAGAACGAAAGGAAATTTCCAATTATAAATATTATAAAAATAGTTTACGTGACGACTTTAAACAGATAAGGTTAAATAACGCAAATGGTAGCCAATAAAAGGGTTGAGAACTCATGGTTTTGGAATATAATTGGGTTTTCCTTTGAATTAATTGGGTTATTGAACCCTGCAATGGGCAATTGCATTGGGTTTTTTATTATTTTTATTGCGTGATCACGCAAATACGCAGCTTATCTGGAGCTCTGCAATCACAACGTGATAATTTACCTGCGGTGCGATAAAAATTGTTAGCCGGCATGACGTAAAAACAGGGAATCAAAGAATTAGACTTTATTTTTAACTAATATAGGACAAAGCTGTTGATTAAAAATTACTTTATTCAAGGCCCTTTTATTTTCCAAATAATTAATACATGTATTACCAATAATTGATAAGTTCAAGGATGACGGGTTCAAACAGAACGATTTTGAAACTCTGTCTTATAATCAGCTTGACTTTATCAGATGACAATACCAATACTAAAAATCCAGGATAGAATAAGGCTTACACGTAGTTATATACTTTAATTAATTCTGTCACTCTTACACATCTATATACTACAAGGTTCCATATTACAAATGGAAGGCTGGGATTGAGTTTGGAGGTAATTGCCCCTATGGTTCAGGAATTAGGGGCCAAAAAGGGACATAAGACTAGCAATTTTTCTAGTTTCTAAACAATAACTTCCGTTTAAGTGTATGGATCTCTCTAAAACTGTAATGCAAGGTATCACAACACAAAGGGAATGCTGGGATTGAATTTTGGGGGTAATTGCCAAAAACGTTCAGCAATTAGTGGCCAAAAAACAAGCATTTTTCAAGTTACCAGACAATTACTTCAGGTCAAGCGTACGGATCTCTCTGAAATTGTACAGCAAGGTACCATACCATAAAGGGAAAGCTGAGATTTAGTTTGTGGGTATAATTACTGAAAGGGGGGGTTAAAAAAAAAGGGGTTTTCGGGGGGGGGGGGGGGGGGGGTAATTTTTTTATCATAATTTTTCTTGTCTTAAAATGTTCAATTTTTCCATTGATTTATAGTTCTTATTTGTATATTTAAGGAAAAAATACCGATATGGCAGGAGATACACACCAAATATGATATGTTAATTATTATTTAAAGTATTGCGCAATAGCAGGAAATCTTCAATTGCATAGTATTGCACTACAGCACAGTATTGTGCATAAGCAAGAAATCCTCGATTCAATTGCACAGTATTATGCAATTGCAAGGAATCTTCTAAGGAAAATAAATAGAAATATTTCAACCCATTTCAAATTTTTAAGATCTTTCACCACATTCATTTTGTGTCAGAAACCTGTGTCAAATTTTTATCACAATCCAAATTCAGACAGTATCAAGCTTGAATTTTGTGTCCAAACTTGCACCAACTGTTCAGGGTTCGACTTCTGCAGTCGTATCAGGCTGCGCTCAGCGAAGTATTTTATTAAAGATGTATTGAACCTGTTTGGGTGTTGATAATTGGATGATTTTTTATCTTACAGGATATGGGTTATACTACATCTGACCAGCCTATTCCTTCCATTTTGTTAAATGCTTCAATAGCTAATGCCACAGACCCTAGAAACAAACACATGATCAACACAGCTGGTACAATGACATCACAATTGAACTGTGCATCCACATTCTTGAAGAATGATGGTGAAGCACTTTTTGCTTTTTCCAGTAATGCTGGTAATCTGTTGTTGGTGAAGATGCCCCCTGTAGATAAGGAAGGAGGTAAGTATTAACAAGCTTATGTTTATTGCTGTGCCCCCTGTAGATAAGGAAGGAGGTAAGTATTAACAAGCTTATGTTTATTGCTGTGCCCCCTGTAGATAAGGAAGGAGGTAAGTATTAACAAGCTTATGTTTCTTGCTGGTTCACTGCTATCACTTTTGATATTGTGTTAACATGGTGCTATGTTTTAATGGTGCAATTGAATAGACTTTTATACTAGACTATGATGAATGTGGTTCTGTAATTTTAGAAAAAGTGCTTTTTAAAACTGAATGTTGATTTTTGAAGGGACAGGGGAGAGGACCATTATCACAAACCTCAACATGGCAAAAATCAAACAGAGAATCATATCACAAACCTCAACCTGGCAAAAATCAAACAGAGAATCATATCAAATACCTCAACCTGGCAAAAATCAAACAGAGGACCATTATCACAAACCTCAACCTGGCAAAAATCAAACTAAGAATGAGGTTCTCATATTCTTGTACAAATAAATTTTAAAATGCCTCCACTACAAATATTGTATATATATGTTACAGTAAATAGGTGAAATTAGGAATTACATGTAACTACTAAACATTTCAGTAAATACCTGTAAGTACTAGCCAATTTAGTAAGTTAGTTAGTTCAGAAGTTATGGTTCTTTGAAGATTGAAAAATGGCATTTCCAGTCGTGTCCGTGCATTTACGCATGAACTGTTCAACCGAAGCTTTTCAAATTTTAATATGTTGTTACTGATGACAAAATGGAGGTCAAGTTCAATAATGTCGATTTTGACTTTTACCGTTCAGGAGTTATGGTTCTTGAAAGATAAAAAAAATGGCGTTTCCATTCATATACTGCCTTTGAGACCTTAAGAAGGGATTGTTTATGACTCAATTTTAGTTGTGTTCAGTGCAAAGTTAAAAGAGATTGACAGGATGTTATTTTATTTTGTAGGTGTTGTCCAGCAGTTTGAGTTAGCACAGTCATCTATGATGAAAAAGTTATGGAGTGGTATTATGAGGTAAAGACCCACACAATTCAAACATGACACTTCCAAAGCCTGTATAAAAGTAAGAGATGAAATATGATTGCCAATGAGACTACTATCTACCAAAGATCATTGAATGATGATGGAAACAACATCAGTACTGTCTTCAACACAGCAAAAATCATAGTTGGCTAAAATTGCCCTAAAGATGACAAAACAGACTAAAATGTTAACCTAGAAACATAGAAAATGATAGTGGGAGTTTCAGGTTAAAGTTTTTGGTCAAGGTAGTTTTTGATGAAGTTGAAGTCCAACAACTTTAAACTCAGTACACATGTTCCGTATGATATGATTATTCTAATCTAAATGCCATATAAGATTTTTGACCCCAATTTCAGGGTCCACTGAACATAGAAAATAGTGGCAGTGGGGCATCCTTGTACTATGGACACATTGTTTTTTTTAACAAATTTGGAAAGGAATTTGATATTTTCATAGCAAACTGAACTACAAAATTATATTGCAAACATCTACTTTTTGTCTTGCATTATCATAGAAATTAGAGCTTAAAATGCAGCAGTAGCAATGTTATAAACAATTCTGTAGAGCTTTACATATAAAGAAAGAAATTAAGAAAAACCAGATAATCCATATCTTATTTGGTCTGAATTTCAGTTTAGCATAATCTATGTCCGTTTTCCTTGGCCTCATTTTCTGGGTTAATTGACTGCATTAAAATAGAAATATTCATGTCCCAAACACAGCAGAGGGGGCATTAAGTTTTACCCGAGTTTGTGTGCATGTCAATTCGTCCTTCAATATGTCCAAAAATTAGTTTTTACTCAGCCTTAAAATGCAACAGGTTTAAATTTTTTAACAGGCATTAACCTGAGACAGTCGTGTAACATTACGGCATAAAAAGACCTACATTGTTGTCGAGCCTGCGACTTTTGGGATAGTGATCTGGCGGCAGTGGTGTTAGCTATCTTCTTAAAAGCTTTATATTTTAGAAGGTGGAAGACCTGGATGCTTTATACTTTGTATGGATGCCTCATGTTACGAAGTTTTCGTCAGTCACATGTCTAATGACCTTGACCCCATTTTCATGGTTCAGTGACTACTTGAAAAAAGATAAAAATTTTTGTAATGTTAAATTCTCTCTTATTATAAGTAATAGGATAACTATATTTGGTATGTGCATACCTTGCAAGGTCCTCATGCCCGTCATACAGTTTTCACTTGACCTCAACCTCATTTCATGGATCAGTGAACAAGGTTAAGTTTTGGTGATCAAGTCCATATCTCAGATACTATAAGCAATAGGTCTAGTATATTGGGTGTATGGAAGGACTGTAAGGTGAACATGTCCAACTGAAAATATTTTATGATATATATGTCAGTCGCTCAGATGGCTCAGTGTTAAGTTTTTGTGTTATGGCAATAGGTCAACTATATTTGTTGTATGGAAGAATTAACCAAGAAATCTAAACATTGACCAATGAACCATGAAAATGAGCTGTACATGTGTGCCTAGCATGGTTCATCTCACCTTGACCTCATTTTCATGGTTCAGTGGTCAATTTTTAGTTTTCTGGGTTAATGTTAAGTTTATGTTTAAATTGAAAAAAAAGTTATTTGGTTGTTTGTAATGTTAAATTCTCTCTTATTATAAGTAATAGGATAACTATATTTGGTTTGTACCTTGCAAGGTCCTCATGCTCGTCAGACAGTTTTTACTTGACCTCGACCTCATTTCAAGGATCAGTGAACAAGGTTAAGTTTTGGTGGTCAAGTCCATATCTCAGATACTATAAGCAATAGGTCTAGTATATTCGGTGTATGGAAGGACTGTGAGGTGTACATGTCAAACTGGCAGGTGTCATTTGACCTTGACCCCATTTTCATGGTTCAGTGGTTAGGCCAACTAAAATTAATTAGTAGATTTTCATCCAAATTTTTGAAAATAATGGGGCGGGTGGGAGGATTTTATTTTTTATATTTTATTTCATTTGAAACCCTTTTGTGACGAGTTCTTCATATATGCAAGTGTAATAACAAGCTTAAATCATGTATACACAAGTATGAGAAATCTTACATAATATTTCAAATCCTTAAATAAATATATCTAATTGCAGCTTTAAAAACTTAAAAACAAAAACGTGTGAGAAATACTCTCTTCAGTTAGACTACCTACACAAAATGTATTTGGGTTTCTAAACAATGGTTTGTATTACCATAAAATGAAGCAAATGCATTGGTATGCAACACAATTATTATGAGTACAGAATAAAATGAAAACTCAGAGAGTGTTGAAAATAATAGGGTTGGTACTTTATATGCACTTATGAAAATATAATTATCATGTAAAACATGAACTTAATAATAAAAAAAAGTTGTTGTTTAATGAGCCTTTTTGGGTGTATTGGGACATTTGCTGTTTGTCAACATAAAAAGACAGCCATGGGTAAAATCAAAGGGCTTGCATAAATAAAATGCGTATGTTAATGTTAGTCGACTTTTTAAATTCAATAAACGGTCATAAATCTGACAAGTTCGTGCTTGTGTTTCAATATCTATAATTCAGTCATGTTTTCTGTATCAATGGTTTCCACGAATCTTGTGCTTTGGGTATCATTTACAGTTTGAATTTCCTGAGACAAAGTCATTGCATAAATAAAAAAGTCCGCAGTTTTCTGATCACAGAAATTTGTGACAAACCGCGATTTGCAGTCTTGGAAACAGCGTTTTTCTCGTACCACCAATATTTCATGTCATTCTCGTTATCAATCTTTACTCTCGGAAGATGATGTTGTCATCATAGAGCAACGGAAAGGTCGACTTAATCATTTTAGTTAGATTTACTCGAGGTACAAAACCGAAATTTGAAACAGGAAGCATTGAATGAAACGAAATTTTAACGGTTATCGGTAACGGGAATGAACAAAATCCGGAAATCGTAAATTTTATAAAATAAAAAAATTCGGGGCGGGGCGATTTCAGAGGGGCGGGCGGGGATGAAAATCTATCAATTAATTTTAATTGGCCTTATAGTTAAGTTGTGTTTTGGTCTGTTTTTCTTATGCTGTATGCAATAGGTCTACTATATTTGGTGGACAGAATGATTGTAAGGTGTACATGTCTGGCAGGCAGGTGTCATCTGACCTTGACCTCATTTTCATGGTTCTGTGGTCAAAGTTAGGTTTTTGAGTTTTGGTCTATTTTTCGAATACTACATATGCAATAGGTCATCTATGTTTGGTGTATGGAAATATTTTATGATCTATATGTCAGTCCTGCAGGTTTTATTTGACCTTGACCTCATTTTCACGGTTCATTGCTCAGTGTTAAGTTTTTGTGTTTTGGTTTGTTTTTCTTAAACTATAGGCAATAAATCAACTATATTTGTTGTATAGAAGAATTGTTTGCTGTACATGCCTGCCTGGCATGGTTCATCTGACCTTGACCTCATTTTTATGGTTCATTGGTCAATGTTTAGTTTTCTTGGTTAATGTTAAGTTTATGTGACAGTTGTAATAAAGCTTTATATTTAGGACTATCAACATAATATCAATGAATAGTAAAGAAGGCGAGACATTTCAGCGTTTGCTCTCTTGTTTTTACTTAAGGAAAGACTAATATTTTTCTGTCTATGAAGAAATAAAAAACAGCTTAGCAGTTTATTTAAAGTGTGCACAATATTTTTGATGTTATTTTGAATAGACAGAAAGAATAGTGCAGTCATTCCTTATAATTTAATTCTAAATTCCATGTTAAACTAGTGTAAATCACGTGAAAACGTTGATGACGTTGTGGTCACATATAGAAATTATGTCTAAGAGCTCATAGACAAAACACTGTCGGCCAATCAGGAGACAAGTTACATCCAAAATTAAATTATAATAAAATGTCAATTGAAATGAATTAACTTATTCAAAAAGACATTTAAACAAACACAAATAAACATACACTGAAGAAATAAGTTTAATCTATGACACAAGATAAATACAGTATTTAAACAGAAGAGGACGATATTTATGTCCCTTCTTTAAGAAAAGTTTTGACCTCACTATCTCCAACAATGTTAAGGTCTCCTGTAATGACATGATAACCATAGGGAACATATCTAAAAATAGATGATTCATAGCTATATACAGTTTCAAGTGGAAGAAGCATTTATTTTCTATATTGAATCTGATGATACTGAAGTATTATTGAAAATCTAACTTCTGCTGGTTTTTTTTGTAACAATACAATATAAAAGGCAGTTCAGTATTATCAGAATATTGAGTTATTGGGCTATAGATGGTAGAGTCATTGAATGTAATAGATGATTTAATACAATCTCTACTTCTATTTATCTATACTAATAAATGAGAAGACCTCATTTTGTGTTTCGCTTCTTTTACTTCCACAAGAAATTATTCATCATGACTCTGTATCTTATGGTACCATGGATAGTAAACTTAGAATTCAGTGATAGCAAAAAGCATACAGAAAAACATGAAAAAAATGAAATTATCAGAAAACAAAAAATAACGGACTTTGTAAAAAGTCCTGGGGGCAAAAAAACATATTGACCTGTCCCCAAGAACCTTTTTTGCAAGTGACTTTTGATATCTTTCTTGAAATTCTTCAGTCATATAATCTTATAACACAATTTCACCCTACAACAGTTTCACATACTTTCAACCACGCTCTAAATGTTATGAAACTTATACACAATGCTTATTTATTATCACAAAATGCAGATCAAGTTAGAATTTTGGTAACGTCACTTTAACCATTCTAGAGTTATGCCCCTTTATGAATGGAAAAATGGAAAATTATTTTTGTTTCCGTTCTCTTACTTGAGTTTGCCTCAACCAAATGTTTTGAAACTTATACACAATGCTTATTACTACAAAATACAGATCAAGTTGAATTTTGATGGCGTTACTTTAATCATTATCGAGATATGCCCCTTTATATATGGAAAAATTGCAGCATATTTAGTATCCGTTATGTAACGTATGTTGTCCCAACCAAACATTATGAGACCTATACACAATACTTATGACCACAAAACTCAGATCAAGTACAAATTTGGTTGCGTCACTCATTGTTTTTGAGTTAAATGTCTGTTTATAATTTTGTATGCAAGCGGGGGCATCATCTGTGTCCATGGGGACACATTCTCCATTTATTTATTACAGATAACAGATCAGCAAGGGTATAATTTAAACGATGGTTTTTACTTTTATAAATACAAATACCTAAGATAATTTGGAGATTTCATGTACATGTAGTATATTATGGACATGATTTGAATTTGTTCTAGAATGATGAAAAATTGGATAACCAAGTCAAGATCGGCAGTAATAATTAACATATTTAACTTCATTAAAACTTGAACCTTTTATGCCATTTATTTCAGCAAAATCCTGGGTTGAACTTTGCTCAACTCTATTGTCATTGTTTTCATTCTTAATTCTGTAACCTAACCTAATTGTCTAATTTTAGAAGTAACCAAGATGTATCTGAATCCCCGACCAGTATTGTTGTACAGCCATTCAAAGGAGATCCCTATATATTTACAGTGTGTAGAGACTATAAACTGAGGATATGGTCAGCAAATGTAGGTTGAAAATACTCACTTTAATGCAGAGTTAC
Organism: Mytilus edulis; assembly: GCF_963676685.1. Lineage (NCBI taxonomy): Eukaryota > Metazoa > Mollusca > Bivalvia > Mytilida > Mytilidae > Mytilus > Mytilus edulis. The sequence goes on along the minus strand of NC_092350.1, from coordinate 78,056,773 downwards.
TGCCCTTTGGCAAAGCAAGTCCAATAGTTTAGATTTAGGCTTGTTATTTTTTAGCTCACCTGGCCTGAAGGGCCAAGTGAGCTTTTCCCATCACTTTGCGTCCGGCGTCCGGCGTCCGTCGGCGTCTGTCGTCGTCCGTCGTCGTTAACTTTTACAAAAATCTTCTCATCTGAAACTACTGGGCCAAATTAATCCAAACTTGGCCACAATCATCATTGGGGTATCTAGTTTAAAAAATGTGTGGCGTGACCCGGCCAACCAACCAAGATGGCCGTCATGGCTAAAAATAGAACATAGGGGTAAAATGCAGTTTTTGGCTTATAACTCAAAAACCAAAGCATTTAGAGCAAATCTACCATGGGGTAAAATTGTTTATCAGGTCAAGATCTATCTGCCCTGAAATTTTCAGATGAATCGGACAACCCGTTGTTGGGTTGCTGCCTCTGAATTGATAATTTTAAGGAAATTTTGCTGTTTTTGGTTATTATCTTGAATATTATTATAGATAGAGATAAACTGTAAACAGCAATAATGTTCAGCAAAGTAAGATTTACAAATAAGTCAACATGACCAAAATGGTCAGTTGACCCCTTTAGGAGTTATTGCCCTTTTTAGTCCATTTTTAACCATTTTTCGTAAATCTTAGTTATCTTTTACAAAAATCTTCTCCTCTGAAACTACTGGGACAAATTAATCCAAACTTGGCCACAATCTTCATTGGGGTATTTAGTTTAAAAAATGTGTGGCTTGACCCGGCCAACCAACCAAGATGGCCGCCATGGCTAAAAAAAGAACATAGGGGTAAAATGCAGTTTTTGGCTTTCAAAAACCAAAGCATTTAAAGCAAATCTGACATGGGATAAAATTGTTTATCAGGTCAAGATCTATCTGCCCTGAAATTTTCAGATGAATCGAAGAACCTGTTGTTGGGTTGCTGCCCCCGAATTGATAATTTTAAGGAATTTTTGCTGTTTTTGGTTATTATCTTGAATATTATTATAGATAGAGATAAACTGTAAACAGCAATAATGTTCAGCAAAGTAAGATTCACAAATAAGTCAACATGACCGAAATGGTCAGTTGACCCCTTTAGGAGTTATTGCCCTTTTTAGTCCATTTTTAACCATTTTTCGTAAATCTTAGTGATCTTTTACAAAAATCTTCTCCTCTGAAACTACTGGGACAAATTAATCCAAACTTGGCCACAATCATGTTGGGGGTATCTATTTTAAAAAATGTGTTCGGTGACACGGCCATCAAATCAAGATGGCCGCCATGGCTAAAAATAGAACATTGGGGTAAAATGCAGTTTTTGGCTTATAACTCAAAAACCAAAGCATTTAGAGCAAATCTGACATGAGTAAAGTTGTTTATCAGGTCAGAGTAAAATTGTTTATCAGGTCAGGATCTATCTGCCCTGAAATTTTCAGATGAATCACACAACCCGTTATTGGGTTACTGCCCCTGAATCAGTAATTTTAAGGAAATTTTGCTGTTTTTGGTTATTATCTTGAATATTATTATAGATATAGATAAACTGTAAACAGCAATAATGTTCAGCAAAGTAAGATTTACAAATAAGTCAACTTGACCGAAATGGTCAATTGACCCCTTTAGGAGTTATTGCCCTTTATAGTCAATTTTTAACCATTTTTCGTAAATCTTAGTTATCTTTGACAGAAATCTTCTCCTCTGAAACTGCTGGGCCACAATCATCTTTGGGGTATATAATTTTAAAAATGTGTCTGGTGACCCGGCCATCAAATCAAGATGGCCGCCACAGCTAAAAATAGAACATAGGGGTAAAATGCAGTTTTTGGCTTATAACTCAAAAACCAAAGCATTTAGAGCAAATCTGACATGGGATAAAATTGTTTATCAGGTCAAGATCTATCTGCCCTGAAACTTTCAGATGAATCAGACAACCTGTTGTTGGGTTGCTGCCCCTGAATAGGTATTTTAAGGAAATTTTGCTGTTTTTGGTTATTATCTTGAATATTATTATAGATATAGATAAACTGTAAACAGCAATAATGTTCAGCAAAGTAAGATTTACAAATAAGTCAACATGTCCGAAATGGTCAATTGACCCCCTAAGGAGTTATTGTCCTTTTCTAGTCAATTATTAACAATTTTCATAAAATTTGTAAATTTTTATTAACATTTTCCCCTGAAACTACTGGGCCAAGTTCATTATAAATAGAGATAATTGTAAGCAGCAAGACTGTTTAGTAAGATGTACAAACACATCACCATCACCAAAACACAATTTTGTCATGAATCCATCTGCTTCCTTTGTTTAATATTCACATAGACCAAGGTGAGCGACACAGGCTGAGCCTCTAGTTTTAATCATGGCTATAATAATTTACAAATACCTAGCTTGTGATGAGAGTTTGTCACCATTTATTGGTTTCTGTTATCTGACTTATAATCCTTGGCTCAACCAAATGTTATGAAACTTATACACAATGCTTATTACCACAAAACACAGATCAAGTTAGAATTTTGGTGGAGTCACTTTTACCATTCTAGAGTTATGCCCCATTTCAAATGGAAAAATTGCTGAATTTTTCGTTTCCATTCTCTTAAGTTTGTCTTTACTAAATGTTATGAAACTTATAAACAATGCTTTTAAATCAACTCAAGTACAAATTTGGATAGTGTCACTTTTACAGTTCTTGAGTTATTTCCCTTTACAATGTTAAATCATTCGTGAAATTTGCACAAATTTATACGAATTTAGATTTTATGAATTTTTAAAGCTATAATGCATTTTTTCTTTTCTGTTATATATGCATATATATATATCATGTATATTAAAATAGAAACAAACTGATATGTTTTTAGCTCACCTGGCCTTAACCATTTTTCGTAAATCTTAGTAATATTTTACAAAAATCTTCTCCTCTGAAACTACTTGGCCAAATTAATCCAAACTTGGCCACAATCATCTTTTGGGTTAGTAGTTTAAAAAATGTGTCCGGTGACCTGGCCATCAAACCAAGATGGCCGCCATGGCTAAAAATAGAACATGGGGTAAAATGCAGTTTTTGGCTTATAACTCAAAACCCATAGCATTTAGAGCAAATCTGACACAGGGTAAAATTGTTCATCAGTTCAAGATCTATCTGCCCTGAAATTTTCAGATGAATCGGACAACCCGTTGTTGGGTTGCTGGCCCTGAATTAGTAATTTTAAGGAAATTTTGCTCTTTTTGGTTATTATCTTGAATATTATTATAGATAGAGATAAACTATAAATAGCAATAATGTTCACCAAAGTAAGATTTACAAATAAGTCAACATGACTGAAATGGTCAGTTGACCCCTTTAGGAGTTATTGCCCTTTATAGTCAATTTTTAACCATTTTTCGTAAATCTTAGTAATCTTTTACAAAAATCTTCTCCTCTGAAACTACTTGGCCAAATTAATCCAAACTTGGCCACAATCATCTTTTGGGTTAGTAGTTTGAAAAATGTATCCGGTGACCCGGCCATCCAACCAAGATGGCCGCCATGGCTAAAAATAGAACATGGGGTAAAATGCAGTTTTTGGCTTATAACTCAAAACCCAAAGCATTTAGAGCAAATCTGACATGGGGTAAAATTGTTTATCAGGTCAACATTTATCTGCTCTGAAATTTTTAGATGAATCGGACAACCCGTTGTTGGGTTGCTGACCCTGAATTGTTAGTTTTAAGGAAATTTTGCCGATTTTGGTCATTATCTTGAATATTATTATTGATAGAGATAAACTGTAAACAACAATAATGTTCAGCAAAGTAAGATTTACAAATAAGTCAACATGACCGAAATGGTCAATTGACCCCCTTAGGAGTTATTGTTCTTTATAGTCAATTTTTAACAATTTTCATAAAATTTGTAAATTTTTACTGACATTTTCCACTGAAACTAATGGGCCAAGTTCATTATAGATAGAGATAATTTTAAGCAGCAAGAATGTTCAGTAAAGTAAGATGTACAAACACATCACCATCACCAAAACACAATTTTGTCATGAATCCATCTGCTTCCTTTAATATTCACATAGACCAAGGTGAGCGACACAGGCTCTTTAGAGCCTCTAGTTTTTTATGCCCCACCTATGATAGTAGAATTCGTTCGTCCCACTTCAGGTTAAAGTTTTTGGTGAAGGTAGTTTTTGTTGAAGTTGAAGTCCAATCAACTTGAAACTTAGTACACATGTTCCCTATGATATGATCTTTCTAATTTTAATGCCAAATTAGAGTTTTTACCCCAATTTCACAGTCCACTGAACATAGAAAAAGATAGTGCGAGTGGGGCATCCATGTACTTGGGACACATTCTTGTTTTCAATCTCAATTTGCTGAAAATCCTGGGATACCTACATGCATTAGTATTACACATGAATAGATCAGGGTGAAGGTTATGAAAGTAGTTTCGGAAACATGGAAATAATGTAATTGGCCAAATTGTTTCAAGTATTTCTAGATATGCAAATCATATTAGAATTATCATACAATAGTTTGAAAGTGAAAAGACACAATAGCTTAAAGTCATATGAAACGAGTGACTGGAGAAAAATATTGTTTATTCAATTCTTGAACCAATGCATGTATATATATATCATAAGCTCAGTCTTCATTTTTTACGCATGTATATCTTATAATCTTCAAAAATATTCTCTTGGTTTCTTGTGAAGTTACCTGTCTTATGCTGTCAGCAGTTGCATAATTTTGCACGAAATCATCATTTCAACTTTTAACAATGGTAATTTTTATGTTTTTAACGACCAAAATATAATCATGATTAAATATATTATTGTCTAGTTTAGAGGTCAAAATGAGAATTGGAACTGAGATCATGAATTTGTGAATTTCTGGTGTCCCACTTCGTTCAGGTTCCACTGTATCATTGACACATTTATCCACAAAACTTAACTTTTCCAAATCTTTTCTTCAATTTTAGAAGCCCAGAATTCTGCCATATTTTATTTGTCTGTTTGCATGAATGATAACTCAACAATTGATAACACTACACATGTGAGATGATAGAATCCTTTACAGAACCTTCATCTCTCTTGAGTGGTCTCTTTTGATACTTACCATGATTGACTGCATAATTAATACAGGTTTGACTGTATTATTAAATTGAGTTATATCATATAAATGTGCACACAGTTTTATTTATTCATCTTATTTTATTTCAGACATTTGAATGTGTTTTTGTTTTTAATATGTTGGATTTATGTCCAGAAAAGGCCCAGACTCACCCAACACCATGTAAGTAATTACATAGAACAGTTAACTCGCTTATTTAAATCACATATCACTTAATCTAAGTATTCCGAAAATTTAATATAAATTGGGTCATTAATTTTTGCATAATTTTTTTCTGCAGAAAAACAAATCTAATTTATTTGCACAACTTGACTAAAATTCGCCAATTGGATATGCTAAGCTTAAATTTTATCAATTTTGATATTTGTGTTACAGACCATTGGCTGAAATTAATATTTAACTTTAACTCTGAATCTAGAGAAAAGAAGATATAAAAGAATATTTAATATGTATGATTTACAAAATCTATGGATCTGTGAAATATGAGGAGCAATGTTGATAAAAGATGAACTCATACATTTTTTTTGAACATTGATTGATTTACCTTATTCATTTTATATTTTTACCATTTTTAGCTAACCTGGCCCACAAAGCCAATTGAGCTTTTCTCATCACTTGGCGTCCCTCGTCCGCTGGTGTTGTTGTTAACTTTTACACAAATCTTCTCCTCTAAAACTACTGGGCCAAACTTGGCCACAATCATCATTGGGGTATTTAGTTTAAAAAAGGTGTCTGGTGTCCCGGCTAATCAACCAAGATGGCTGCCATGGCTAAAAATAGAACATAGGGGGTAAAATGTAGATTTTGGCTTATATCTCTGAAACCAAAGCATTTAGAGCCAATCTTACAGTGTAAAAATGTTCATTAGGTCAAGATCTATCTGCCCTGAAATTTTTAGACCATTCAGGCAACCAGTTGTTGGGTCACTGCCCCTGAATGGGTAATTTTAAGAAAATTTTGCAGCTTTTGGTTACTATCTTGAATATAATTATAGAAAGAGATAAACAGTGAACAGCAATAATGTGCAGCAAAGTAAGACCTAAAAATAAGTCAAAAGGACCAAAATGGTCAATTGACCACTTAAGGAGTGATTGCCCTTTATAGTCATTTTTTAACAATTTTCATAAATTTTGTAAATTTTTACAAAATGTTTTCAACTATAACTAATGTGCCAAGTTCATTATAGATAGAGGTAAGCAGCAAGAATGTTCAGTAGAGTAAGATCTACAAACACATCACCATAACCAAAACACAATTTTGCCATGAATCTATCTGTGTCCTTAGTTTAATATGCATGATATGCACATAGACCAAGGTGAGTGACACAGGCTCTTAAGAGCCTCTAGTTATTGATATCACGACCAAGACATTTGGTTGACAATAACTTTAGTGTAAGTAAATAGAAATCTATGAAATATAAACACAAGGTTTAAGACTCAAAAAGACTAGGATAAAAAAAACATTAAAGTGCCATGGACAAACAAGCCATTATTAGTGCTCTCCCACTTTGATATGTATTTTTAACAACAGTGATCAAGGAATTTACTATTTCATGAAATGTATTTTTTGTCTATCCACGAAAATTGATACCCACACATTAACATGAATGCACTGTTAGTCCTTCTTGCATTAAAACAACTTTATTTAAAAAGACACAAATGTATTTGACTTTGAAATCATTGTAGTAATTAAGTCTAAAATGTTTGTTATTTCATAGATTATTATGAGTTATAGGATTTAAAAAAGGATCCAATCTTTGTTTCTTTTCCTGTACTTGAATACATCTTTTTTTCTAGGTGCAGGGCATTTAATACGGAAAGTTCTCAGCAATGATGACAGCAACCTTAGATTTAGTGTATACTTGAATTTTCCCAATGGAAATCAGGTAATTGATATTTATATTTTACAAGGGTGATGTAAGTCAGTTTGTTAGCCCTAGCATAACATGTTGTGGGGGAAATACTGTGTGTCTGTCCATATGTCCGTCTGTATGTCATCAACATATAACAGGCTATTATTTGAACTTGGAATTATTTTTAATTATGGAATTCGCATAATTTCTTGTGTTTAAATTTTTTTATAAATTCCATGTTTATTTTGTATTATGATCTTTTGAGCGGTTAATAACACTTTCCATACAATGTATTTTGGTTGGATAGTGTTGTGCGCGACACAGTACATTCTATTGAAAATATACTGTTTTCTTTGTAATAGAAAGTGTTGTGCGCAGCACAGAACATTTCAGTACAGAATAATCATGGAATTTATTAAAAATTTCAATAACAAGAAATCAAGCAAATTCCATAGTTAAAAATAATTCCAAGTTCAAATAATAGACTGTTATATATAAAGGAGTAGGTCCGATAAGGACTCATTTTGGCCTCAAATTTCAGTTTCATCTGAAGAAAGATTTTGACCACTTTTTAAACACTTAAGAGTCTATTTCACTTGATTCAATTAGTTTATGTGAAAGATTTTAACTGATTAAGTCATTAAAAACGATCCGATTGAAGCTCAAATATGAAAAATCTCTCAAATATGCCAAAAAACGTCATTTTTCAGATTGTTTTTGTCAAAAATGAAAGTGGCCGCATCCGTGTTCATCCACAACCTTTATATATGTTATGTATTATCATCAAATACAACTTACATTGCAATATTAAGGATGAACACGAATGCGGCCACTTTCGTTTTACACGGAAACCGTCTAAAATTTAACTAAAATGATAGAATTTTGAAGATTTCAGTAATTTAGCATGACTTAATGGTGCTACAACCCGATATATGTGCATTGTATTGTCAAAAACAGCCCATATTTATGTAGCAGAAGCATTCAACTGTCCAATAAATAACTAAAAGTTTACATTTTAACAATTTTGTAAAACTGTTATATTTTTGGGCCAAAAAGGGGCCTTACCGGACCTACTCCTTTTAGATTTAACATTTCTGAGTTTTGGGTTTTATCATTACAAAAAGGGGGATTTTCCAGGTTTCAGACATATCTCAAAGACATTTTCACCAATTTGCAAGAAACTTCACATGAGCTTTCGAATTTTATAAACTTTCGATCTTACATTTCTCATTTATGGGGTTTTATTCATTACAAAAAGGACGATTTTCCAGTTTTTATACGACTGCAAAAATTGAAAATTTTTTGGTCGTATATTGGTATCACGTTGGCGTCGTCGTCTGTGTCGTCGTCGTCCGAAGACTTTTAGTTTTCGCACTCTTACTTTAGTTTAAGTCAATAGAAATCTATGAAATTTAAACACAAGGTTTATGACCATAAAAGGAAGGTTGGGATTGATTTTGGAAGTTTTGGTCCCAACAGTTTAGGAATTAGGGGCCAAAAAGGGCCCAAATAAGCATTTTCTGGGTTTTCGCACTATAACTTTTGTTTAAGTCAATAGAAAATTATGAAATTTTGACACAAAGTTTATGGCTACAAAAGGAAGGTTAGGATTGATTTTGGGAGTTGAGGTCCCAACAGTTTAGGAATAAGGGACCAAAAAGTGCCCAAATAAGCATTTTTCTTGGTTTTCGCACCATAACTTTAGTATAAGTGAATAGAAATCTATGAAAGGAGTAGGGGCATTAAGGCCTGGTTTTGGCCCAAGAAAATAAAATGTTTGATATTTTTTTCAAATTGGCACATAATCTTTAGAAATGCATAGGGTCAAGAAATATCAATGAAAAACATTAAGATTCTTATGTGATGACGTCACAACTACGTCATAATATGTACTGTTTTCACAAAAACGAAGAAAATTCAGAATTTATGCAGTTTTCTATCTTTATTTCTGTTGTGGAAACATCGTGTTCAGGCAAGAAACAACAAAATAATTTAACTGAAGCTTTATTATTACTATTGACAAAATCTCACCAAATATAAACTTGTTTCTTGGGTGCGCACATACTTTTCCAATCGAAAATATACTTAAAAATTTGATGAAAAACAAGGAAAATCACAAAATTTTACAAAATATGCAAAATAAGGTATGATTTGTTGCCATGGTAACTTGTTCTATGTCCAAAATTATTTGGTTTTTCTGAATACCTTCTACCTGAGATACTTTTCAGTAATTTAAAATTATGTATGATAACTTTTAAATTTGCAGTAATTTTTGGGCCAAATAAGGGCCTTATTGCCCCATCTCCTTTAAACACAAGGTTTATGACCATAAAAGGAAGGTTGGGATTGATTTTGGGAGTTTAGGTCCCAACAGTTAAGGAATAAGGGGCCCAAAGGGTCCAAAATTGAACTTTGTTTGATTTCATCAAAAATTGAATAATAAGGGTTCTTTGATATGCTGAATCTAACCGTGTTGTAGATTCTTAATTTTTGGTCCCGTTTTCAAATTGGTCTACATTGAGGTTTAAAGGGTCTAAAATTGAACTTTATTTGATTTCATAAAAAAATGAATTCTTGGGGTTCTTTGATATGCTGAATCTAACCATGTATTTAGATTTTGGATATTGGACCATAATAGGTAATGTCCAATTTAAAATTTAAAGTTTTTAAGTTTAAGTTCTTAGACCACATTCATTATGTGTAAGAAACCTGTGTTGTGTCAAATAATTAATCACAATCCAAATTCAGAGCTGTATCAAGCTTGAATGTTGTGTCCATACTTGCCCCAATGTTCAGTGTTCGAACTCTGTGGTCGTATAAAGCTGTGCCCTGCGGAGCATCTGGTTGTACAATAGCTCAAAAATGCTTTTGAGCAAATTTCTTTAAACTTTGGTGAATTGTTTATGTTTATTGACTTATGAGCTCTCTTTTGATTTTTTTTTATAAATTTCAGATTTTACATTTACTAGTTATGGGGTTTTATTAAAAAAAAAGGGGTTATCCCAGTTTTCAGTCAATATCCTTAATGCTTTGAGCAGTTTTCATTAAACTTTGGTGACTGATTTATATCTAAAAAAGATAACCTCCCATTAGTTTTTGTCATAGGGAAAATGATCTGGCGGCTGCGGTGTTAGCTTACTTCTTAAAAGCTTTATATTTTAGAAGGTGGAAGACCTGGATGCTTCATACTTTGTATATGGATGCCTCATGTTACGAAGTTTCTGTCAGTCACATGTCCAATGTCCTTGACCTCATTTTCATGGTTCAGTGACTACTTGAAAAAAGTTAAGATTTTTTGTAGTTTAATTCTCTCTTATTATAAGTAATAGGATAACTATATTTGGTATGTGCGTACCTTGCAAGGTCATCATGCCCGTCATATAGTTTATAATTGACCTTGACCTCATTTCATGGATCAGTGAACAAGGTAAAGTTTTGGTGATCAAGTCCATATCTCAGATACTATAAGCAATAGGTCTAGTATAGTGGGTGTATGGGAGGACTGTAAGGTGTACATGTCCAACTGACAGGTGTCATCTGACCTTGACCTCATTTTCATGGTTCAGTGGTTATAGTTAAGTTTTTGGGTTTTTGTCTGTTTTTCATATACTGTATGCAATAGGTCTACTATATTTGGTGTATGGAATGATTGTAAGGTGTACATGTCTAGCTGGTATGTGTCATCTGACCTTGACCTCATTTTCATGGTTCAGTGGTCAAAGTTATGTTTTTTAATTTTGGTCTGTTTATCTAATACTATGTCTATATGCAATAAGTCAACTATATTTGGTGTTTGAAAATATTTTATGATCTATATGTCAGTCGCTCAGATTGCTCAGTGTTAAGTTTTGTGTTTTGGTCCGTTTTTTTAAAAACTTTTAGCAATAGGTCAACTATATTTGTTGTATGGAAGAATTAACCAAGAAATCTAAGCATTGACCAATGAATCATGATAATGAGCTGTACATGTGTGCCTAGCATGGTTCATCTCACCTTGACCTCATTTTCATGGTTCAGTGGTCAATTTTTTGTTTTCTGGGTTAATGTTAAGTTTATGTTTAAATTGTAATAAAGCTTTATAATTAGGACTATCAACATAATATCGATGATTAGTAAAGAAGATGAGACATTTCAGTGTGCACACTCTGTGTTTTGGTCTGCATATGGAATGATTGTAAGGTGTACATGTCTAGCTGGCAGGTGTCATCTGACCCTGACCTCATTTTCATGGTTCAGTGGTCAAAGTTAAGTTTTTGAGTTTTGGTCTTTTTTTCTAATACTATATGCAATAGGTCAACTATATTTGGCATATGGAAATATGTTATGATCTATATGTCAGTCGCACAGGCTTTATTTGACAGCGACCTCATTTTCATGCTTCATTGCTCAGTGTTATGTTTTGTGTTTTGGTCGTTTTTCTCAAACTATAAGCAATAGGTCAACTATATCTGTTTACAAAACTTTGAATTTTTCAAAAAACTAAGGATTTTCTTATCCCAGGCATAGATTACCTTAGCCGTATTTGGCACAACTTTTTGGAATTTTGGATCGTTAATGCTCTTCAACTTTTTTTTTTTTTGGCTTTATAACTATTGTGATATGAGCGTCACTGATGAGTCTTATGTAGACGAAACGCGCATCTGGCATACTGAATTATAATCCTGGTACCTTTCATGGACAAATGGTTAGCTGTACATGTCTTTCTGGCATGGTTCATCTCACCTTGAACTCATTTTCATGGTTCTATGGTCAATGTTTAGATTTCTTGGTTAATGTCAAGTTTATGTGACAGTTGTAATAAAGCTTTATATTTAGGACTATCAACATAATATCAATGATTAGTAAAGAAGGTGAGACATTTCAGTTTGTGCACTCTTGTTTTATAAATTTTGGATATGACATTGAGAAGTTATTGAAATTTATTCTTTGAAATGTGACGGGTGTATGATGATGCACTCATGGCGTAGCTGTTTATTTTAGAAAACTTTGGTTAAGTGAACATTATTTGTGCATCAATTTGTTTTCATGTTCAGCGAGTGGTCGAAAAATAAATATGATGATAAAATGCATGAATAATTTTGGAAATTGAATTCTTATAGTTGATAATCAGCACTGCTGTTATTAGGGAATTGTGATTAAGTACCCACAGAACAAACATTATTTCTAGTTTATCTTGCTTAATAACCATTAAGAAGACGCTTGATGAAATTTAATAGTGCAGGGATACAGGCGATCCCCTCTATCTGGTAAATGACGCCATAAAGGCACATATTATTAAGGAACTTTTCCGATGAATGACATAACTCAAAAGTTGTCTTTTCAAAAAGAACTGAAATACACAATTACAAAAGTCTGCAAAAGCGGTTTAAAATTACAGAAATTCTAAGTTAGAATTAAATTAAGGAAAATGTTTTGGGATCTTCTATCAACAAGAGATAGTTGTTTTATGTAATCACAAACTACAGACTCCCAATAGATGTTCAGAATAATATGTGATCTTGGTCATCTTGGAAGCATTGTCTACATTTATTATTATCAGAAAACTATACCTAGAAAAAGACTTTTTGACACATGAAAATACATTAAAGTTTAGAAAATTAATGAGGAAATTAAACAAAAAGTCAGAGCTTAATTGATTATATATGTGAAGTCATAAAGTGTGTAAACAAACTTGTGGGTCCTCCTGTCTAACATTATCATTAATTTGAAACCACTGTATTGTATATAAATAAATAGAAAATCTTTTCAAATTAGAGCCACGAGGTTTGCACTTATAAAGTTTTTCTTTTTTAGTTTGTTCACATACAGCCAGATGTAGGAAGTATGCATGTTCATCACATAGAAACAATTAGTGGAAATGAGGTAAGATTAAATGGGGATCATGTGTTTCTGTATCTTGGGTAGACCACTTCCTATATACAAGGTGATAGGACATGCCACTGGAATAGGTAATTATAGGACATGTATTGGAATAGGTAATTATAGGACATGCCACTGGAATAGGTAATTATAGGACATGGACTGGAATAGGTAATTATAGGACATGCCACTGGAATAGGTAATTATAGGACATGCCACTGGAATAGGTAATTATAGGACATGTCACTGGAATAGGTAATTATAGGACATGCCACTGTAATAGGTAATTATAGGACATGTCACTGTAATAGGTAATTATAGGACATGTCACTAGAATAGGTAATTATAGGACATGCCACTGGAATAGGTAATTATAGGACATGCCACTGGAATAGGTAATTATAGGACATGCCACTGGAATAGGTAATTATAGGACATGTCACTTGAATAGGTAATTATAGGACATGCCACTGGAATAGGTAATTATAGGACATGCCACTGTAATAGGTAATTATAGGACATGTCACTGGAATAGGTAATTATAGGACATGTACTGGAATAGGTAATTATAGGACATGCCACTAGAATAGGTAATTATAGGACATGCCACTGGAATAGGTAATTATAGGACATGCCACTGGAATAGGTAATTATAGGACATGTCACTAGAATAGGTAATTATAGGACATGTCACTGGAATAGGTAATTATAGGACATGTACTGGATTAGGTAATTATAGGACATGCCACTAGAATAGGTAATTATAGGACATGCCACTGTAATAGGTAATTATAGGACATGCCACTGGAATAGGTAATTATAGGACATGCCACTGGAATAGGTAATTATAGGACATGTCACTGGAATAGGTAATTATAGGACATGCCACTGGAATAGGTAATTATAGGACATGCCACTGTAATAGGTAATTATAGGACATGTCACTGGAATAGGTAATTATAGGACATGTACTGGAATAGGTAATTATAGGACATGCCACTAGAATAGGTAATTATAGGACATGCCACTGGAATAGGTAATTATAGGACATGTATTGGAATAGGTAATTATAGGACATGCCACTGGAATAGGTAATTATAGGACATGCCACTGTAATAGGTAATTATAGGACATGCCACTGGAATAGGTAATTATAGGACATGTATTGGAATAGGTAATTATAGGACATGCCACTGGAATAGGTAATTATAGGACATGCCACTGGAATAGGTAATTATAGGACATGCCACTGGAATAGGTAATTATAGGACATGCCACTGGAATAGGTAATTATAGGACATGTCACTGGAATAGGTAATTATAGGACATGCCACTGGAATAGGTAATTATAGGACATGCCACTGTAATAGGTAATTATAGGACATGTCACTGGAATAGGTAATTATAGGACATGTACTGGAATAGGTAATTATAGGACATGCCACTAGAATAGGTAATTATAGGACATGCCACTGGAATAGGTAATTATAGGACATGCCACTGGAATAGGTAATTATAGGACATGTCACTAGAATAGGTAATTATAGGACATGTCACTGGAATAGGTAATTATAGGACATGCCACTGGAATAGGTAATTATAGGACATGTATTGGAATAGGTAATTATAGGACATGCCACTGGAATAGGTAATTATAGGACATGCCACTGGAATAGGTAATTATAGGACATGCCACTGGAATAGGTAATTATAGGACATGTCACTGGAATAGGTAATTATAGGACATGCCACTGGAATAGGTAATTATAGGACATGCCACTGTAATAGGTAATTATAGGACATGTCACTGGAATAGGTAATTATAGGACATGTACTGGAATAGGTAATTATAGGACATGCCACTAGAATAGGTAATTATAGGACATGCCACTGGAATAGGTAATTATAGGACATGCCACTGGAATAGGTAATTATAGGACATGCCACTGGAATAGGTAATTATAGGACATGTCACTAGAATAGGTAATTATAGGACATGTCACTGGAATAGGTAATTATAGGACATGCCACTGGAATAGGTAATTATAGGACATGGACTGGAATAGGTAATTATAGGACATGTCACTGGAATAGGTAATTATAGGACATGCCACTGGAATAGGTAATTATAGGACACACCACTGGAATAGGTAGTTATAGGACATTCCACTGGAATAGGTAATTATAGGACATGTCACTGGAATAGGTAATTATAGGACATGCCACTGGAATAGGTAATTATAGGACATGCCACTAGAATAGGTAATTATAGGACATGTCACTGGAATAGGTAATTATAGGACATGTACTGGAATAGGTAATTATAGGACATGCCACTAGAATAGGTAATTATAGGACATGCCACTGTAATAGGTAATTATAGGACATGTCACTGGAATAGGTAATTATAGGACATGCCACTAGAATAGGTAATTATAGGACATGTCACTGGAATAGGTAATTATAGGACATGTACTGGAATAGGTAATTATAGGACATGCCACTGTAATAGGTAATTATAGGACATGTCACTGGAATAGGTAATTATAGGACATGCCACTAGAATAGGTAATTATAGGACATGTCACTGGAATAGGTAATTATAGGACATGTCACTGGAATAGGTAATTATAGGACATGTATTGGAATAGGTAATTATAGGACATGCCACTGGAATAGGTAATTATAGGACATGTCACTGGAATAGGTAATTATAGGACATGTACTGGAATAGGTAATTATAGGACATGCCACTGTAATAGGTAATTATAGGACATGTCACTGGAATAGGTAATTATAGGACATGCCACTGGAATAGGTAATTATAGGACATGCCACTAGAATAGGTAATTATAGGACATGCCACTGGAATAGGTAATTATAGGACATGCCACTAGAATAGGTAATTATAGGACATGCCACTGTAATAGGTACAGTACAGCCTGTGACTTCCTCTTAGTTATGTCCACCCTCTTGCATGGTCAACATCCAATGGTGAACATTTATTGGGGTATTCAATCTTGAAATGTTGGCCATTTATTGGGGGTCATAAATCATAGGCAGATTTTTTATCTAATTATGTTACCTGTTAAAATCAATCAGGGTTGAAGTTTTCAGCTGGTATGTTTCATTAAATTTTACCTGTACAGGTAACTTGGGTTTCTTTTAAAGTTGACATTTCACATTTTTATGAAAATATAGAATAAAATATTGTTAAAGTCTGTGAATTTATTATTATTTTTTTGTCTTTAATTTTATTTAATTTTTTAATTTTTTAATTGTTTTTTTTTCTTCATTTTTTGTATGTTTTGTTTCTTCCTGTTTTGTTTCTTATTCTTTTAATTTCTTCTTAGTAAGAATCTTGAGTAGAAATGACAAAAAGTCAAAGCTAAAGTAATTGACTAGCATTTGAAATATTAAACAGACTTTTAATAATTGTTTTTTAAGTAAAAGGTTTATATAAATGTACATGATGTACATTGTATTCAATTGTTTGTTAACATTATTAAATGAGTTATTACTATTAATAATAACTAATAATCATGCAAGTGATATTTTAAATACAAAAAATGAAAGTAATTAAACAATTTGGTTTCTTAACAAAATAAGATGATCAACATCAATCCTTTTACAATAATGTTCATTAAAAATGCTAATCATAATGAAAAATGTTCTTATATATCTGAATCAAGTGAATCTTATGAAAAGAAATTATGTAAAGAAATTGTCTTGAAACTTATTAATACATGTCATGCATGTAATATGTTATCTTCAGTTTGGTTAATTTTTTTCAAAATTTGTCTCCCGAAAAAATAAAGTGCACTTCTAAAGATGGTGACACTTTAATGGTCTATTTAAATTCATTTTTTTCCCCAGTGTATTATATTGTCGATAGTGCTGGACTGGCATGATACATATATTCTTGGTATACATTTACAAAGAATATTTCAATCAACCTAGGCCTTTCAGATAAAGATAATAATTACAGGGACTTGAATGAAAAAAGACTTTTAAAGTCCTTTATAAAAAATGAATTTAAAGAAAAGTCTAAAAATAATAACTTATGATAAAAACTGTAAACTTGATTGTGTCAATTAAGATAGAGAATTTTTTGTCATAATTTAGAAATAGAAAATAGTGGACAATATAAAATTCCTTGAAAGGATAGAATGTGCAAAGTGTGCCTCTTGTAGGTCAATGGAGAACACTCCTTCCTTGATTGTAAAATTAACAAAAAAACTTTGAGATAATCCATTTAGAAATTATTTACCTTCTCATTATAATGTCTCTAACCCAAGAACAAAAAGTAAAAGAAATGCTTAACCTCTAAAACATGGATCATGTTTAAAATATCATATGACAATAAAAATATTATCAAATTTTGCTGTAATGAATATTTCTAATACTTATCAATATTTTATTCAATAAAGAAATAATGAATTGCCTAAATTTTATTTAGCGTAAGTCCTAAAGACAATCTTAATCATATGTTAAGATCAGTCTATCTACAATAATGAACCATTTTGATTTTAGAAAATCAATTTGAGAAACACCTTTGTCAAAAGAAAAAGGCAGGCATTGTAAATGTTTGCAGTATATTTAAAAATGATATTCATTTATTCTTCACTACCAAAAAATTGAATTAATATAAAAAATAACTTAAATTGATCAAAAATTATTTAAAAGGTATAATATCAAAACTAATAGTCAGGAGACAATTATTTTTTAATTCAACTGTTTGTTCAATTAGTTTCATTATTTCATTTCATTTTTGAATTTCTTGTCATAATCACAGTTATTAAATTTGACAAACACATACATGTATATTTTACCTGAGACACCTGACCTGTAAGTTATATAATTTTAACACTTCAATGCATTCAAGATTTCCCTTTAGCCTTGACTAGTTTTTGAGTAATACCTTGTGTATTAAAAAAGCAACAGGGGGTATGATGATGAACATATAGGGCCACCATGGTGAACATATTTTTTATGGCCACCATTAATAAGATAAAGTCACAGGTAGTACTGTAATTATAGGACATGTCACTGGAATAGGTAATTATAGGACATGCCACTGGAATAGGTAATTATAGGACATGCCACTGGAATAGGTAATTATATGACATGTACTGGAATAGGTAATTATAGGACATGCCACTTGAACGGGTAATTACTTTTTCCTGCTTGAAAATATCGGAATAGGTGAGGAAAAGTATCAGAAATATATAATGAGGTCGATATAGTTCCAATTACTAGGATATGAAAAGCCCTGTCCTTTTTTCACAGCCGAAAGTCTGACCTTAAGTAAAAATTACACACAGAATCATAGTCTAAAATATTCCACTTTTTCAACATATCCCATGAAACCCAACTAATTTGGGAAAAGGTTGCAATTTTACCTAAATAATATATGAAAAGGTGTACATTTTTATGATCTAAATTATATGAACAGGGTGGGGTAACAAGACCCCAGCGACACCCCTATCAATCAAGACAGTTAAATGTTAATGAAATGTTTCCTATCTACATGTGATCATAAGGGGAACTGAGGAAAGATTAAATAGTAATAGTAATTACCTATTCCAGTGGCATGTCCTATAATTACCTATTCCAGTGGCATGTCCTATAATTCATGTAATTACCATTTAATCTTTCCTCAGTCCCAACAAATTTGGGAAAAGGTTGCAATTTTACCTAAGTAATATATGAAAAGGTGTACATTTTTATGATCTAAATTATATGAACAGGGTGGGGTAACAAAACCCCAGCGACACCCCTATCAATCAAGACAGTTAAATGTTAATGAAATGTTTCCTATCTACATGTGATCATAAGGGGAACTGAGGTAAGATTAAATGGTAATCATGTGTTTCATATCTGTATGAGATCATTCGGGGGACTGAGGAAAGATTAAATGGTAATCATGTGTTTCCTATCTACATGAGATCATTTGGGGGACTGATGAAAGATCATTCGGGGGACTGAGGAAAGATTAAATGGTAATCATGTGTTTCCTATCTACATGGGATCATTAGGGGAACTGAGGAAAGATTAAATAGTAATCATGTGTTTCCTATCTACATGATATCAATTCAGGGAACTGAGGAAAGATTAAATGGTTATCATGTGTTTCTATCTACATGACATCATATGGGGGACTGAGGTAAGATTAAATGGTTATCATGTGTTTCTATCCACATGAGATCATTCGGGGGACTGAGCTAAGATTAAATGGTAATCATGTGTTTCATATCTGTATGAGATCATTCGGGGGACTGAGGAAAGATTAAATGGTAATCATGTGTTTCCTATTTACATGACATCATATGGGGGACTGAGGTAAGATTAAATGGTTATCATGTGTTTCTATCTACATGAGATCATTCGGGGGACTGAGCTAAGATTAAATGGTAATCATGTGTTTCATATCTGTATGAGATCATTCGGGGGACTGAGGAAAGATTAATTAGTAATCATGTGTTTCATATCTACATGAAATCATATGGGGGACTGAGGAAAGATTCAATGGTAATCATGTGTTTCCTATCTACATGAGATCATTCGGGGGACTGAGGAAAGATTAATTAGTAATCATGTGTTTCATATCTACATGAAATCATATGGGGGACTGGGGTAAGATTAAATGGTTATCATGTGTTTCTATCTACATGAGATCATTTGGGGAACTGAGGAAAGATTAAATGGTAATCATGTGTTTCATATCTGTATGAGATCATTCGGGGGACTGAGGAAAGATTAAATGGTAATCATGTGTTTCATATCTACATGAGATCATTCGGGGAACTGAGGAAAGATTAAATGGTAATCATGTGTTTCATATCTACATGAGATCAATCGGGGGACTGAGGAAAGATTAAATGGTAATCATGTGTTTCATATCTACATGAGATCATTAGGGGAACTGAGGAAAGATTAAATAGTAATCATGTGTTTCATATCTACATGAGATCATTAGGGGAACTGAGGAAAGATTAAATAGTAATCATGTGTTTCATATCTACATGAGATCATTAGGGGAACTGAGGAAAGATTAAATAGTAATCATGTGTTTCATATCTACATGAGATCATTCGGGGGACTGAGGTAAGATTAAATGGTAATCATGTGTTTCATATCTACATGAGATCATTAGGGGAACTGAGGAAAGATTAAATGGTAATCATGTGTTTCATATCTGTATGAGATCATTCGGGGGACTGAGGAAAGATTAAATGGTAATCATGTGTTTCATATCTACATGATATCATATGGGGGACTGGGGTAAGATTAAATGGTTATCATGTGTTTCTATCTACATGAGATCATTTGGGGAACTGAGGAAAGATTAAATGGTAATCATGTGTTTCATATCTGTATGAGATCATTCGGGGGACTGAGGAAAGATTAAATGGTAATCATGTGTTTCATATCTGTATGAGATCATTCGGGGGACTGAGGAAAGATTAATTGGTAATCATGTGTTTCATATCTGTATGAGATCATTCGGGGAACTGAGGAAAGATTAAATGGTAATTATGTGTTTCCTATCTTACATGAGATCATATGGGGGACTGAGGTAAGATTAAATGGTTATCATGCGTTTCTATCTACATGAGATCATATGGGGGACTGAGGTAAGATTAAATGGTTATCATGCGTTTCATATTTGTATGAGATCATTCGGGGGACTGAGGAAAGTTTATATGGTAATCATGTGTTTCATATGTACATGATATCATTTGGGGGACTGAGGAAAGATTAAATGGTTATCATGCGTTTCATATGTACAGGTCATAATTAGGAATTTGTTGATTAACTTCTTCTTATGCATAAATGTTATGAGTATTACTCAGTTACCCTTTTATAGGGTGAAACCTAAAGATTTTGCTTCCAATCAAGTGATGTAAATGGATCAATGAAATGAAATGAATAAGGAGTAAGGTGTTAACAATATGTTAAGTATTATGATATATGAGATGACTGTTTGTGTTTTATAGGATGACTTGATAGATTATTGTGTAACAGATGACCAGCTGCTGACTTTGTTGACCGACAAATCAGGAGAATGTACTGCAAGAATCAGGTATATAACTATGTCCCTCCCTAGTGATAGGCATCCCGAAATTTTAACCCAAGTATAATTGTTTCCTGAAGAATATATGTGTTAACTATATCAGTGCAGAGCACATTTCCTGTCTAACCTTTTTATACCACCTCAAAAATTTTTGGGATGGAATAATGGTATGATGATCAATAGTCTAATATTTGTCTTGCAAGTTTTCTACTTCGCTCAGCTAATCATTTGCTAATTGTCTCTGAACTTTTGCAAATTTACCGTTAAAATTTTACAGTACACCAAAGTAACAAAAATAATCAACTACAGTCGACTCTCATTATCTTGAAGTCAGCTGGACCAGAGATACACGTAGTCCGACTCAAACGAAAACCGGAAATTTGACAGACCAAGGGACACAGCTCTTGATGAATAGTAGTTTTGTTAACATTTTAAATACTTTTTCATGATCATTTTAAAACAATGTATTACTTATTATACCCCACGCAACGAGTTACGGAGGGTATAATGTTTTTGACCCGTCCGTCCGTTCGTCAGTCCTGTTTCTTGTCATCGCAACTCCTCTCAAACCACACAACAGAATTTCACGAAACCTTTTTAGATAATAAGGACATACTATGTAGTTGTGCATATGGACAGGAAATTACGATTTAATTTTTTTTCCAGGAGTTACGCTCCTTTGAACTTATTTACTTTAATGTACTACTGCAACAGTTTGTCATCGCAACTCCTCTCAAACCACAAAACAGAATTTCATGAAACCTTTTCAGTTTATAAGGACATACTACAAAGATGTGCATGTCGACAGGAAATTACGATTCAATTTTTTTCCCAGGAGTTACGTCCCTTTGAACTAATTTGCTTCAATGTACTACTGCAACAGTTTGTCATCACAACTCTGAAACTACACAACAGAATTTCATGAAACCTTTTAAGATAATAAGGACATACTATGTAGTTGTGCATATCGACAGGAAATACAATTCAATTTTTTTTCTAGGAGTTTCACCCCTTTGAACTTATTTGCTTTAAGGTACTACTTCAACAGTTTGTCATCTCAACTCCTCTGAAACCACACAACAGAATTTCATGAAACCTTTTTAGATTATAAGGACATACTATGTAGATGTGCATATTGGCAGGAAATTATGATTCATTTTTTTTCTTATACAATTTTTTTCTTATACTTATTTAATTTCTCCAATGACAATGTGGGGACATGGGGTATGTGAGCGCGCTCACCAAGGTTCTTTAATTATCTATACAAATTTTATAAAAGATAATTTTAGGTAAACACTTGTAGAAATAACATATCATAAATCAATACAATGGTCAGTGACCTGAAATTTAATTGCACATGTTTTGTCAGATTAACTCTGCAATCCATTTAAATCCCAGAAGTCATGTTTCGACATAAGTGTATTAGTTTGAGATAAATAATGAATTTTGAATGCTTTTGTTAACCTTGGGACTGTAAATTTAGTTCTATTCAACCTAAATTTCGACTCATCAGGAGTCGAAATATATACATTTATATGGAACAAAGTTTTAATGTCAACACCAACTTTCAATTTTGACACAATTGTCGAGACATTTACATGTTTTATCTGAAAGAAAGCTAATACAGGGCAAAAGTAATAGTTACCAATCATAAAGCTACCTGTGATTTACTATCAGAAAAAGAGTTGCAATGAATATATAGAATTATATTGGATGAGATGAGCGCCAACTTCTGTGACAAGTATTTGCACATATTTTTAGTAATCGTTCTTGTTTTGGGGAAATAATGAGACATCTCTTATAACCAACCTACGACCAAATCATTTCTTTAAACAACAATTATGATTAGATTGAGGCACACATTGATATCATGTGAACAAAACAAAGATTTTTATTACCATTAAAGGTTAAAATCGCTCACGCCCACATGGTTAGTACCTATATCCGCTCTACGATGATACACAGTGATTTTTGTCGAGCCTGCAACTTTTGTTGCAGAAAGCTCGACATAGGGATAGTGATCCGGCAGCGGCGGCGGTGTTAGCTAACTTCTTAAAAGCTTTATATTTTAGAAGGTGGAAGACCTGGATGCTTCATACTTTGTATATAGATGCCTCATGTTACAAAGTTTCCATCAGTCACATGTCCAATGTCCTTGACCTCATTTTCATGGTTCACTGACCACTTGAAAAAAAAGTTCAGATTTTTATACGACCGCAAAATTTGAAAAATTTTTCGTCGTATATTGCTATCACGTTGGCGTCGTCCGCGTCGTCGTCGTCGTCGTCGTCGTCGTCGTCCGAATACTTTTAGTTTTCGCACTCTAACTTTAGTAAAAGTGAATGGAAATCTATGAAATATTAACACAAGGTTTCTGACCACAAAAGGAAGGTTGGTATTGATTTTGGGAGTTTTGGTCCCAACATTTTAGGAATTAGGGGCCAAAAAGGGCCCAAATAAGCATTTTCTTGGTTTTCGCACTATAACTTTAGTTTAAGTGAATAGAAATCTATGAAATTTTGACACAAGGTTTATGACCACAAAAGGAAGGTTGGGATTAATTTTGGGAGTTTTGGTTCC
Source organism: Mytilus edulis (assembly GCF_963676685.1). NCBI lineage: Eukaryota > Metazoa > Mollusca > Bivalvia > Mytilida > Mytilidae > Mytilus > Mytilus edulis. The sequence goes on along the minus strand of NC_092350.1, from coordinate 78,033,301 downwards.
AACAGTTTAGGAATTAAGGGCCAAAAAAGGGTCCAAATAAGCATTATTCTTGGTTTTCGCACAATTACTTTAGTATAAGTAAATAGAAATCAATGAAATTTTAATACAAGGTTTATGACCACAAAAGGAAGGTTGGGATTGATTTTTGGAGTTGAGGTCACAACAGTTTAGGAATTAGGGGCCAAAAAGGGGCCCAAATAAGCATTATTTTTGGTTTTTGCACCATAACTTTAGTACATAAGTAAATAGAAATCTATGAAATTTAAACACAAGGTTTATGACCATAAAAGGAAGGTTGGGTTTGATTTTGGGAGTTTTGGTCCTAACAGTTTAGGAATAAGGGGCCCAAAGGGTCCAAAATTGAACTTTGTGTGATTTCATCAAAAATTGAATAATTGGGGTTCTTTGATATGCCGAATCTAACTCTGTATGTAGATTCTTAATTTTTGGTCCCGTTTTCAAATTGGTCTACATTAAGGTCCAAAGGGTCCAAAATTAAACTTAGTTTGATTTTAACAAAAATTGAATCCTTGGGGTTCTTTGATATGCTGAATTTAAAAATGTACTTAGATTTTTAATTATTGGCCTAGTTTTCAAGTTGGTCCAAATGGGGGTCCAAAATTAAACTTTGTTTGATTTCATCAAAAATTGAATAAATGGGTTCTTTGATATGCCAAATCTAACTGTGTATGTAGATTCTTAATTTTTGGTCCAGTTTTCAAATTGGTCTACATTAAGGTCCAAAGGGTCCAAAATTAAACTAAGTTTGATTTTAACAAAAATTAAATTCTTGGGCTTATTTGATATGCTTTATCTAAATATGTACTTTGATTTTTGATTATGGGCCCAGTTTTCAAGTTGGTCCAAATCAGGATTCCATATCAAGTATTGTGCAATAGCAAGAAATTTTCAATTGCACAGTATTGCACAATAGCAAGAAATATCTAATTGCACAATATTGTGCAATAGCAATTAATTTTCAATTGGAGTTATCTTTCTTTGTATAGAATAGTAGTTGATAATATATGTTGGAAATTTGCCAGACATGACTATGATGTCATTTTCTATTTTTATTTGCCAATAACTTTATGTAAATAACTTCATTGGAAATTTGCCAATATAAAATGTTGCTGATGAAGCTTTTTTTCCTTATCTTATCTAAAATGTTTTTAGATAATGTATGTTGGACATTTGTCAGACATGACTATGATGTCATTTTCTATTTTTATTTGCCAATAACTTTATGTAAATAACTTCATTGGAAATTCGCCAAGATAAAATGTTGCTGATGAAGTTTTTTTTATTGTTTTATACAATAAACAATGTATATTCACTTTTACTACCAACCAATCTTCACCATTCAGTGATAACAAGCACTTTTTTTTTACATATTTTATGATGTATTTAAAAGAGTAGTTATTGTTGCAAACTCCATTAGAAATTTGAATTGATATCAGTTTTGGAAAAAGGGAAACGGGGATGTGAAAAAAAATGGTGGGGGGGGGGGGGGGTTTAAATTTTTCTCATTTCAGATTTCATAAATAAAAAGAAAATTTTTTCAAACATTTTTTTGAGAGGATTAATATTCAACAGCATAGTGAATTGCTCAAAGGCAAAAAAAACCTTGTAAGTTCATTAGACCACATTCATTCTGTGTCAGAAACCTATGCTGTGTCAACTATTTAATTTTAGATTTAAAAAGTTTGAAGAAGAAATCTTTAATTGATTTGTAAAATCTTGACATTTGTTTTGTGTAAAAAAAACCCATGTAATGTCAAAAATTTGATCACAATCCAAATTCAGAGCTGTATCACGCTTGAATGTTTTGTCCATACTTGCCCCAACTGTTCAGGGTTCGACCTCTGCGGTCGTATAAAGCTGCGCCCTGCGGAGCACCTGGTTTGTAATGTTGAATTCTCTCTTATTCTAAGTAATAGGATAACTATATTTGATATGTGCGTACCTTGCAAGGTCCTTATGTCTGTCAGACAGTTTTCACTTGACCTCGACCTCATTTCATGGATCAGTGAACAAGGTTAAGTTTTGGTGGTCAAGTCCATATCTCAGATACTATAAGCAATAGGGCTAGTATATTCGGTGTATGGAAGGACTGTAAGGTGTACATGTCCAACTGGCAGGTGTCATCTGACCTTGACCTCATTTTCATGGTTCAGTGGTTATAGTTAAATTTTTGTGTTTTGGTCTGTTTTTCTCATACTATATGCAATAGGTCTACTATATTTGTTGTATGGAATGATTGTAAGGTGTACATGTCTAGCGGGCAGATTTCATGTGACCTTGACCTCATTTTCATGGTTCAGTGGTCAAAGTTAAGTTTTTGAGTTTTGGTCTCTTTGTCTAATACAATATGCTATATGTCAACTATATTTGGTGTATGGAAATATTTTATGATCTTTATGTCAGTCGCGCAGGTTTTATTTGACCATGACCTCATTTTCACGGTTCATTGCACAGTGTTATGTTTTTGTGTTTTGGTCTATTTTTCTTAAACTATAAGTAATAGGTCAACTATATATGTTGTATAGAAGTATTGTTAGCTGTACATGTCTGCCTGGCATGGTTCATCTGACCTTGACCTCATTTTCAAGGTTCATTGGTTTTTGTTTAGTTATCTTGGTTAATGTTAAGTTTATGTGACAGTTGCAATAAAGCTTAGCTTTATACTTAGGACTATCAACATAATATCAATGATTAGTATAGAAGGCGAGACATTTCAGTGTGTGCACTCTTGTATATAAATTGATATACTCAGATATTATCGAGGAGTGCACAGTAACATCGATATCCCTTATTGATTGATATAAATTCATTTTTTCAATGAATACACATGAAAATATTTTTTAAGAACATGTATAAATGATATGAAAAAGTTTTGTCGTGAGAAATATATTGATATCAGTAACAAATCATGAATACTGAAAATTTGTGTTCATGCATTCAGAAGAAAATCAAATTGAAACTTAGTACACATGTTCCTTATGATATGATCTTTCTTATTTAAATGCTAAATTTGAGTTTTTACCCCAATTTCACAGTCCTATGAACATAGAAAATGATAGTCTGGGTGGTGCATCCATGTACTAAGGACACACTCTTGTTTTTAGCTTACCTGGCCCACAGGGCCAAGTGAGCTTTTCTCATCACTTGGCGTCCGTCGTCTGTCGTCCGTCGTTGTTAACTTTTACAAAAATCTTCTCTGAAATTGCTGGGCCAAATTAAACCAAACTTGGTCAAAATCATCATTGGGGTATCTAGTTTAAAAAATGTGTCCTGTGACCCGTCCAACCATCCAAGATGGCCGCCATGACTAAAAATAGATCATAGGGGTAAAATGTAGATTTTGGCTTATAACTCTGAAACCAAAGCAGTTAGAGCAAATCTGACAAGGTGTTAAATTGTTTATCAAGTCAATATTTATCTCCCCTGAATTTTCAGATGAATCGGACAACCTGATGTTGGGTTGCTTCCCCTAAATTGGTAATTTTAAGAAAATTTTGCAGCTTTTAGTTATTATCTTGAATATTATTATAGATAGAGATGAACTGTAAACAGCAATAATGTACAGCACAGTAAGAGCTACAAATAAGTCAACATAACCAAAGTGGTCAATTGGGTCTTAAGGAGTTATTGCCCTTTATTTACAATTTTCATAAATTTTGTAATTTTTGTAAATTTTTACAAAATATTTACCACTGTCACATTCTGGGCCAATTTCATTATAGATGGAGATAATTGTAAACAGCAAGATGTTCAGCTAAGTAAGATCTACAAACACATCACCAACACCAAAACACAATTTTGTCATGAATCCATCTGTGTCCGTTGTTTAATATGCACATAAACCAAGGTGAGCGAGACATGCTCTTTAGAGCCTCTAGTTTCTGAGACCATCCACTAGAATTTGGAGTCATCGGATGATCAGTTCTTCTGAACTTTGATTATATATAAAATAGATTACAATTAAATATAAACCTGAATTTTCAAGCTTCTGTACAGCGTTGTTGAGAATCATGGAGTAACAAAGTGGCTTATTTCGCAAGTTGACCACTGTATATAAAAGAAGATGTGTCATAAAGGGACACAGTTCTTGTGCAATTCTATTTTCAGCATTATGTTCACCATAGATGATAGGTGATTTAACTTTTAAGATGATTTCAGAAATTCCATGGTTCTATTAAAAGCATATTTGTCTTGTCAATAGCAATAGCAATTTTTTGTACTTATTATTTCAGGGATGAAAGAAGCCTGAACTGGACAGAAGTGATTTTACAGTCAACTGAAGGTGAAGACTTGTTAGTCCCATTACATAGGGACCCAAGAGAGGTTTACATAGAACACATATTCCATCCTGGAAGATTTCACTTACAAGACATACGCAAAGCTTTAAATGTAGGTATTGCTTTTTGATCAAGACAATGTAAGTTGAAAGGTATATTAAATTGAATACTCAAATTTACTATCAAGGCACCCCTGTTTTCTCCGCCAGCAAAAAACTCATTGCCAAGCACAATAGTGCTGAAAGTGGTGTTTAACACCAATCAATCAAATGTACTTAATTTCAAGGTCAAATTAATTGATCATTGCTTAAATATATCATTATAGAAATAAAACAAAGATGAGAAGGTGATAGCTTGTTACCTTGCTCTCTGATGTGTTATTTATTATACTGAATGTTCTGTAGGGTGATAGCTTGTTACCTTGCTCTCTGATGTGTTATTTATTATACTGAATGTTCTGTAGGGTGATAGGTTGTTACCTTGCTCTCTGATGTGTTATTTATTATACTGAATGTTCTGTAGGGTGATAGCTTGTTACCTTGCTCTCTGATGTGTAATTTATTATACTGAATGTTCTGTAGGGTGATAGGTTGTTACCTTGCTCTCTGATGTGTAATTTATTATACTGAATGTTCTGTAGGGTGATAGGTTGTTACCTTGCTCTCTGATGTGTAATTTATTATACTGAATGTTCTATAGGGAGATAGAGCAGCTTGTTACCTTGCTCTCTGATGTGTAATTTATTATACTGAATGTATAGTCAGTACTGGTCAAATTGTAAATTGAAAGTAACTAACTATAACAAAGTTACAGTTAGTGGAAAAACACAGCGAAAGTGAAGTAAGATGCATTTATTTTATATTTACTTTATATTTTCTAAACTTAAGTAAGCCTTTACCAAATGTTATGAGACTCATTCACAATACTTATTAGCACAAAAATCAGATCAAATACAAATTCCGGTAGTGTGACTTCACCTTTCTTCAGTTTATAAGTCCTTTTATAACTATATTATATGCAAGCTGGAGCATCATCTGGGTCCAATGGTCACAATCGCCGTTTTTTCCTAGGAGTTGAGCTTACAAATTTGGGACAAATACATGTATACCTTTGCAACAGATTGTCATCACAACTTCTCTGAAATCATGCAACAGAATTTCATGAAACTTAGTAGATAATAAGGATACAATATGCAGATTTGTATATTGATAGGAAATTATGATTCAATCTATTTTATAGAAGTTATACACCTCTGAACTTCGGCCTTAATATACCACTGCAACAGTTTATCAAGGCAACTCCTCTGACATCATAAAACAGAATTTCACGAAACTTAGTAGATATTTAAAAGGACATAATAGGTAGATGTGCATATGTACAAGAACCACTATTATGAGACCTTATTGATGAATTCTTCATTTTATGCTTTATGTTTAGATATAACATTTATAACGGTGTAATACAGATTTTATCAAAATAATTGATGTAATATTTTTGCAGGTCTGCAGGCGATCTTTGGACAATATCTCTATGTTTGATAATTTAGGACAAGTGAACACATTGAAAGAAGAAGTGACCTTAGCTGTAGAAGATGCTGTGAGTTAGAGTTTGTTGATAGTTGTTATTTTTGGTATTGTGGATGGTATACTGCAAGATGCAATTTCATTCCCTTTTACCAAATACTTAATATCCTCATAGTACATCTTGTTACATATTAGATCAGAACTGTTACATATTAAATCAGAACTGTTAAGTTTTAATGTGTACTGAATAGGATGTCCAGATACTTACTATAGTCGCAGTCAGCTGAAATTCGTAGCGGTTATCGGTAAAAATAATCTAAACTATCAACCAGGTTCACTCGAGATATAGTTTTTCACTATCCATTCATAAATCGCTAAAGGAAAAACCACTACTGACCTACCTTTTAAGTGATTGCACTGTGATATGATAATCCTGACCTTCACATTTTCCAAGACGATTTTGAATGGTGGAATCCGCCATTGTTTTTACTGGAAGTGTTTCCATGGAGTTAATTTCATAAAATTTGCATAAAGCGCGGGAAAATTTATCACATCAATGAAAAGAAAATTACAGGAATCTCCGAAACGTTATGTTTAAGAATAGACTAAGATAACTGCCTGCTGAAATCGTTGATGACAGATGCATTGTATTGTGTATAAACTATAATTTAATATACAAATTTCCTTAATTGAAAGGTTATCCTCTATTCACGAAAATTGGTACCAACAAAAAATAAATGAAACCACAGTTATTAATCTTGTATTATTATCCATTCTTCATCAATTGCAATAATAAATGCTCTTTATAATTTCTGAATTTACAACATGTTTTATGCTTAAATAATGAAAATCTAAAATAGTAAAGCTGGTTTTATTGAAGTCAAAACATTTGTCAGTTCAATAACAAAAGATGGTTATGATTACAGATTCGCACAGCAGCCTCAGCCAATGAATTAGCTGAGGAAGACTATTACCAATTACAATTAGATGAGTGGTCCAAGTTCTACTCCTGTTGCACACAGTACCACGAGGTAAGAAACATGGCTCATTGTAAAAGCACTGAAACAACGCACATAATACCAGGTGAACATCACAACACTAAATCATACCATGTAACACTATTCACAACACTGCATCATACCTGGTTAAACCATTCAAAGCACTAATTCATACCTGGTAACACTATTCACAACACTGCATCATACCTGGTTAAACTATTCAAAACACTGCATCATACCTGGTTAAACCATTCACAGCACTAAATCATACCTGGTAACACTGCATCATACCTGGTTAAACCATTCAAAGCACTAAATCATACCTGGTAACACTATTCACAACACTGCATCATACCTGGTTAAACTATTCACAACACTGCATCATACCTGGTTAAACCATTCACAGCACTAAATCATACCTGGTAACACTTCACAACACTAGATAGTACCTGGTAACACCATTCACAAAACTAGATCATACCTGATTATGACATACAGAACACTATGTAAACAAGATTACATCACTCACAACACTACATCATACATGATTATGACATACACAACACTATGTAAACAAGATTACATCACTCACAACACTACATCATACCTGTTTATGACATACAGAACACTATGTAAACAAGATTACATCACTCACAACACTACATCATACCTGATTATGACATACACAACACTATGTAAACAAGATTACATCATTCACAAAACAAGATCATACCTGATTATGACATACACAACACTATGTAAACAAGATTACATCACTCACAACACTACATCATACCTGATTATGACATACACAACACTATGTAAACAAGATTACATCACTCACAACACTACATCATACCTGTTTATGACATACACAACACTATGTAAACAAGATTACATCACTCACAACACTACATCATACCTGTTTATGACATACTGAACACTATGTAAACAAGATTACATCACTCACAAAACAAGATCATACCTGATTATGACATACACAACACTATGTAAACAAGATTACATCACTCACAACACTACATCATACCTGATTATGACATAAACAACACTATGTAAACAAGATTACATCACTCACAACACTAGATCATACCTGATTATGACATACACAACACTATGTAAACAAGATTACATCACTCACAACACTACATCATACCTGATTATGACATACACAACACTATGTAAACAAGATTACATCACTCACAACACTAGATCATACCTGATTATGACATAAACAACACTATGTAAACAAGATTACATCACTCTTAACACTACATCATACATGATTATGACATAAACAACACTATGTAAACAAGATTACATCACTCACAACACTACATCCTACCTGTTTATGACATACAGAACACTATGTAAACAAGATTACATCACTCACAACACTACATCATACCTGATTATGACATACACAACACTATGTAAACAAGATTACATCACTCACAACACTACATCATACCTGATTATGACATACACAACACTATGTAAACAAGATTACATCACTCACAACACTACATCCTACCTGTTTATGACATACAGAACACTATGTAAACAAGATTACATCACTCACAACACTACATCATACCTGATTATGACATAAACAACACTATGTAAACAAGATTACATCATTTAAAAAACTAGATCATACCTGATTATGACATAAACAACACTATGTAAACAAGATTACATCACTCACAACACTACATCATACCTGTTTATGACATACAGAACACTATGTAAACAATATTACATCACTCACAACACTACATCATACATGATTATGACATACACAACACTATGTAAACAAGATTACATCACTCACAACACTACATCATACCTGATTATGACATACACAACACTATGTAAACAAGATTACATCATTCACAAAACAAGATCATACCTGATTATGACATACACAACACTATGTAAACAAGATTACATCACTCACAACACTACATCATACCTAATTATGTAACATAAAATATTGTCCTCCATGAAATATTGTCTGTTGGACAAAATTTCATATTAAATATTGTCTTAAGACACCATTTCAAGGACAATATTTCATTATGAAATATTGTGCTTGTCCATGAAATTTTGTCACCGCCTTAAAGACAATATTTCACTATGAAGTTATGTCCATGACAATATATCACTATGAAAACCTATTTCCACTTTCAATATGACAAAGACACATCACTCTTTCTAATTTGTCTTCGTGAATCACAAGTCTTTTCATAACTTCATTTGATTTCTTATCAAAACTTTTGAAATAAATTTTATTGTTCTGTATACAAAAGGAATTAGACTTTCTTCTAATTACTCTCTTCTGATTTTCTGAAATTCCTTCTAGTAAAACTTTTAGACTGAGAAACTCAAAAATTATTTTATACTCCTTGCCTGCCATCCATGATGAGCAAAACTAGTTTTCTATTTATACCTGTATCTATTTATTATTATTTTCTTATTTGTTATTGTCAATTGAAGAAAACACTTTAATGATATTTTTAATCATCATGATATATATAGAATAACCATGCATTGTCTCGAAATATCAATGTTATTTGTACAAGGCTTAGAAACAGGTAGAAAGCGAGGCTGTGCCGAGCATTTCTACCTGTTTCGAGCCGAGTACAAATAACAGATTTATACTGCAACTGATATGATGTGAGTGTTGAAAATTTGTCCAACAGACAATATTTCATGGAGGACAATATTTAATGTTACATAATCAGGTATGATGTAGTTTTGTGAGTGATGTAATCTTGTTTACATAGTGTTGTGTATGTCATAAACAGGTAGGATGTAGTGTTGTGAGTGGTGTAATCTTGTTTACATAGTGTTGTGTATGTCATAATCAGGTATGATGTAGTTTTGTGAGTGATGTATGTTTTATTGACGTCATAAATAAAACTCTACAGAAACACATTGTCAACGTCATACACAAGGTGATATACGGTCAGTGACTGTATATCACATATGAATATACGGTCAATGCAATTTGATTGCTCAAATAGCACAGCTGCAGTATATATGTTGATAACCTCCCCTTCATAAGACAAAATTTCATAACAATCAGTCTATGAAATATTGTCTTAAGGGGGTTCGCGGGTCTAAATCATTTATATAGGATTTCCCTATATTTTTCTATAAATGAACTTTATCTTATAAAATAATAGAAAAATAAAATAAAAACGTGGGGTCACCGTTCATTTGCACTCACGTTCTGCCTTCGAAAGAAGCATATATTTTTGTAAAGGTGGTTTTTTCTGTTGAAGTAATAGGAGAAATAAAGGTGATATCAAAAAAAAAGAAAGAAATTTATTACAGAAATCGCTCAAATTTTACAATAACTTAGTTTAAGTACAGCTTATATGGAAATTATATTAAAAAATATAGGTCACCGATGAGTTAAAAAAGATATTTCTATTTTAAAGCCAAAAAATGGCATTTTTCCACCAAAGGGAGATAATTTGGAATTTTTTCAATGATGTATACATTTTAAAAGTCATCTGGGGCCAACACAAATTTTTTATTTTGAATGATTTTTGTACCATATAAAAAGTAACAACTACAAAAGGTAACAAATAAAATTTGAAATGAAAAACAAATGTTTATTTTTATTCTGAAATTTTTATACCCTCGAGCCTCCTTAATATAAACAAATGATTACTTCCCTTTAGCAAGACAAAATTTCATACTATTCATCTGTGAATTATTGTTATCAAACAGACCAAATTCCACTATGAAAATTTGTCCATCTCAAGACATAATTTCATAGATGAGGACAGTATTTCATGGTACATAGTCGTGAAATATTGTCATGTTGGACAATATTTCATAGGACATTATTTTGCTTTACAATTACACTAAATCACAAGGTTATAATGGTACTTGGTAGCTTGTGAGATTTTCATTAAGTGGCTCAACCCTTGTATTTCAAGTAATACATTTTAATATGAAAGGAGTGACTGGTGAAAAATAATGTGTATCCAAGTCTTGAACCAATGCATGTATATATCATAAACTAAGTCTTCTGTGCACTATTTTATCATTTGTTATGTTATTGTAATAATAATTGTCAATTTTGTTTTATCTTGGTCTGTTATGATATGAAAATATGGCAGCTAATTAATTGATATGTTTTGAAGCGGTAGTTTACACATTTTTACCTTATGCAAACAATCAACAAATAAGCATGAATATTGAGCATGTGTATAACAGCTACCCTCATCAGTGACACAAAAACATAATCAATGTTGTCAGACTGAAGTGGTGGATCCGCCTATGGACTGGTCAATTAGGGTTAAAATATCTGAAAGTGGGAGATTTTATACTCCTGTGTGGGAGGGGACTAGCAAGCAGGAGACCTCAGGAATTTCACCATTTAAGTGGAAGTGTCCTGCTCAAAATGGGAGGGTTTGCAGGTATGGGTATGCATGATCAATTTTCCCTTTATGTACATTACATTGATAGTTGCCCTTGGATAGATAAGATATGTGGGGTACATTGGAACTTTGTTCCTTTATATGGATGAGGAGAGATGGTCACTGTTTTTAGCTTGATATGCAAAAAATTATACATTGTAACTATACAATATTCTTAACTTCTCGAAACATGTATTAGATATACCCAGAAATAAATATTTGTTTGCCTCAGACTTACAGAGTGTGGCCATAAGTATTCATCACTTGAGATTTTTTGCTATATATTGTATATAAAACTACATTTTTTCAAAAAAATATTTTGGGTTCATATTTTGTTTGATTTTAAGCAACTTGGTACCAAAAAAAGCAGAATTGTCACAGGTGTATTTGTTTATTTGGTTATATTTTTTTTGTGGATCATTTTCATTTTTCACAAGATAAACACAAATATATTTTTCTGTTCAGAAATTTGCTATATATTCAACCAAATTAAATTATAAAAATTTATTGTATGTGTTTGTACATCAAGAGAAGACAAAAACACCTGAAGACAAAACTATTACCAAATAAACAAACATACTTTAGACTAGTCTACGTCTTTTAAGGCCTTGTTAATAAAAATCCAACCAAAAATGCCCTCAAAATATTTTTTTGAAAAAATGTGTTTTTATATGAAATATAAAGCAAAAAAATGCAGGTGACAAATACTTTTGACCAGGTACTGTAAGTAACTCTATGATTATTTACAGGTTGGATCCAGAATGACAGGGTTGTTAGCTGACCCAGTCACAGGCATGATTTGTTTCATCAAAAAGGTAAATTAATACTAAATTGACGAGTTAAGGGATCACAAATTTTGTTTATAAGCCTTTCATAACGAATGCATAAGTCAAGAGTGTTGTTGGTTTGTTGTATGTCACAATTGTTTAAGCCTGTGACTTTTGTCTGAAAAGTGAATCAGCGAATCCTACATTCCGTCGTCATAGGAGGTGTCCACAAATATTCACACTTTTTTTTTTTTTTTTTTTTTTTTTTTTTATATAAAGTTTTTGAAATTTTAACATCTTTCTTAAACTATCCTTGATTTCCACCAACTTTGCCAGAAGCTTGTTTATCATCATAATATAGTATCCAGAAGTAAATTTTGTAAAAAAAATATCCTGTTTACAGAGCTCCAGATAAGAATTCTCAAATTGGGTTTTTTACCCACCATTTTCTTATATAATTGGGTGATAAAGTTTTTTAATTGCATTATCAATTCCAATTCACCCCTCATGTTAATATCAAATTGGGTTTTTCACCACCAAACTCCTGAATGTATTGGGTTTTTTCATCAACACAATATTGAATATTTAGGCAATATCAACCCCAGATTTTTTTCCATCTTAAATATGTTTCTTTCTTTGTTTAGCTGTTTTATTTGGTTTAGGGTTAGGGTTAGGGTTATTTGCTAGCTGTTTTATTTGGTTTATTCACTGAGGAGCAATTGTAGGTTTTATTTGTGTCCCGTTCCAAACCTTCTGCCAGTTTTATATTTTCTTACACTCACACCACATCTTCCTATATCTATGTGTATTCACAGGCACTCGTCTTACACCTTTATATAATAAATTCTGAGACCAGTGCCTGTGTGTGTATTCATTAATTAACCGTAAAATGAAAGAAAAAAAATACTACATAAACTCTAATTATACTTGAATGATTTTGGTTTATTCAATTTATATAAATCTGGGTTTAGTTGTCTTTTATTAGAACTTTTGGTTTCTCATGCTTTATCATGTCATAATTGATTTGGCCTTTCACTTTTTCCAACTGATTTCGTTTTTGACGAAACCCAGTGTTTATTAGCAATGTTCTCGTTAGAAGGTACGCACACACGCCCGTGCTTTCGATGGACGCTTCCTAAAACACTGGCTGAGTCTTGTTATCATATCTTTCCCTCAGCTTTTCAAAAGAAGCAGAAAACATGCTTCTATTTAATATTTTTACCGGACATTCACTTTCGTTTTAATTCAATGTATGTTATGATAAATCTCGAGCCATGCAAACAAAATATGACTAAATGACACACGCTAATTGGATAAACGCAGAGAAGACCGAAATGTTTTCAAAAACACATGTACCTATTGAGCAAAGGGAAAACTCCAACAGGGACCCATTTCAGCTACTTGATGCAGGGATCTATTTTTAGAACGAAAGGAGATTTCCAATTATAAATATTATAAGATAAGGGTAAATAACGCAAACAGTAGCCAATTAAAGGGTTGAGAACTCATGGTTTGGGCAAATAATTGGGTTTTCCTTTGAAATAATTGGGTTATAGAACCCTGCAATGGGCAATTGCATTGGGTATTTTATTATTTTTATTGCGTGATCACGCAAATACGCAGCTTATCTGGAGCTTTGTGTTTATCCGTATTTTACTTACAAATGGACTTAGTTTTTCTGCCAGTTAACATAACATTCACTCTGGTTAAATTTTTAAAATTTTTAATAACTTTCTAAACTAACCAAGATTTGTACCAAACTTGGACAGAAGCTTGTTTATGATCAAATGCATCTTGGAGAAAATTTTGTAAAAAAATATTAACTGTTTTTACGTATATTACTTATAAATGGACGTTTCTCATTTTTATATAGTTTAGACCGTTGGTTTCCCCGTTTGGATGGTTTTACACTAGTATCTTTTTTGGGGCCCTTTATAACTTGCTGTCCAGTGTGAGCCAAGGCTCCATGTTGAAGGCCGTACCTTGACCTATAATTGTTTACTTTTATAAATTGTTACTTGGATGGAGAGTTGTCTCATTGGCACTCATACCACATCTTCCTATATATAATTAGTTTTTTTTTTATATAATTACCAGTTAACATTTCATACAGTCTTACAGTTAAATGATATACCGTTGTCCATCCGGTTGTCCGTCCGTCGTCAACATGTCGGACATTAACTCAAAAACACTGTAACAAATTTGCATAAAACTTTAGGGAATTGTTTATGTCTGTTGACGTAAGCTCCCTTTCGTTTTTTTTTATAAATTTTAGATTTTAATTTCTGAGTTGTGGAGTTTATTAAATTCAAAAACCAACCTGGATTTTTACCAAACTTGGACAGAAGCTTCTTACAATCAAAAGATAGTATTTAGATGAAATTTTTTAATAATATTTCCCCCATTTTTGTTGAGCCTGTGACTAACAGCAAAAGTAGGTGAGACTGGGTTCCTAGGAACCCTTACAAATATTTTTTCTTTGATTTTATGTTAAATGGAAATACGTGAAAAGGTCAGTTTCTCATATTCTATTTGCAGTAATTATATTAATGTTTGTGAATATATGATATATATTTGTTATATGGAATGATTGTTAGGTGAACATGACTGTCTCGCAGGTATAATCTGACTTTGACATCATTTTCATGTTTTATTGATCAACTTTCTGTAGTTTGTAGTTCTCAGATACCATAACTATATGTGAATATATACTGTAAATTCTGAAATTATTGTGATGACTTTACAAATACGAATAATAGGACTGCAATTACGGTGATGATTGACATTTTTGAGAAATCTGTCCAAAAGTTTTGCATGTTTTGGAAAATTGCTCCCCAAATATTTATTTTTTTACTATTTTTTCCAGTATTGCCATTGTTTCAAAAACTATAAGAGATAAGTTAAAAGTGAAGTTGAAAAAATGATCAGCACAAAAAGTATGGAGAAAAATCTAACCATTCATTTTGGAGTTATTGACCCTAAAATATAAAAAAAAAACATCTTCCATTTTTAAGCAGTTTGTAGGCTGTTATAATGAAAACTGTAGGAATGAAGTTTTAAGTGTAAATTGCAAAAGTGACTTTATTATTCGTGTCAGATCAGAATATTACATTAATTAAATTCAATATCTGATCAGTATGATCTGAGATTATACTGTGGTCGGGCAGGTGGGAGGCACCCAAATGTTGTCTGTGTATTAACACATGAACCGTTCAACCAAAGCTTTTCAAATTTTAATATGTTGTTACTGATGACAAAATGGAGGTTAAATTTGATATTGACGATTTTTACTTTCACGGTTCAGGAGTTATGGTTCTTGTGATATTGAAAAATGCCAGGACACAAATAAATGTTCATAAATCCGGTTTGGTGTGGCTCTGACAGCCTCTTGTTGAAGTGTAAAATGACTTGTTTCAAGTTGAATTTATTTCTTTGATTTCAGGGTGGAATAAGTTATGTGAGGCAATGTGACAGGACAGAAGAACTATTCCTTGGTAGTGGTCAGTGGTTAGAACAGGAAGAAAATGACTTGCAAGGTAGGTTATGTTTATTTCCTTGTTTGTATCAATGACATCTGAATTCAGCTTGCAGATCATCAGTTAAATCTCAGTAGGTAGAAGTCATTAAAGTTGAATGGATGTGTTTGGTCAGATAAGACGTTTGACTACTGAAGGATGGCTCAATGAGGAACTTCTTTTGATGCCAGAAACCAATTCAGTAGTACAGTCTACATTTTAGTCTTGAAGTAAACATCGGGTCAGCATGCACTCCAAAATCCATTATGGTTGGGAGAGTGTTATGCTGTATGATGTCCGAAGACCTACACCAGTAGTGTTAGATAAGAAATGGACTGCCATGCATTTCACTGTCTCACGATATTTTCATGGTTCAGTGACTACTTGAAAAAAGAATATGTTTGAATGTTAATCACTCACTTATTATGAGTAACCGTATAACTATATTTGGTATGTGCATACCTTGCAAGCTTCAGGTCCTCATGCCCCGTCAAATAGTTTTCACATGACCTCTACCTCATTTCATGGATCAGTGAACAAAGCTAAGTTTAAGTCCATATCTCAGATACTATAAGGTCTAGTATATTTGGTGTATGGAAGGATGATTGTAAGGTGTACATGTCCAACTAGCAGGTGTCATATGACCTTGACCTCATTTTCATGGTTCAGTGGTTATAGTTAATTTTTTATATCCGTGCTTTAAAAAGATGGGGTATACTGTTTTACCTCTGTCTGACCATACCTCTGTCCATCCAAAAGTCCATAGTTGGTTTATGTTCTCTAACTTTATATTGCCTCAAGCAAATGTTAAGAAACTATACACAATGCTTATTATGACAAAATACTGTTTTTTGGGGGGTGGCACTTTTATTGTTCAAGAGTTATTACAATTAGAAAAATTGCTGAATTTTTTGTTTTCGTTCTACAAACTTAAGTTTGCCTCAACCAAATGTTATGAATCTTATACACAATTGTTATTACCACAAAACTCAGATCAAGTACAAACTTGGTAGCGTGACTATTACTGTTTTTCAGTTATGTCCCTTGGTAACTTTATATAATAGACCTGTGTCCCATGGACACATTCCCCATTTCTTTCCCTATCCATTTAAATTGATACCCACAAAAATAGATGACTCCACAATATATCATTCTAATTTGTATTAACCACCTTGCATCCTTAACCCATTTGCACATCTTCTTTTCCACATTTAGCCCATTGCCTAGCATATCTTTGACTGAATCCATCAGTATTTTGAAGTTGTGAGAGATATTGCCCTTAGATTGTAATATTTACAATTATTTGCCTATTCTCTTGGAACTAAATATAATAAATGGATAGAAACTTTTAAAACAAAAATAATCAAGTACAAGTTCTGCAGATGTCATAAGGGTTGAAATGTAAAGTGTTATTGCCATTTAGAGTTTATTTTTTACCGATAAATGGCCATTGTTACAGGTGACACATCTATATTGATGACTTCCAAAAATTAGAAAATTCAAAATGCACCTGTTTTTACTTCTTTAGATCTGTCCCTAAAGGATGATATACGAACATTATCTGAGTGTCTACAGCTAGTTGATGGAAAGTTAACAGAAGATATAACTGCTCAATTTGAATGTCAGATTTCTCTTAAAGAAGATGTGAAGAATCTTGCAGAACAGATTGTAGATGAAATGTTCTTTAATACAAGGTAAAATAATACTCCAAATTGACAATTTTCATACAGAAATTAATTACTGAAGTACATTAAGTTTGGTTCTTAGAAACTGTGTGCAGTATGTCAACTATATTTAAAGCATATTTGGTGTCTGGAATTATTGTAATGGTAGTGAACATGTATTTCACGTTTGGTTTATTTCACATTCACCTCATTTTCTTGGATCATAACTTTATGTAATATTTGCGGTATAGCTTTATATTTAGGTCTATCA
Source organism: Mytilus edulis (assembly GCF_963676685.1). Classification (NCBI taxonomy): domain Eukaryota; kingdom Metazoa; phylum Mollusca; class Bivalvia; order Mytilida; family Mytilidae; genus Mytilus; species Mytilus edulis. Next base: position 78,015,808 of record NC_092350.1, on the reverse strand, counting down.
ACATAAAATCAATGGTCTTTACAGAAAATGTTACATTTCAGTGTGTGCATTCTTGTATGTTCATTCTTGTTGAAATGTTTTTTTTAGTCTGATAGACAATTCAACAGCGGCTGATTCACTGGCTTACCTTCTACAAAATATGGATGACATACAACTGGCATTGAAAACAGTTTTACAGTCACTAGACATACAACAGAGAGGAGCAGGAGAACAAGACTTTGTGATGGACACTTCAGGTATTATATTAGTGAACCAAGGTAGAGACAGTCCTTCAGGTAGTTTGTCAATAATTGGGTTAGGACAGGCATTTCAACACTTATTTAGACCTTTATGGGGTTAATGATGGGAGGAGCCAGACAATGCAGTTAATACTAGGTTTTTCTTTCTTCAGATTTCTTTTCTAAGTAACTTACAGCAAAATCTGTCTGGCTATCCTGGCAAGGTTCTGAACAGTCATCTACATCAATTTTTGGCTGGGTTTCACAAGGAAATGATGTACCTATTTTCTGATATCACTTCTCAAAATGCTCTGAAACTTTACAAAATGATTGCACAATTGTGTGTGATGCATCTGTTATTTTGAGCCATTACAGAAACTATTTTATGTTGGCTATGTGAGTTATTACCCTCACTCACTTGGCATATATCTGTCTACTTCTTCACACAGGTGGCAACTGTTAAATATTTTGCTGTGAATCCCATTTCTTCCCTTTCCGCCGCGATATATGCAAAAACTGTTCCAAAACGGAAAGCTGCTTTCTTATCATGCTGGAAAATTAATGACAGAATTCCTAAAACCAGTAATTAAGTTTATTTTTAACTGAATTCCAGTTGGACAACTATGTTTTCAATATGAAATCAAGATTTGACATATTCCTTCTTTTCTAAGCATGTGTTCTTATCCCTCTTTTAAATATTCTTTGATTATTAGTCCCCTACTTAGTCCCCTACCGACAAAGTCGAAGGGGACTTTAGGTTTGCACTCTGTCTGTCTGTCTGTCTGTCCATCTGTCATTCTGGCAAATCAGTTTTCCAGACTTTTTTTCTTCATGCTTGAAAGATATTGATTTGATATTTGGTGTATTGTTTTATCATAGAAACAGCCATAGTGTCAAAAAGTAAGCAGGTCACACGAAGTTGAAATTAAAGGGATACAATTTTGGTAGGAAATGTACTAAAATCGGTTTAATTGTCAAGTCTTGTAATATTTCTGGTGGCAATAATTCAAATATTATAAAGTTATCACACAAAATTGTTACCAGACTCGAATATAAATAAGAAGATGTAGAATTACCTAATAAGGCTTTATTAGTATATGAATGGTACATTTCAATTTTATTTTAGTAGTATAAAAATTGGTTGTGCTCATAAAATTTCAAATGGGCCCCTGAAAAACATTTTAAGGGCCCAACAGTTAAAGTTAGTCCCTATCTACATAAAACTTTTTCGAAGATCCTCTCTGAAATAACTATACTGAGTGCCAATGAAAACGCAACACTTTTGTTTTTCAAAAAAGTCTGATAATTTTTATTTATTTTATATTAGAACTTTGTAAAGTTGGTTGAAAATGACTTTAAAGACAATTGTCGACAACTTTAGGGTTGGGTGATTTTTGGAACAAATGCAAAGTAAGGGTTATTTTGAACGGACATAAACCGAGTTCACCGCTTTTCAACATACGCACCATTTTCACAATTTTGTCATTTAAAGCTTGGCTAATGTCATGAATTTTCCCGCCCTTATTGTAAGGAAACTGCAATAAACATCTGAGTAAATGCCAGGACTTTCTGACAACCAGCGACATGCAGTTTCGGGCATGATCCAATGAAGCCTTTCACAGCATACAATAACCCAAATCATCCACAAATTCAACAAAAATGGATCAGTTAATGATAAGCCACATCCCGGGGTTCAAAAAGCAAGAAACGCTCAGCAAAACCGATACATTTGGTCTTTAACATATCCGATAAGGACTCTGATGGATGTCCAAAGGTCACGTGAGTTCAATGGTGGTCACGGTAGATCCTATGGAGCAATTTCAGTAAAGCACCATTTGCGCAGAAATTCAACGGTTAAAGAGGACCACAGTCGACATCTAAACGGCTGTCTGGTGTACACATCGAATTCTGTAGACAAAAATCATTCATTATGTACCAAAAATCATCAGTGGTGGTTACATAGACGTTTGGCACCAGCCTTGGCCAAAAGTCGTGCGTTTCGCCAGATTTAGGTCCGATAGAGCAAATTTTGCATCAGATTTGACATGGTTTAGACGATGAAAACCACCACCAATATCATAAAGTCAGCTTGAGTTTGCTTTACAGGACAAGTGGAATAACATTCCTCGAGATCACATTAAACGTCCGGGATGATCAATTCCACGGCGCTGTCGAGATTGCGCTGCACAACGGGGTTGTAACATATTTAGTTAGGACTGTGATTTGATGATTCGACATTGGATGTTTCGTTTATCTATTGCGCCCGAAAGATGACAATGCAACATTTTTGTTTGATATCGATCTATTGTTAGAATTGTTAATTTTCAAGAACAATTCAGTTTGAAAGATTATGATTTCTAATATAAATTTTATTTTTGAAAAACCAAGTGTTGCGTTTTCATTGGCACTCAGTATATATCATTGGATGATAACACCATTCACAACACTAGATCTATGGACACATTCTTGTTTTTAACTAATTTTCTTTTCCGACATTTACTTTTTTCAAAGATCTTCTTTTAAACTAATTAATGAATTTCAATTAAACTTAGAAAGAATGATGTTTAGGGTATATTGTACAAGGATCTAGAAACAGGGGCCAAAAAGAAGCATTTTTCTAGTATCCAGACAATAACTTGTGTTTAAGTGTATGGATCTCACTGAAATTGTACTACAAGGTTTCATACTACAAAGGAAAGGCTGGGATTGAGTTTGGGGGTAATTGCACCAAGGGGGATTCAAAAAAGTTGGAGGAGGGACAATTTTTTTTCAATTTTTTTTTAGGAGTTCATATTTTTCAAAATTTTTCAAATCTGAAATTTTTGAAAAATTTCAAGAAGAAATCTTCAATTGCACAGTATTGTGCAATAGATTTGTAAGATCTTTGACCACATTTATTTTGTGTCAGAAACCTATATTATGTAAAAAAAAATTGACCACAATCCAAATTCAGACAGTATCACGCTTGAATATTCTGTCCAAATTTGCCCTAGTTCAAGGTTAACATCTGCTGTAGTATCAGGCTGCGCTCAGCGAAGCATTTTATTTATTTTTGAAAGTGTTTGAATATTGATGATTATAGTTGCACTTGTTTAATAATTTAGCGCGAAATCATTTTGAATTTACGATTTAGTGTCTAATCTGCGGTGAGAATTTCAAGCATGTATATTACATGGTAAACAAAGCATGTGTGTTAGTAGTAAAAACATAGTTTTTTCTATGTAAAATAAATCTAGTTTTAATTTAATTCTAAATCAGAATTGACAATTGTCTTAGCTGAAAAGTAAATAAATAATGAAGACAGTTATGGAATTTTAATATTAGTTCTGAGCTTGTGATCAATAGCTAGGTGTGAATTAAAAACACAGGTAAAGAGATTAGCAATCATTAGCCAATATTTCCCTGAGTCATTAAAATAGTTTTTAGGAGGGCCCTCTGAATGATAACACTGTACTTAAGTGTCAGTTTTATTATAGGAAAGGGATAACAAAACAAAAACAAGTTCAAAATGGCAATTTAGAAACTGGATCTCAACAAAATGTCGAAAATTATTTCTGTTCAAAAATAAAATTTGTCCTAAATCCACCACTTTCCCATTTGAACCAGAATGAGCAGATGGCTCATTATAGGTGTTATTGCCATTTAATGAATGCCAGATATATGGATTACTATTTGCAAGCAAAGTTTCTGTCTATCAAATGTCCATTTTCCTTGGCCTTCTTTTTATGGTTCAGTGATCCGGACTGCTTAAAAAAAAGTGTATAGTTTTTTGTCAAGTGAATTTCTCACTTGAATATGAGAATAACTATATTTGGTATATGGGTTTCTTGCATGGTCTTCATGTCTCTCAGATAGGATTCACCTGACCTCATTCCTTGGACCAGTGATAGGATTCACCTGACCTCATTCCTTGGACCAGTGATAGGATTCACCTGACCTCATTCCTTGGACTAGTGATAGGATTCACCTGACCTCATTCCTTGGACCAGTGATAGGATTCACCTGAACTCATTCCTTGGACCAGTGATAGGATTCACCTGACCTCATTCCTTGGACCAGTGATAGGATTCACCTGACTTCATTCCTTGGACCAGTGATAGGATTCACCTGACCTCATTCCTTGGACCAGTGATAGGATTCACCTGACTTCATTCCTTGGACCAGTGATAGGATTCACCTGACCTCATTCCTTGGACCAGTGATAGGATTCACCTGACCTCAACCTCATTCGTTGGACCAGTGATAGGATTCACCTGACCTCATTCCTTGGACCAGTGATAGGATTCACCTGACCTCAACCTCATTCGTTGGACCAGTGATAGGATTCACCTGACCTCATTCCTTGGACCAGCATAGATGCCAACTATTACGATTTTTCCGTAGTTTTTCCGATTTTGCGATATAAACTACGCTATTACAGTCAAAGTCGAATAGTTACGGATTCCCAATCATCAACGTTCAATTTTGTAAAACGCGGATTTTTATCATTACTTTTCTGTCCGGGTCCAGTATTTAGGAAACGCCAATCTAATGCTTCCGGTTTCTCTGGAGTTATCAACCTATTGTTGGGTAACTAATTGACTTCCGAAGAGTCAAACTTGCATTTTATTAAGTAGCTTTTTCCCTTTCTCTACTTCTCCTTGACAAAACAAAAATGTTTGAGTCGAGAACATCTGAATAATTAATGAATGGAATACATACTACAGACAACATGTTAAATGACAAATTTTAGTGTACATCACTTTGCAACCACTCGTCAGTAATTTTGATTGGTAAATGCACGTTTATAAATGATTACTGAAAACTTTTCAAAAATACGGAAAATTTGATAGTTGAAGTGTTGTTAAAGGTATTCTTGTTAAACTATCATTACAATCAAATTGAACAAGGAATTGTATACTATACAAATTCTCAACTATCATTACAATCAAATTGAACAAGGAATTGTATACTATACAAATTCTCAACTATCATTACAATCAAATTGAACAAGGAATTTTATACTATACAAATTCTCAACTATCATTACAATCAAATTGAACAAGGAATTGTATACTATACAAATTCTCAACTATCATTACAATCAAATTGAACAAGGAATTGTATACTATACAAATTCTCAACTATCATTACAATCAAATTGAACAAGGAATTGTATACAAATTCTCAACAGGAACAATGAAGAACATTGATAAAAATGTCATCAGTTTTAAAGCCCAAACTCCAGCGGAAAATGTTAAAATATCCAGTTGTGACAGAATAAAATTAGAATAAGAATTTTATTAGTTTAAAATCCAAACAATAGGATTGTTACGAAATAAACAAACAAACAAAAAACATGAACAAACAGACAGACAGACATATAAATGACAAAACCATAGACATTAAACAATACAAACATTTAGCATTGAAAAAGAAATAAAGATTATTATTATTAATTATAATACTATTTTTGACAGCATAAAAAATTGTCATTTCAAATATTCTGATTTTATATAACATTATAATTTAAGTCACATACAGTTCATATATTGATAATAATAATAATAATAATAATAATGATAATATTAAATTCTTTATTTAAAGAGGATAAACTCAGTTAGTTACAATAAACTAATCTTCCCTGAGGCCCTCACATACATATTTCAATACAATCAAAAACAGATCTTTTCACATAGTTAATTTGGCAGCAGTCCTTTTGCGCCAATTACTGTTTTTCAGGGGTATCATTTGCCCCAAATTTTGTTTTCCAAATTAATCATTTGCGCCAATATTTGGAACTCATTTGCGCCAATTTACCTGTACACATATCTATCATATATATTAATGATTAATATATTTATTCTTATTTTTGGTTTAAAAAGTATCATATGTTCGGAGATATTTCACCATGAAGATGAGCATCTGGAGAGAAATGAATCAAAATGCATTAGACAGTCAATGTACAGTGAGAGAATAAAACTATTGCTTTGCTGAATATTTTGATACCAATAGAGAAGAAAAAAGAAACTTTTACTGATTAGGTTTTAGCCATATGCATATGTTGGTGAAACAGTGCTTTGTTCCCACATGTGTATGGGCTTAATTACTATGAGGAATTATTATGAACCTTTAATGTTTGTGTTTTTGGACAATAAGTGAAGTTATCATCTTCTACATACATTAAATCGGGAAGTACCCATGCAGCAGTAGTATGAAGAAGATATGTTTCAGAAAAGGAAACATTTGCCGTGTAAACTGCCGGTTCCAAGTCCGAATAAAGGAGTAGGGAAGTCATTTTTCTTCTAATTGGCGCAATTATATGTTTTATTTTTGGCGCAAATGATACCATGTAATTTAAAAACATGTGGCGCAAACGTAGCATTGGAGAAAAAAGTTGTGGCGCAAAAGGACGCATTTTTGGCGCAAACGGATCTCTCCCGTTAACTTACAGTCATTTATTGTTATTAACATAAGATATAGTGGTGTTTTAGATGAACATGTAGTGAAAAAATCAAATGAAAATAAAAAATATACAAATGTAGAAAACATTTCTTATCAAGATTGTGTAAGGCACTTCTTGATACTTTGCCTATATTATAACTGTTTTCTCATTATACAACTCTAGGCCAAATATTACCATACTTAGACATCATTGGTGCCCAGTAAATGTTTGGCTGATATCATGAAACTTAAGAAGCTATGTTAAAAGTGACAAAATTGATAAACATGACACTGGTAACCTCCGTTGTGCCTCTTTTATTTATCATGTCTCAGGAATACTGAGCTTTTCATACTGTTTTAAATGTTTTCTTCATGATGATGACTTAAACTATTTGTTTGTATATTTATGTTGGTGTAATCAGAATATTTTCTTAGTAATTTGTATCTTATTTTTCTAGATATCAATGCCAACCAGAAACTTTCATGTGAGAGACTGTTTATAAGTTCTACTGGTGTTGAAATCTTGTCTAAATCACTCCAACAGATATCAGCCATTCGACTCATCGTGGTCAGAGATTTACTTATTCTAATGGTTGCAGCACTAAGGCTTGAAAATAAGGTAATTAAAAACCCTTCAAACAGGAAAACCAACAATCATCTATATAAAATAAATGAGAAACAAGAAATACCTATAAACCACATCAACAAATGACAACTACTGTACATCAGGGTCCTGACTTATGAACCACATCAACAAATGACAACTACTGTACATCAGGGTCCTGACTTATGAACCACATTAACAAATAACAATTACTGTACATCAGGGTCCTGACTTATGAACCACATCAACAAATGACAACTACTGTACATCAGGGTCCTGACTTATGAACCACATCAACAAATGACAACTTCTGTACATCAGGGTCCTGACTTATGAACCACATCAACAAATGACAACAACTGTACATCAGGGTCCTGACTTATGAACCACATTAACAAATAACAATTACTGTACATCAGGGTCCTGACTTATGAACCACATCAACAAATGACAACTACTGTACATCAGGGTCCTGACTTATGAACCACATCAACAAATGACAACAACTGTACATCAGGGTCCTGACTTATGAACCACATCAACAAATGACAACTACTGTACATCAGGGTCATGACTTATGAACCACATCAACAAATGACAACAACTGTACATCAGGGTCCTGACTTATGAACCACATCAACAAATGACAACAACTGTACATCAGGGTCCTGACTTATGAACCACATCAACAAATGACAACAACTGTACATCAGGGTCCTGACTTATGAACCACTGAACCACATCAACAAATGACAACTACTGTACATCAGGGTCCTGACTTATGAACCACATTAACAAATAACAACAACTGTACATCAGGGTCCTGACTTATGAACCACATCAACAAATGACAACAACTGTACATCAGGGTCCTGATTTATGAACCAAATCAACAAATAACAACTTCTGTACATCAGGGTCCTGACTTATGAACCACAACAACAAATAACAACAACTGTACATCAGGGTCCTGACTTATGAACCACATCAACAAATAACAAATAACAACTACTGTACATCAGGGACTTATGAACCACATCAACAAATGACAACAACTGTACATCAGGGTCCTGATTTATGAACCAAATCAACAAATAACAACTTCTGTACATCAGGGTCCTGACTTATGAACCACATCAACAAATAACAACTACTGTACATCAGGGTCCTGACTTATGAACCACATCAACAAATGACAACAAGTGTACATCAGGGTCCTGACTTATGAACCACATCAACAAATGACAACAACTGTACATCAGGGTCCTGACTTATGAACCACATCAACAAATGACAACAACTGTACATCAGAGTCCTGAATTATGAACCACATCAACAAATGACAACTACTGTACATCAGGGTCCTGACTTATGAACCACATCAACAAATGACAACAACTGTACATCAGGGTCCTGACTTATGAACCACATCAACAAATGACAACAACTGTACATCAGGGTCCTGACTTATGAACCAAAACGGGGGGCCAAAACGGGGTCGAAATAAGCATTTTTTTTAGTTTCTAGATAATAACTTGTGGAATGGTATATGAATCTCTCTGAAATTATACCACAAGTTTCCATACCTCAAAGGGATGGTTAGGATTGGCTTTGGGGGGTTATGGCTTTGAAGGAATAAGGGGCAAAAAGGGGGAAAACAAGGGTTTCTTGGTGAGTAGACAATTACTTAAGACAATTTAAAAGCAGTGTTAGAGAGGTAATCCAAGCACAAAATTGTTTGGATTACCTCCCTTTCACTACTTTTGAATTATGTTTAAAGAAATGTTGCATTGTCTGAGGTAATTAGCTGTCAATTTATTTTTAGAAGTTACTATTAAGTGCTGATTAAGGAATATTGATTTTGCCATGATAATGTACGTCATTTTCCATTTTAAGACTTTTATGATATATTTAAATGGGTAATTATGGTTGCAAACTCCATTGGAAATTTGAATTCGAGATTATGACCATATCTTGACGAAAAGATAAGTTTGTTACAGGAAAAAGGGGAGGGGTGAAAAAAAATTATGGGAGGTATTTTTTCTCATTTCAGAAACTAAAAGGAATTTTCTTAAATTATTTTTATTTATTTTTTTGGCAAGAAAAGGGGGGTCAATACATAACGGCAAATTAAAGTATATTGTACAATATTTTTTTTATTTCAGTCTGGTCTTACACAAGCAAGTGCATCTGAAATTGATGATGAATTGATACCAAATACATGTGTCCTTATTAAAGCCTACATGACATTGAAATGGACAACAGAAACAATGGCAACCAGTGCACAAACAAGTTCCATGTAAGTTTTCAAAGATATTGATATAGTGCTCTCAAATTGTTATTACCTTATGATAAACAATGATACAGGAGTGAAGCCCTTTCATTTTTTTGCCAGAGGTGAGGTGAGAGTAAGTAACATCAGTTGTTCTAATGAACATGTCAAGCAGCCATTACTAAACAATTTCTTTGTATACATATACATTGTTTGATTTTATTCAACATGTGTCATTTACCTAACACTCATAATTCCTCTTGTAAAACCCTTGAATCTTGATCTTCAAACCTTCACCCTTAAATAGAGTACAATGAACAGATATACATGACAAAAAAGTCCCCTGCCTTTAAGTTCATTGTTTTAATTATCATGACAAGTTACAGATCAAGTTAGAATTTTTTCTGGTGTTATGATTTTAGGCAGATTTTTTGTCCTTTGACTTAGAAAATTCACTAAAATAATCAGTTTCGGCATGTTTTTTGGTCATAATTGATATTGATAATTGATATATAGGTTTATCATGACAAGTTACAGTTCAAGTTTGAATTTCAAGTCTGTCTGATGACTTTGTGCAGAGTTATGATCCTTGAACTTAGAAAATTCAGTCAAAAAAAGTGTTAATCTTTTTTTTCCGTTGTGCTTGAAGATATCTATGCTATTAAATCAGGAGACCTCATTTTGTGTGTCGCTTCTCTTCCTTTCACAATAAATGAATCATCATGAATTTGTGTCCTATAGGTACAATGCATAGTCGCATTTGTCATCCTTGCTTATTATTATTCTGTATGGGTTATTTTGGGAGGAAAACCGGAAAAAAGCCGTCTGGATATTGTTTCCGTGTTTGGACTGAATTTTAAGTCAGACTAGACTTCCGGTTTCCATTTTTCTGTATACTTTGAACATACATGTATATACTATGTCTATTTAAACATGTATTTGCTATCTGCTATCATTTTCAAGTTTACTATTCACAGCGGTCACAGAGTTTATTAAATAGAGAGGGTCTATATAATATATCAATGACCGCCGTTGGATCAACTAGTAAACTGAGAATTGATAGTAAAAAGCAAATACACCTTTATTTATAGTAATGAATGTTCATAATGATATATAATATACAGATAAACGCTATTATTATTCATTTGTTATTGAAATTAATAGAAAACAAAAAATGGGAATTTTGGAAAAAAAGGAGAAGCCGGGCTAGAAAAACAATTGACCTGTCCCAAAGTACCTATGACTTTTGATACCTTTATGAAATTCTCCAGTCATGAAATCTTTTACAAAAATTCATGAAGTCACTAAGTATATTAAATAGAGAGGGTCTATATAATATACCATTGACTGCCTTGGATTGATTAGTAAACTGAGAATTGATAGTAAAATGCAAAAACACTTTATTTATAGTAATGAATGTTCATAATATACATGTACTAAATGTATGTCCATATTGAAATAAATTAGAAAACAAAAAATGGGAATTTTGGGAAAAAAGGAGGAGGGGTAGAAAAACAATTTTCCGGTCCCCAAGTAACTATGATTTTTGAAACCTTTTCTGAAATTCTCCAGTCACGTTGACAGTCTGATGATTATGTGTAGAGTTATGGTCCTTGGACTTTGAAAGTTCACTTAAATAATTAGATTTTCACACTTTTTTTGGTTATGCTTATATTGACTTGATATTTGTAATATAGTTTACACCATGACAAGTTATAGATCAAGTTTGAATTTTGCTACAATACAATGAATTTTTAACCGGAAGGGGACTGACTATGTTTTGCAATGCAATACTCACAGAATGCTTGTTAAATAAAAAATAAACATTGCAGTGAGCATATGCTTGAAACTGCTTCTTGAATATAAAAGATGGATTTAAATGCATAGCTGTAACTTTGTCAATAGGTAAAATTTGTGGGTAATTTTGGTATCAAATGAAAGTTTAAGAACATGAGACCACTACTGTTGAAACCTTATTAAAAGCTCCATAGAAGAATTGGAAAGAATTTCTAAAACCAGCAAAAACAGAGAACATGCATTATAAAGGATGATTTTGTTTTAACAATTTTAGGGAGTTTAATGTGAGACAGTTGGCCTCCTTGGAAATAGGACCAGGATTAGGTGGTATTCAGTTCAAGGGAGGTAAGTACAGGTTTTTACTTCTTGAACTTGGTGGCTGTCATGTTCTAGTATTTTTAGCTGACTATGGGTTTGCATCATTCCCATTGTTGATGGCCATACAATGACCTTGTAGTTGCTAACTTCTACATGAATTGGTTTCTGATAATACTTGCCTCTTTGGCAATCATACCTGTGACATTGCTTATTATCCTCCTCAAGAAGTGTTGTAAAGGACATAGAAATACAAGGTGTCTTTTTGTCTGTCAGGTCTTTTTAATGATCTCACATGGACAATTACGCCAGAATGGACACATTATTTTGTAATACAGTTGACTCTTGTTATCTCGAGGTCAGCCGGACCAGAGAAATGTTTTGAGATAGTTTGATTCAAATGAAAAACGGACAACGATTTTCAGACAATTTCCTGAATAAAAAACACGATTTCAAAGAAGTATTTCTAAGTAAATATTGGACTGAATGCCCTAATTTTGAATTCTTTATACCTTTGAAATGTCTGCTATTCATCTATAATGCAATTGATTTGATAAAAATTATTAAAAGCTGCGGTTATTTGGTTTTAAATAGATGTGTAAAAACTGCGAATATGTGTCCCCCATTGACAAAACATCCGGAAATTTCAAACACCCTTTAATCTAACTTTTCAGATGATTTTCTTAAAACAAACCGGTTTTCAAGCTTAAGTATATTTTGCATTTGAAGTTATCTTCATATAGAAATATCAGTATACTTCAAAAACATTTAGACCTGAACATAAACTGTAGAAAACATGGAAAGATGTGGCGAAAATGAGCACCCCACTCTATAAGGTTTTTGAAATTGCAGAATTGAAGTAATAACATAAAGGATACTCATTTGATATGTATATTGATATAATAATGTAGCTGTCTGATGTCTCATTAATTCTTTAATTTTAACATGTGCATTACAATGCATTGTACTGTTGTTAGATTTCTTTTCAAACAAAATAATGCATGTTTGATGGTCATTGAAACCTCAAGTTCATAATAAACATATCTTAAGATCTTTGTTTTTAAGGCAACCAGAACATGACTATCACTGAGATGTTTTTGAAGGGAGAAGGAGGAAATCAAGTGAGGATAAAGCTTGCCAAAACTGGATGCATGGATGAGGACCCATGTGCTACATGGACCATAGCAGTGTTGGGACTTGCAAGATTTACAGCTGAATTATTGTATCCTTGATATATCTAATTGCATAGTTATTAAAGGAGGCATTTAGGTTTTTTATACATGCATAACTACTGCAGTTGAAGTTTATTTTGAAAGCTTAAGTTTATTTAACATTTGTCAAAATATTAAAAAGAAGCAATTTATGATGGTAGTCTCACATATAAAAAATCAGCTCAAAATCTGACGATACCAGATTTTGAGCTGATTTTTGATATGTGAGACTACCATCATGTTTGTGCTCACACATGTTATTGAAATTGCAGATTTTTCAACTTTTGAGACGGGGCCATTCGTGTTGCTTTGACACATCTAGTTTTAATTTCATTTAGTTTGGAAATATTTCTTAACTAATAAATGATCATGTGGCTATGTTTACACCTAAAAAGGCATGTGTGAAACTACCAGTAGTCTTTATAGAAGCACAGTTGAACTTTGCATAAAACAATTAATTATTTGATAAAATGTACATTTTTCAAGCATATCCTTAATATGTTTACTTCTACATATTAAATTAGGTATTTTAAAGTTTTTTTTCATTTCACAAAAAATCTTACTATTAGAAACCTGCATTGAAATGTCTTTCAAGTGTACAATTTTTGACAGATATTTATGAAATTTATATAAAATGTTTATATCAGCCAATATCTCAGACTAGTTTGAATATCATTTATTATGAAGTATAATATATCAATAAAGTTTTTGAAGAGTGCCAAACCTCTATTTTTTGGAAGTTATATCCTTTGAAATAAATGCCTACATTTTTTAGGGTATTTATTACAAGGATAAAAGATTTTTTTTTTAAGTTATTGTCCTAAGTTAGGGTCAATGGTGAAGCAGAACATAGGTCATCAGAGCTGAGGAAGGAAATAATTTTGAAAGCAATCACTAGGAAACTTTTATAGATTTCGATCCACTTTGTTTCAAAACTCAAATTACAGTAAAAAAAAATTGTTTGAAGTATTTATGATGGTTTAAACAGGTCTCATTGAAAAGTATCATGCATTGTTTAAACAGGGTCACAGATAGCTTCAACTGGATGAAAAAAGTAGTGTTATTTTAGAACTTACCCAGAATTACTGGAATAAGTAGCGATTAGGTGTATTAGATCAAACTTTGCCACAATCATTGGAATATTTTGAATAATATTTTATTACTGACAAAATAGATATTTCAGAGATTTTAATACCTTTTCACGGATTGAACCAAAAAGAGGTTGGCATCTATGAATGCAACACAGGTTCTTTAGAGTCTTGAGTATAAAACATATCCTATTTTATTTTTGTTGTAAACTCTGCACAACTGCCAAAATCATTTGGAATTTCCTTAATTACATTTCCAGATGGCCAATGAATGAAAGTTTTTTATTTCCAGAATATCTAATGGAATGTTGTCAGTATCTACCCCTTCAGCAATATGTTAATCAGCTTAGCGAGTTTTGTGATGTGAACGAGTCGTCCCTCAAATTCATGCTAGGAATGGCTTATTTGCATTTTGAGTAGGTTTTCATGTAGAATAAGTGAAAAAATCTGAGACATAGTTTTGTAACTTCTGTATAGTCAGTTAAAGGGATGAAAACCAGTGTAGCTTGTGTATGATCAGTTAAAGGGGTGAAAACCAGTGTAGCTTGTGTATGATCAGTTAAAGAGGTGAAAACCAGTGTAGCTTGTGTATGGTCAGTTAAAAGGATGAAAACCGGTGTCGCTTGTGTATGGTCAGTGAAAGGGATGAAAACCAGTGTAGCTTGTGTATGGTCAGTTAAAGGGATGAAAACCAGTGTAGCTTGTGTATGGTCAGTGAAAGGGATGAAAACAAGTGTAGCTTGTGTATGGTCAGTGAAAGGGATGAAAACCAGTGTAGCTTGTGTATGGTCAGAAAAGGGATGAAAACCAGTGTAGCTTGTGTATGGTCAGTTAAAGGGATGAAAACCAGTGTAGCTTGTGTATGGTCAGTGAAAGGGATGAAAACAAGTGTAGCTTGTGTATGGTCAGTGAAAGGGATGAAAACCAGTGTAGCTTGTGTATGGTCAGTGAAAGGGATGAAAACCAGTGTAGCCTGTGTATGGTCAGTTAAAGGGATGAAACCCAGTGTAGCTTGTGTATGATCAGTTAAAGGGGTGAAAACCAGTGTAGCTTGTGTATGGTCAGTTAAAGGGATGAAAACTGGTGTAGCTTGTGTATGGTCAGTTAAAGGGATAAAAACAGGTGTAGCTTGTGTATGGTCAGTTAAAGGGATGAAAACCAGTGTAGCTTGTGTATGGTCAGTGAAAGGGATGAAAACAAGTGTAGCTTGTGTATGGTCAGTGAAAGGGATGAAAACCAGTGTAGCTTGTGTATGGTCAGAAAAGGGACGAAAACCAGTGTAGCTTGTGTATGGTCAGTTAAAGGGATGAAAACAAGTGTAGCTTGTGTATGGCCAGTTAAAGGGATGAAAACTGGTGTAGCTTGTGTATGGTCAGTTAAAGGGATGAAAACCCGTGTAGCTTGTGTATTGTCAGTTAAAGGGATGAAAACCAGTGTAGTTTCTCTATGGTCAGTTAAAGGGATGAAAACCAGTGTAGCTTGTGTATGGTCAGTTAAAGGGATGAAAACCAGTGAAGCTTATGTATGGTCAGTTAAAGGGATGAAAACCAGTGTAGCTTGTGTATGGTCAGTTAAAGGGATGAAAACTGGTGTAGCTTGTGTATGGTCAGTTTAAGGGATGAAAACCAGTGTAGCTTGTGTATGGTCAGTTAAAGAGATGAAAACTGGTGTAGCTTGTGTATGGTCAGTTAAAGGGAGGAAAACAAGTGTAGCTTGTGTATGGTCAGTTAAAGGGATGAAAACTGGTGTAGCCTGTGTATGGTCAGTTAAAGGGATGAAAACCAGTGTAGCTTGTGTATGGTCAGTTAAAGGGATGAAAACCAGTGTAGCTTGTGTATGGTCAGTTAAAGGGATGAAAACCAGTGTAGCTTGTGTATGGTCAGTTAAAGGGATGAAAACCAGTGTAGCTTGTGTATGGTCAGTTAAAGGGATGAAAACCGATGTATCTTGTGAATGGTCAGTAAAAGGGATGAAAACTGGTGTAGCTTGTGTATGGTCAGTTAAAGGGGTGAAAACCAGTGTAGCTTGTGTATGGTCAGTTAAAGGGATGTAAACCAGTGTAGCTTCTGTATGGTCAGTTGAAGGGATGAAAACCGGTGTAGCTTCTGTAAAGTCAGTGAAAGGGATGAAAACAAGTGTAGCTTGTGTATGGTCAGTGAAAGGGATAAAAACAAGTGTTAAGCTTGTGTTTGGTCAGTTAAAGGGATGGAAACCAGTGTAGCTTGTGTATGGTCAGTTGAAGGGATGAAAACAAGTGTAGCTTGTGTATGGTCAGTTAAATGGATGAAAACCAGTGTAGCTTGTTTGTGGTCAGTTAAAGGGATGAAAACAAGTGTAGCTTGTGTATGGTCAGTTAAAGGGATGAAAACAAGTGTAGCTTGTGTATGGTCAGTTAAAGGGATGAAAACCAGTGTAGCTTGTGTATGGTCAGTTAAAGGGATGAAAACCGGTGTATCTTGTAAATGGTCAGTTAAAGGGATGAAAACTGGTGTAGCTTGTGTATGGTCAGTTAAAGGGGTGAAAACCAGTGTAGCTTGTGTTTGGTCAGTTAAAGGGATGAAAACTGGTGTAGCCTGTGAATGGTCAGTTAAAGGGATGAAAACCAGTGTAGCTTGTGTATGGTCAGAAAAGGGATGAAAACAAGTGTAGCTTGTGTATGGTCAGTTAAAGGGATGAAAACCAGTGTAGCTTGTGTATGGTCAGTTAAAGGGATGAAAACAAGTGTAGCTTGTGTATGGTCAGTTAAAGGGATGAAAACGAGTGTAGCTTGTGTATGGTCAGTTAAAGGGATGAAAACAAGTGTAGCTTGTGTATGGTCAGTTAAAGGGATGAAAACAAGTGTAGCTTGTGTATGGTCAGTTAAAGGGATGAAAACAAATTATTACCCTCATTTGATCTAAATGTGATTTTTTCATCCAAGTGGGAGGAACATTATTTTGGTAGTCGCTGAGTTTCTTTAATCCTCGGCCTTATCGAGGGAGTATTAAGTTTTACCCTTGTTCGTACAGGATGTGTAAATTATTATATTTAGTTTGTAAACAGATTTACTAAGTTATAATTGCACAACAGCAATAAATCCTTAAAGGGGCACTAGCTGTCAAATTCATGTTCACCAATTTTAATCAAATTCTTATATTTGATTTTTACCAATGTAAAACATTTATCCAAACTATTAAAAGTCTAAAATATTCAATTAACAGGACATGGGCATGAAAAAACGTAGCTTCGTTTCGTTTGTAATTTAGGCTAGACGCCATCTAATTAATTATCGAGTTGACCCCTTAAGTCATTCGATGACCATATAAGGGATGTAAACATAAATATAGATATAAATAGATTAAGCAAACTCGTGCTGTTGGATTATTCTAGGTCTAATTAATTTCATATTATGGATGAAAAATAAATGTTTATCATCGATTTTACCAGTATAAGAATGATTATTTGTGGATCTAATCAGTCAATCAAATGATTTACCTTTGTTTCACTTTCAATGTTGACATTCTTTTCCTCAAAATAACTTTACACATACAATTCACGTGTTGTCCATTTAAAACTAAGGGGTTAAATTAAAATTCACATGAATACGGATTCAATGAGGTCGAATTATTCACTTGCAAGTGAATAATTCATAATCAATGATTTTTTAGCTTTTTTTGCCAAATTGAACCATCCTTGCTGCTAAAAGTGAATTATTATTTCACTATTTGCATTTCATTATTGATTGAGCAAAAAATATAATATATTAGAATTTTTCTATATCTCTTAGCTAGTGCCCCTTTAATTGAAAATAAATACCAATTTCAATGAGGATTAATTTAAAGTCTTGAATTGTTTGAGGTTTTTAACATGTATTACTATATTGGATATTTGGACATTTTTATAGGACCGCAAAAATTAAAATAAATTTGGTTGTATATTGGTATCACGTCAGTGTCGTAGTCGTCAGCTTCGTCCAAAGACGGATGATTTCCGGATAATAACTTTAGTATTAGTTAATAGAAATCAGTAAAATTTTAACACAAGGTTTATAACCACCAAAGAAAGGTTGGGATTGATTTTGGGGGTTTTGATCTTCAAAGTTTAGGAACAAGGGGCCCAAAAGGGGTCAAAATAAGTATTTTTCTAGTTTCAAGACAATAACTGGTGTGTAACAGTATTGATCTTTCTGAAATTGTACCACAAGGTTCCATTCTAAAAAAGGAAGGTTGGGATTGATTTTGGGGGTTATGGCCCAAACTGTTTAGGAATTGGGGTAAAAGGGGCCTAAAACAATACTTTTCTAATACTTTGTATAAATTGCTTATTTCTTTATCAATTTCAATGGGTTTTTTTATTCTAGAATTCTTGGGGAGCATTGATATGCTGAATCTGAATATGTATTTAGATTTTTGATTATGTGCCCAGTTTTTAAAGTTTGTCAAAATTGGGGTCCAAAATTTAACTTTGTTTGATTTCATCAAAAATTGAATGTATGGGTTTCTTTGGTATGCTGAATCTAACCATGTATTTAGATTTTGATTTTTGGACCCTGTTATCAAATTGGTCCACATTGAGGTCAAAAGGGTCCTAAATTAAACTTTGTTTGATTTCATCAAAAATTGAATTCTTCGGATTCTTTGATATGCTGCATCAATCCATGGCCATGTATTTAGATTTTGGATATTGGACCATAATAGGTAAATTTAAGTTTTTTAAGTTCATTAGACCACATTCATTCTGTGTCAACTATTTAATCACAATCCAAATTCATAGCTGTATCAAGTTTGAATGTTGTGTACATACTTGCCCCAACTGTTCAGGGTTCGACCTATGCGGTTGTATAAAGCTTCACCCTGCGAAGCATCTGGTTAAATATGTCTACATTTAGGTTCAAAGGGTAAAAAATTATACTTTTTTTTCATCAAAATTTTTTTTTTGGTTCTATGATATGCTGAATCTCACTGTGCATTCAGATTTTTGTCTTGCCTTGATAGTCAAGAAGCAAGACATAGGTATGTGCATTGTTTCAGGCAGCGGTGGCAACACAGTATTAGTTTGTGATTATGTCAGTTTATGGGGAACCACTAGTGGTAGGTCAATGATATTTGGTATGCAGTTGTACTAGCATTGGCACATCTCGGTACCATGGAGATTATTTGGCCTTGCCCCTTCGGTCATGGTCTATTGACCTTGAAACTTTGCTTAGTTTACATGTATTAGTTTGTGTCAATGTGATTAGGTCAGTTTATGGGGAACCACTAGTGGTAGGTCAATGATATTTGGTATGCAGTTGTATAAGCACTGGCACATCTCGGTACCATGGAGATTATTTGGTCCCACCCCCTTATTCATGGTCTATTGAATTTGAAACTTTTGCTTAGTTTACAACTTTTTACTTGTTTGGCTTTCTAACTTTTTTTTTCTGAGTGTCACCGATGAGTCTTATGTAGACGAAAACACGCTTCTTGTTATCAAATTATAAGCCTGATATCTTTGATAACTATTTGCATGTATTAGTTTATGATTAGATCAGTTTAATATGAACTGCTAATGTTAAGTCAGTGATATTTGGTATTCAAAAAAGTATCATTTCCATGGAGATTATATAGCCACACCCCCTCTTCCTTGTTCATTGACTTTGAAACTTTTACATAGTTTACAAGTTAATGTTTTTGTTTAGGTTTGTTTAAAGGGAACAGCTTATAATAAGTCCATGGTATTTGGTTTGCAGTTGTATTAGCATTTACATGGCAATTGTTTAGCCATGTACTTCAGTCATGGTTCATTGACTTTACATATTTGCATAATTTATGTAACATGTTAAAGTATTTCTATTTTAATTTCAACATTTGATTTCCATAATCAAAATAACAAAAAGGCGAGACATATTACTGTGATCACAGTTTTATTGCTCTTGTGATCCTTCTGAACTAGACCTGTCCAGATAGCAAGACAAATTTTGCATTGTGGTTCCTGCTGAAAATTTGATATTGTCAGCATGTGAATTCTTGTGAAAATATGTATCTGGAATAAAATGCATCATAAAGGATTAAAACAGTCCTTTTTCAATCAATTGGTTTTTCAGTGAACCAGAGAAAGCAGCACAGTGCTTTACTGAGGCTAGTAAAGGGGTTGCCAATGAACCATTCCTCAGAGAAAAGATTATCCAATCAGACGAAGTAGAAGTTAGACAGTTGGAAGTTCTTTATTACCTAAAGGTTTGTTTATAGTTAAAGTTATATCTCAGTAATGATATAAATATAAAAAGAGGTGGTATGATTGCCAATGACACAACTCTCCACCAAGAGAATGTAAAAGTATGTTCCCTTTATTCATATATCTTGGTAAAAAGATGTTTCCATGGAATTTTAAAAGTGTTTATAAATAAAATGGTAGGTGACTGGTTTACATTTTAGCTTTAAATAACTGTATTTAATTTAGTTAGCTTTTAGCTCACCTGACCCAAAAGGCGTCCGTCATCCATTATCGTCCGCCATGTCGTCATTTACTTTTTATACGACCGCAAAAATTATGGGTTTATGGTCCCAACAGTTTAGAAAAAAGGGGCCCAAAGGGGCCCAAAACAAGTATTTATCTAGTTTCAGGACAATAAGTTGTGTATATAGGTATTTCAATTGCTCTGATATTGTACCACAATGTTTATACCATAAAGTAGAAGGTTGAGATTTATTTTAAGGGTTATTGGGCAAACAGTCTAGGAATTAAGGGCCAAAAAGGGGCCAAAACAAGCATTTTTGTAGTTTCGGGACAATAACTTATGTATAACTTTATGGATCTCTCTGACATTGTACCATAAGGTTCCATATAAGGAATTTTTTCTGGTTAAAGGACAATTTAGACAATTTAAAAGCAGTGTTAGGGAGGTAATGCAATTAAAATTTAAAGAATACTGTTATATGTTTGATTACTTGATTACCTCCCTTACACTGCTTATTTTGAAAAGTTTAAAGAAGAAATCTTCAATTGCACAGTAATGTGCAATAGATTTGTTAGATCTTTGACCACATTTATATTGTGACAAAAACCTATATTATGTCAAAAATTTGATCACAATCCAAATCCAGACAGTATCAAGCTTGAATATTGTGACCAAATTTGCCCCAACTGTTCAGGGTTCGACCACTGCGGTCATATAAAGCTGCCCCCTTGGAGCACCTGGTTACAATTTAAACTTCTTCTAGAAAACCACTGAATGGAATGGAACCAAACATGTCATGAATGTTCCTTATGAGGTGCTGACCAAGTGTCGTTACTTTGTAGCCGATCCATCATCCAAGATGGCTGCCAGCGGAGGACTTAGTTTAACATAGGACCCTATGGGAAAAACATACAAATGTCTTCTATTAGAGCACCACTAAATGGAATGAAACCAAATATAGCATGAATGTCCCTTTTGAGGTGCTGAACAAGTGTTGTTACTTTAAAACCAATCCATATCCATGATGGCCACCAGTGGAGGACTTAGGACATAGGACCCTATTGGCCTAAACCAAACTTGGCCTTAATCATTATTTAAGTATTTGTTATGATTTATATATGGTTTCAAAACCCCAAGTAGAGCCAGGTGAGCGACACAGAGCCTCTAGTTTTTCTCCTGAGCTGGGAACCCCACTCTTGAAAATGTCTGGAACCTCCTGAGCTAAGGGGTTGATTAATGACCACATGATACAGATTCAATGAAGTTAAAATATTCAAGTGAATAATTCATTAGCAATTTTCTTAGCTTATGTTGACCAATTTGAACCAAATTGACTGTTAAAAGCCAATTATTATTTCTCTTTTTCACTGTCATTAATGATACATTGCAGGTATTGAAGCAGTTTGAAGAATTTGGTGCACCTGATGTTGTGGTTTCATTTGCCAAGACAGCCATTAGTATAGCAGATGATGATGATCCTAATGTGGTAAGCTGTCTTTCTGTAAAATAAGATGTGGTATGAGTGCACATGAAACAACTCTCTATCCAAGTCACAATTTGTAAAAGTAAACCATTATAAGTCAAAGTACGGTCTTTAAAATGGAGCCTAGGCTCACACCGAACATCAAGCTATAAATATACCTGTCAACTGACCCGTATTCTGTGGGTGTGACCCAAGATTTTCACAATTCTGAGGGATCACCCGGAACACTCGCTGGGTCATTGAAATAACCCGGGAATTCCGAAAATGACCCGATTTCACCCATATTTTTTAGCCTTGAGATTGATTTCATAAGTAATATTCCTTTGAAATACCAGCAAATTCGTAATTCTTCCATGAACAGGAAGTTCATCTAGCTATGTAAACTGTCAAATTAAGTGACCCATTAAGTGCATGGCTTCAGCTTTGGTGTCAAACACACTGTTAATTAACACCAATTACCTTAGCTTTAGGTCGTAAATAAATTGCACCATTGGTTTACAAACTGAACTAGAGTTACTTCCCCTTATTTGTCACCATTCAAAATTATTCCTTATATTTACGTTTTATGGGTGAAAAAGATTAAATCATAAAAATATAAAATTCAAATACATATTGAAAAATAACTTTTTATGCCCCACCTACGATAGTAGAGGGGCATTATGTTTTCTGGTCTGTGCGTCCTTTCGTCCGTTCGTTCATTCGTTCGTCCGTCCGTTCGTTCGTTCGTCCGTCTGTCCAGCTTCAGGTTAAAGTTTTTGGTCGAGGTAGTTTTTGATGAAGTTGAAGTCCAATCGACTTCAAACTTGGTACACATGTTCCCTATGATATGATCTTTCTAATTTTAATGCCAAATTAGAAATTTTACCCCAATTTCACGGTCCACAGAACATAGAAAATGATAGTGCGAGTGGGGCATTCGTGTACTGAGGACACATTCTTGTTATTATTTTTATACCTTTATACAATTTTTTAAAAAAAGTTGAAAATTATTTTTTACATTTATACTTCCTTTAACTGTATTACTATATTTTATCATAGTCTAATTTCCTTGTTAAAAGAAAAATATCATGGTTAAAGGCTACATAAAAGACCTGTTGGTGACCTTCTGCTGTTGTTTTTTTCTATGGTCGGGTTGTTGTCTCTTTGGCACATTCCCCATTTCCATTCTCAATTTTATAGTCAATAGTCTCAAACATTTAAGAATTACATTAAATTCTAGTGTTTGATGATTGTAGTATTTTTACTCAAAAAGTAAAGCACATAAGACTGAGTTACACAAATTTATAAAAATCTTTAAAAGTGCAATGAAATAATATTGAATAAGATTTAAAATGACTTAACAAAGTGAACATGCATTGATGTTTTGGTATCTTTGATATACATTATAAGAAAATGTACCATAAATACTGAAATTTAGCTCGAAAAAGTTTGTACGCGTTATGACCTGAGATTGGATTCTTTAATGCAGGTCATGACCTGCATTTTCATCATCACAGGTTGACAGGTATGTATAAAAGGCTGAAAAAATTACTAGTGTAAAACCATTCAAACAGGAAAACCAATGGTCTAATCTATATATATAACTCATCTAAACATCAATCCAACAATGTTAGATATATATATATATAAAAAACAGATGAAAAGAGAAATGCTTAGGAATCACATCAACAAACGACAACCACTGAACATCAGGTTCCTGACTTAACAAAATGTCCATGTCAATCAGTTCTATTGAAATATATACAAACCACATTTCCAAGAAAATATTTAAATAATGTGTTTTACTGAAATCTATAAATGCATCCAGAAATAATTGAAGTCATTGGTAGGAAGAATATGTCAGACATCGGACTGAGTTGAATGTTTAAGGTTGTTAATAACTTTGGAAGTATTATAACAGGTGTTACAATTCATCTGTCTCGTAACCTGATATTGCAATGTAGAGGACATCACGTGTTAACTCATGCGAAAAAATATCTCAAGAATGTTTGTTTGTAGCGGGAGTTTCTCGCTACATTGAAGACCTGTTGCATGGTGACTTTCTGCTGTTGTTTTTTCTGTGGTCGGGTTGTCTCTTTGACACATTCCCCATTTCCATTCTCAATTTTATTGTTATCTCTCATGCAGAGTTATCGGTCCTTGCTCTCCCTCCAGGACCGATAACTCTGCATGGGAGATTGAACATTTGGGAGAAAAAATATGAATGCCTACTCAAATCCAATCTATTAAAAAAAACAAATTATTACAGAAGAGTGTCAACCATGCACTTGTACTGCACTATTATTAATATAGTAGAATAGAATGATATAAAAATGGATGAAAATTATATATACATGTTACTGTAATATACATATACACGGCTGGTAATCTACACACGCAGAACATTTGGTTCTGCAATGAAAACCGTGAGAGGATTTTCCGGTTGTGCTTGAGTGGAGTAATTGTCACCGCTTCAAAAGGTATGTACATTTCTAAATCGCAATTTTCTTATTCGACTGATCAAAATATTGAAAATCGGAGAATGCTATGCTGTGGTGATTACTTTAACGAAGAGATACATGTATCATTTACTATTGTACGTGGAGTTGAACTCCTACAAAATCAGTTGCCGCACGAGAATTTGCCTAAAAAAGTGACATTTAGATTTTGAAATGGTTCTTTTAACAGACCTACAAGTTCAAATTTACTTTTTATTCGGTCAATGGGTATGAATGTCGTTTTTGGCGGCGTGGACGCTGTCCGGTGTTGATAGACATCTTAATAAATCTAAAAACCTCATATTATCAAGTTGTCATGCGTGAGGGAATCGGTTCTGATTGAGGACATCGTGAATGCGTGAGGGGACTTGAAATCATATCTCTATATTCAAGCTATCAGTCGTTGAAAGTTGCCTCAATATGGTTAGATTGTTTATGAAAA
Source organism: Mytilus edulis (assembly GCF_963676685.1). Lineage (NCBI taxonomy): Eukaryota > Metazoa > Mollusca > Bivalvia > Mytilida > Mytilidae > Mytilus > Mytilus edulis. The sequence goes on along the minus strand of NC_092350.1, from coordinate 77,991,060 downwards.
AACAAATTTGTGTGCATAAATAAAAATTATGAGATAGAATTTTGAAATAACAATAAATGACCATGTTTTCTTTTTATGAATAAAAGGCTAATCAATAAATTTCAAATATGTGTCCAAATTCGTGCATTTGGGCAAATAATCGATATAGTTTACTACCACAATTTGATGTTAATTAATATTGTAATTTTCATTGTTATTGATAAATTCTATTGTAATTTTCATTGTTATTGATAAATTCTGTCTATCCTATGTTTGGGATATTGTTTAAGAAATTCACATATTACGCCACTTTGGGCGTTTATGGTTTTGGCTAACTCGGCTGTGAATTTTTATGTGCTGGTTTAGGTAATTTTATGTATCCGTTTTTATTGTGTAGTTAGTCACCACTTCGATTTTATCATGTATATCTATTATATAGTCATTATATAAAACATCACTGGTTGCAAAATTATGAATTATTCGAAATAACAAGGATGTTCTTATTCCAGACAGAAACCCTAGTCGTATTAGACACAACTTTTTGGAACTTTTGTTCCTCAATGTACTTGTCTTGGCTTTCAAACTTTTTTCATCTGAGCGTCACTGGTAAGCCGTGTGTTGACGAAAGACGCGTCTGACATATACATGTTTTTTTAAACCTGGTACCTTTTGATAGCTATAATTGGAGTGTTTCTCTGTCCTATATGTTCTATCATTTATTTGTATTGTAGTCCTGTCATTTAATGTTGTCTTTAACTGATATATTTACCATTGCCGTAGAAGCGGGAGGTTTGGCATGCCACAAAACCGGGTTCATCCCACCATTTTTTCTTGAAATGTCCTGTGCCAAGTCCGGAAAATGGCCATTGTTAAATTGTAATTCGTTTCTGTGTGTGTTAAAGTTTAAATTTATGTTGTTGTTGTGTCGTAGTTTTCCTCTTATATTTTATGTGATTCCCTCAGTTTTAGTTTGTAGTCCGAATTTGTTTTTTCTCAATCAATTTATGAATTTCGACAACGGTTTACTTTTGTTGCCTTTATTGGAGACATATTTGCAATTTATTGGTACTGTTTATTCATATACAGAAAACTTTGTGATGTATTGTATAGATCAAAATATTCAACTGAATATCAAAATTTGTGTTTTCGCGATCCATTTAAAAAAAAATACGCAATACAAGGGGAGTGAACTGTTTTCGTAAAAAATATATACTGGGCTGATATGAAATTTTTCAACTTTTATTTGTAGCTAGAAACAAATCGTTGACAAAATATTTCCTTTTATTGTTCGTAAAACCTATCTTCCCACAATGTATTTCAAAATTCTATCTCATTAATTTTGTTTATGCACACAAATGTGTTTTTTCATGAACAATCTGACCACATTTAGGCAACTTTCAAATACTCATAGTTTGGATATAATATTATGATTTCACGTCCCCTCACGCATTCACGATGTCCTCAATCAGAACCGATCCCCTCACGCATGTCATAATGCAAATATGAGGTTTTTAGATTTATTAAGATGTCGATCAACACTGGACAGCGTCCACGCCTTCCAAAACGACATCCATACCCATTGACCGAACAAAAAGTAAATTTGAAATTGTGGGTCTGTAATTAGAGCCATTTTAAAATCTAAATGTCACTTTTTTAGGCAAATTCTCGTGCGGCAACTGATTTTGTAGGAGTTCAACTCCACGTACAACAGTAAATGATACATGTATCTCTTCGTTAAAGTATTCACCACAGCATAGCATTCTCCGATTTTCAATATTTTGATCAGTCGAATAAGAAAATTGCGATTTAGAAATGTATATACCTTTCGAAGCGGTGACAATTGCTCCACTCAAGCACAACCGGAAAAATCCTCTCACGGTTTTCATTGCAGAACCAAATGTTCTGCGTGTGTAGATTACCAGCCGTGATATATTGATATAATATATACATTGCAACAACAAACAAGACCGTATACTGATTTGTATCACTACAATATAATAGTTATTACAATGAGGTTGAATTCCCTGTCATTTATTTATCATCCATGCAGGAACCTATCTCAGAAAAAAAAAAAATATCTATACATTAACCTCACTTTCAGGTATAGAGATGTGATTTTTTTTCTGAGACAAGTGCTTGTGACCATCCACAAGAACTTGCAGTCATCCTATGTACAGTACTTCAGTACTTTGATTGTAATTTTATAGTGGTGACGTCCATACCTTTACAAATAATTGTCATTTATTTAGTTTTGGATTATTACATAGTTGTCAAAGGTACCAGGCTTATAATTTCATACGGAAGAATATTAGATTTTCTTTTCTTTTTGAAGTGAAATAAAAACAAACCAAGCAGAGTATGGCCCTTACCAACCTTATTCCTTTAGATGAGTTGAATGTTAATCAATCAATAGTCATTTAAACCTTGCCAGATGATGTGTATATAATTATGTCTTTGTAGGCAACTTTATGGTCAAAGGTGTTTAAGTATGAATTAGAATTAGAGCACAATGAAGAGGCTTACAGTGCTATGATTGCCAACCCAGAATCTTCAAGGTAGGGCAAGTTTACAAAGCTATTTTAAGGTGCTTGATTTTTTGGTAGAAGCATGTTCTCCATAAGTTTACTGACTTTAGTGAAAAATGGGTAAGATTTAAACGCTTCTTTATGCAAGCTCAAAACCAATTTTGTCTGGTGCAAATACGAAATTTCAATCCTGATATCTATGATAATAATAAATAAAATTGAGAATATAATGATAAGTTTATTTACAACCGCTGAGTCGATGCCACTGCTGGTACAGTGTTTATTCTCCAAGGGTATCACCAGCCCAGTAGTCTTCTGTGCTGACATGACATGAAATATCATTGATATGGTTATAATTAAAATTATAACTGTTTGTGGATCTCAATGCTCTACAATTACGTTCTTTATTTGGCCTTTTTAACTTTTTTTTATTTGAGCATCACAAAATTTCAATCCTGGTATTTATGATGAGTTTGTTTAAATGTGTTTTCTATACATCACTTAAAAACTCATTTAACAAATTCACCAGAGCTGTACAAATACTATCTGTGTAAGCTTTTTGAATGTTTTAAGGATGTACTTAGGGAAATTAAATAAATCAATAATCCAAAATTTACACTATAAGCTGGAAGAGCATTGGTTCAGAAACCAAATAAGCTCAAAATATTGATAGGTCATGGAGCCCCTTTTTGAGATATTTGATTTATAGCTCTCCTTGCCCACAGGTCCAAGTGAGCTTTTCTCATCACTTGGTGTCCATCTACGTCAGTCGTCGTCGTCTGTTAAGTTTTACATAGATCTTCTCCTCTGAAACTACTGGGCCAAATTCAACCAAACTTGGCCACAATCATCATTGGGTATCTAGTTTAAAAAAAGTGTTCAATGACCTGGCCCGCGTACCAAGATGGCCGCCATGGCTGAAAATAGAACATAGGGGTAAAATGTAGATTTTGGCTTATATCTCAAAAACAAAGCATTTTGAGCAAATTTGACATGGGGTAAAATTATTCATCAGGTCAAGATCTATCTGTCTAGATATTTTCAGACCTATCAGACTACCCGTTGTTGGGTTGCTGCCCTGGAATTTGTAATTTTAAGGAAATTTTGCAGTTTTTGGTTGTTATCTTTAAAACTATTATAGTTAGAGATCTTTACACAGCATTTATGTTCAGCAAGTAATATCTATATCTACAATTAGGTCAGAATGACCAAAATGATCAAATGGTCTCTTAAGGAGTTATTGCCCTTTAAAGTTATTTTTTTACTAATTTTTCGCAAATTTTTGTAATCTTACTAAAATCTTCTCCTCTGAAACTACTGAGATAAATACAACCAAACTTAGTTACAATCAACATAAGGGTATGTAGTTGAAAATTGTGTCCGATGATCCGGCCTGCCAACCAATATGGTTGACATGGCTTATAAGAGAACATGGGGGTAAAATGCAGTTAGTGGCTTATATCTGTGAAACTAAAGCATTTAGAGCAAATTGGACAACTTGTAAAAATGTTAATATCTATCTGTCCTGAAATTTTGAGATGAATCAAACAACCTGTTGTTGTGTTGCTGTCCCTAAATTGGTGATTTTACTGACATTTTGCAGTTTTTGGTTATTATCTTGAATATTATTATAGATAGAGATAAACTGTAAACAGCAATAATGTTCAACAAAGTAAGATCTACAAATAGGTGAACATGACCAAAATGGTCAACTGACCCTATAAGGAATTATTGCCCTTTAAAGTAAATCTTTAACAACTTTTCATAAATTTTTGGTAATCTTTTAAAAAAGTCATCTGAAACTAAAGCAAAAGTATAACAGTTGCATAATTTCATGCTCCTTGGAGTCTTTAGTTAAAATATGGCGGGAAAAGGCTGACTTGGAGACAAAAGAAAACAAAATAAGAATCTGCTTAAATTTTGTCAAAACCTTTTATGAGCTATTGAGTCTTATATAAAATAATAAATGGGTGTTATTGTGCAAAATATTTTTTGTCTTCTATCGAATGGTAAAAAAACAATGATTCCGAACAAATTCCAAAACCTAAGTACATCTTTAAATTCCAAAACATCACCTAAGTACATCCTTACCTATAAGTCTGAGCAACACATTTGACAGATGTACTAACAGCTTCCTGATGTGACTAGTTAGTATGTACTATCAGCTTCCTGATGTGACTTGTTAGTAGCACCTACTGATACCACAGAAAGAAAGTCATAATTTTTCAAATGTTGAAAAACATTTGTAGCTATGACCTGTTAATTCTCTGGCACATTTATCATTCCAAAAAGTATTGTCAAGATTAATTCCTTTATCTTCATCCAGCTTACAGAGCTAAAAAAGTCTTGTGAAAGGAATACCATCTTTTCCAAAGGGTGTGGGCATTTCTAAATAAAATTGTCATTTGCCCAAGAAAATATTTATTCATACTAATAAGCGTCTTCTCTGCTTTTGCTTCATGTTTTGGGACGTTTTCCTGGTGGGATTTAGATTTATTCTAGGCACTTACACTTACTAATTTAAATGTCTGACTGCCAAACAACAAAATAACCAAGGGTGTTGCAGATCAAGTTATAGATCAAGTTAGAATTTTGTTCCAATACAATGAATTTTATACGACTGCAAAAATATTATTTTTTCATTACTATTGAAATTATTGCTTTCGTTATAATTATATTAATATTTAATCCTGTTCATCGTTGTCCTCTGTCAGTTTTTAGTTATATTTTTGAAACTATTATCAGATAGAGAAAATTATAACCAATAAAAATGATCAGAACAATGAGATATGCCATTGCTAATACATGTACAACTTTTGCGTAATTAATATGTTGAAGTGTTGCCTTTTAAGTTTGAAAGTTCTTATGACTTCTAGAAGAATAGATGAAAACTCTTCACATAAATCAGGGGGAATTGTTCAGTTTTAATGTAAATGATGTATTAGAAAAGTGTCAATAGCCATTGAATACCTAAACCATCACAGTGTACAGATATGATAAGTCAGAAGGGAATAGGAAAATTAAAAAAAAAAAGAAGATATTATTATACTGCATTTGTTGAACAGTGTAGAGTGATAATTTGTTTTGTTGAACAGTGTAGAGAGATAATTTGTTTTATTGAACAGTGAAGAGAGATAATTTTTGTTGTTGAACAGGGTAGATTGATAATTTGTTTTGTTGAACAGTGAAGAGAGATAATTTATTTTGTTAAACAGGGTAGAGAGATAATTTATTTTGTTGAATAGTGAAGAGAGATAATTTGTTTTATTGAACAGTGTAGAGAGATAATTTGTTTTATTGAACAGTAAAGAGAGATAATTTGTTTTATTGAACAGTAAAGAGAGAGTAAAGAGAGATAATTTGTTTTATTAAACAGGGTAGAGAGATAATTTGTTTTATGAACATTGTAGAGAGATAATTTGTTTTATTGAACAGTGTAGAGAGATAATTTGTTTTATTGAACAGTGTAGAGAGATAATTTACTTTGTTGAACAGTGTAGAGAGATAATTTGTTTTGTTGAACAGTGTAGAGTGATAATTTGTTTTGTTGAACAGTGAAGTGAGATGATATACAATTATGGCCCGTTGAAAAGGAAAATATCCAAAATTGTCAACACGAGAAGGTTATTTCATTGAGGGGCGCACTCTTAAGGGTTGACAATTTTGGATATTCATCGATTTTAAGGGACCACAATTGTTTTATTATACCGAACTAACAGTGGAAGGGCCTTTCGAACACTAACTATATTCTTAAAACTTTACGTTATAAGCTGACGTTTCAAAATACTTTTGTGTTCTAGAATTTCTTGAATGTACAACAAAGGTAGAATCTTTTTGTAAAATATTGATGGCCCTGAAAAGGACCATTTATAATAATAATAATTAGTGTTGTCAACGGTTAACTCGTTAACCGTTCCGAGTAAACCGTTCGAACGTCTGAATACCGAATACCGAATACCAAAAACGCTAAGCTGACTTTTTTTCAATTTTAATAAATTTGATATAAATTTGTATTGACATCATTAAATATGTGGGTTTTCTTTAAACAATGTTGACGTGGTAATTAATTTGACGGATCAATTGGCCAGTATATTGATTGGTATTGTTAATCCAAAAATATAAAATTAATTAGAACTTGTCTCTCAGCTGGAGCAAGATCTTAAGGAAACATAATTAGTTTCATGTTTTTTTAAACAGTAATTTTTAATCAGTAATACGATTAAATTTTACAATTTACTTCATTATTTCATTTTTGATCTTTGTGTAGACCAACATCTGAATGTGCAATCTCCGTCGTGCAAGTCTTTGTCATACTTTAAACTAAATGCTAACTCAAAAACTGTAAAAAGCAAACCAATGTGAATGTAATCAATGTTTACTTGATAGTACGAATATCAGGATTAATCAATTTTAATTGAAACACCTCACATTATTTTCGGAAACAAGAAGACAAAATGGAAGAATCATCGGTTTCAGACATATTCAATTCTACGAGATCAAGACAGTTTTTTCACTCTGAAGTACAAATGCCATAGTTGTTATCGTGTATTTGATTATTAAAAGTCAAACTTTGACAGGGATCTTCACAGACAAGCCTTATAAAACCGAAGGCCAAACTTCAATTCATCGTATTATAAAAACGTAAATGTATGACTTGGATGGAATGTAGTCACATTGACACTTATACCTCATCTTCTTATATCACAGTGTAGGGTACTATTGATAAGGCCTTCAAACATTAACTTAAACTACTGGTTAACCAGTTAATCGGTCGAACGATTATACGAGTAACTGGTTAGGCAAAAGTGTACCATTTGACAACACTAATAATAATAATAATAATAATGATAAATTCTTTATTTAAAGAGGGTAAACTCAGTTAGTTATGATAAACTAATCTTCCCTGAGGCCCTCAAGATATAGCATCGGCTGCTGGCACTCTATTCATGTCCAATGCCTTATTTCCTCGTCTCTCTGTAGGCTTCCAGTGTGACAGGAACGCTGCCATTTTGTTTATTTACACCTGAGATGTCATGGGAGATAACTCAAGTACAAATCATCAAACTGAAAAGGTTATTTGCCGATGAATAATAGGGAAATTTTTTAGGGTTATTCATCCTTCCTTGCAATTGACTGAAAATTAACTGAATTATTCCATGTCCATGTGATAATGTTTCACCCAATAGAATTGTTTAAAATATATGTAAGATCATGTAAGGGATAATGAAATGTTTTATTGAACTTTCTGTTGTAGGAGGAAGGATTGTTTAAGACAGTTACTAGTGACATTAAGTGAGAGAGGAGATCTACAATCTATTGTTTCCTTTCCATACATTGACCTTGAAGATGAAGTTGTGTCCATACTAGAGAGCCGAGCCAGATCTGTGGATTTGACATCACAGAATTATTACGACTTGTTGTATGCCTTTCATGTCAACAGAACAAACTGGAGAAAAGGTATAAAATAGGATATGTCATTATCATATAAATCAGGGATGAAATAGGATATGTCATTATCATATAAATCAGGGATGAAATAGGATATGTCATTATCATATAAATCAGGGATGAAATAGGATATGTCATTATCATATAAATCAGGGATGAAATAGAATATGTCATTATCATATAAATCAGGGATGAAATAGGATACATTGTATGTCATTATCATATAAATCAGGGATGAAATAGGATACATTGTATGTCATTATCATATAAATCAGGGATGAAATAGGATACATTGTATGTCATTATCATATAAATCAGGGATGAAATAGGGTATGTTATTATCATATAAATCAGGGATGAAATAGGGTATGTTATTATCATATAAATCAGGGATGAAATAGGGTATGTCATTATCATATAAATCAGGGATGAAATAGGATACATTGTATGTCATTATCATATAAATCAGGGATGAAATAGGATACATTGTATGTCATTATCATATAAATCAGGGATGAAATAGGGTATGTCATTATCATATAAATCAGGGATGAAATAGGGTATGTTATTATCATATAAATCAGGGATGAAATAGGGTATGTTATTATCATATAAATCAGGGATGAAATAGATTATGTCATTATCATATAAATCAGGGATGAAATAGGATACATTGTATGTCATTATCATATAAATCAGGGATGAAATAGGGTATGTTATTATCATATAAATCAGGGATGAAATAGGGTATGTTATTATCATATAAATCAGGGATGAAATAGATTATGTCATTATCATATAAATCAGGTATGAAATAGGATATGTCATTATCATATAAATCAGGGATGAAATAGGATATGTTATTATCATATAAATCAGGGATGAAATAGGGTATGTTATTATCATATAAATCAGGGATGAAATAGGATATGTCATTATCATATAAATCAGGGATGAAATAGGATATGTTATTATCATATAAATCAGGGATGAAATAGGATATGTCATTATCATATAAATCAGGGATGAAATAGGATACATTGTATGTCATTATCATATAAATCAGGGATGAAATAGGGTATGTTATTATCATATAAATCAGGGATGAAATAGGATATGTCATTATCATATAAATCAGGGATGAAATAGGATATGTTATTATCATATAAATCAGGGATGAAATAGGATATGTCATTATCATATAAATCAGGTATGAAATAGGATATGTCATATCATATAAATCAGGTATGAAATAGGGTATGTCATTATCATATAAATCAGGTATGAAATAGGGTATGTCATTATCATATAAATCAGGGATGAAATAGGATATGTCATTATCATATAAATCAGGGATGAAATAGGATATGTCATTATCATATAAATCAGGTATGAAATAGGATATGTCATTATCATATAAATCAGGTATGAAATAGGATATGTCATTATCATATAAATCAGGGATGAAATAGGATATGTCATTATCATATAAATCAGGGATGAAATAGGATACATTGTATGTCATTATCATATAAATCAGGTATGAAATAGGATATGTCATTATCATATAAATCAGAGATGAAATAGGATACGTTATTATCATATAAATCAGGGATGAAATAGGATACATTGTATGTCATTATCATATAAATCAGGTATGAAATAGGATATGTCATTATCATATAAATCAGGGATGAAATAGGATATGTCATTATCATATAAATCAGGGATGAAATAGGGTATGTTATTATCATATAAATCAGGGATGAAATAGAATATGTCATTATCATATAAATCAGGTATGAAATGGATATGTCATTATCATATAAATCAGGGATGAAATAGGGTATGTTATTATCATATAAATCAGGGATGAAATAGGATATGTCATTATCATATAAATCAGGGATGAAATAGGATATGTCATTATATCCAACAAGTCCCTCATCTCCTTGCTAGCTATCAGACCATATTTTGTTGCTGACATATATACCATTTTTGTCTCATCTGCAACAAAAGTCGCAGTATGCAAGACATAGGTACTTATAACTATTCAGTGTCAACGTAAACTAATTGTTTAAAGCTTTATATTTTAAAAGGTAAAAGACTGGATGCTTCATATCTTGTATGCAGATGTAGTAGGTGTATTCAATGCTATTTTTTGCAATAAAACATTTACATATTGGGGTTCACAAATATGGAACAGTTTACCACAAAAAAATTAAAAATCAGTCTACACTCTTTTCTTTTAAAACAAATGTTACAAATCTTTCATAAATTGTGCACATTAATATGCTTTTTATACGACTGCAAAAATTAAAAAAATTTTGGTCGTATATTGGTATCACGTTGAAGTCGTCGTCGTCGTCGTCGTCGTCGTCGTCTGAATACTTTTAGTTTTCGCGCTCTAACTTTAGTAAAAGTAAATAGAAATCTATGAAATTTTAACGCAAGGTTTATGACCACAAAAGTAAGGTTAGGATTGATTTTGGGAGTTTTGGTCCCAACATTTTAGGAATTAGGGGCCAAAAAAGGCCCAAATAAGCATTTTCTTGGTTTTTGCACTATAACTTTAGTTTAAGTAAATAGAAATCTATGAAATTTTGACACAAGGTTTATGACCACAAAAGGAAGGTTGGGATTGATTTTGGGAGTTTTAATTCAAACAGTTTAGGAATGAGGGGCCAAAAAAGGGCCCAAATAAGCATTATTCTTGGTTTTCGCACAATAACTTTAGTATAAGTAAATAGAAATCAATGAAATTTAAACACAAGGTTTATGATCACAAAAGGAAGGTTGGGATTGATTTTGGGATTTAAGGTCTGAACAGTTTAGGAATTAGGGGCCAAAAAGGGGCCCAAGTAAGCATTATTCTTGGTTTTTGCACCATTACTTTAGTATAAGTAAATAGAAATCTATGAAATTTAAACACAAGGTTTATGACCACTAAAGGAAGGTTGGGTTTGATTTTGGGAGTTTTGGTCCCAACAGTTTACGAATAAGGGGCCCAAAGGGTCCAAAATTGAACTTTGTTAGATTTCATCAAAAATTGAATAATTGGGGTTTCTTGATATGCTGAATCTAACTGTGTATGAAGATTCTTAATTTTTGGTCCCATTTTCAAATTGGTCTACATTGAGGTCCAAAGGGTCCAAAACTAAACTTAGTTTGATTTTAACAAAAAATGAATCCTTGGGGTTCTTTGATATGCTGAATCTAAAAATGTACTTAGATTGTTTGATTATGGGCCCAGTTTTCAAGTTGGTCCAAATCGGGGTCCAAAATTAAACTTTGTTTGATTTCATCAAAAATTGAATAATTGGGGTTCTTTGATATGCCAAATCTAACTGTGTATGTAGATTCTTAATTTTTAGTCCCGTTTTCAAATTGGTCTACATTAAAGTCCAAAGGGTCCAAAATTAAACTAAGTTTGATTTTAACAAAAATTGAATTCTTGGGCTTTTTTGATATGCTGAATCTAAACATGTACTTAGATTTTTTATTATGGGCCCAGTTTTCAAGTTGGTTCAAATCAGGATCCAAAATTATTATATTAAGTATTGTGCAATAGCAAGAAATTTTCAATTGCACAGTATTCAGCAATAGCAAGAAATCTCCAATTGCACAGTATTAGGCAATAGCAAGAAATTTTCAATTGCACAGTATTGCGTAATAGCAAGAAATCTTCAATTGCACAGTATTGTGCAATAGCAAATATTTTCAATTGCACAGTATTGCACAATAGCAAGAAATATCTAATTGCACAATATTGTGCAATAGCAAGAAATTTTCAATTGATTGGAGTTATCTTTCTTTGTCCAGAATAGTAGTTGAATCAACTTAAATCATTGTTTTATACAATAAACAATGTATATTCACTTTTACTACCAACTGATAAACTAAAACAATCTTTACCATTCAGTGATAACAAGCAACTTTTGTTACATTTTAATATTTTATGATGTATTTAAATGAGTAGTTATTGTTGCAAACTCCATTAGAAATTTGAATTGAGATCAGTTTTGGAAAAAGGGAAAGGGGGATGTGAAAAGAAAATGGGGGGGGGGGGCAGGGCTTCCAAAACGGTCATATATTCCGGTCATTTGTATAATGTCCGGTAAAAGTCCGGCTGGGCAAAGCATGAAACGGTCATATACTTTTTATTTTTCAAGGCTTTTTCGGTCATTTTTACATAATTCACGATCTTTTTGACCCAACCTTTTGCCTTTAACATCAACACGTTTCCGGTCATAAATGTGACATGATGATTAATTACTATCAAAACAACACCTACTTCAATACTTTCTAACTTTAATCAAGGCTAATTAGTAGTTGGACAGCTGAAATCTACCTGTTCAGGTGACAGGTGAACTATGATCAGTACCGGACATCGTATAAATTGATCGGTTTAATCACAAATATTTTCTTACATTTCAGCGGTTTGTATCTAATTGATTTCGTTCTAAAGATTAAAATTATTAGAAATTAGTTTATCAAAATGATTTGATGAAAAATTTTAAGGTTTTAAATAAAAAATCGTCAGAACTATGTCGCATGAACTAGAACACGTGTGCGCATGTGCACAGGTGGGGAATTTAATAATGCATCCTACATTTCTTCAAAAATGCTAAAATTATCAATGATACCTGTATCTAACGTTCAATTCAAGTATTTTGTTGAAGAAATAACGTGGAAAGAGCTTCTTCTCTCAGTCGTGCTTTGAAAAAATACACGGATTTTACGTATCCGTTTATGGTCCATGTTTTACCATTGTCAAGTCAACATCCGGTTGAAAACGAAAGTAGTTTTTGACAATGTCATTTTGCACAAATAAAAAGTCTATGGCAGATATGAGCACGCTGATGTGCACACTTTGAATGATGCACTGCCAATTTAACAGTAACATCCTAACATCAAATTCATATCAAAGTAAAGTTTAAAATCGTTTTTTTTTAATGTAATGTCAATCATTGGAATGGCCATCTGATTACCATAATTGCCTTTTGTGACTAAGTCTTAAGGGATTAAAATCGGGATCAGATATGAAATGTCCGGCTGGCTCAAATATTTTTTGGAAGCCCTGGGGGGGGGGGGGGGGGGGGGGGTAAATTTTTTTTCATTTCAGATATCATAAACAAAAAGAAAATTTCTTCAAACATTTTTCTGAGAGGATTAATATTCAACAGCAAAGTGAATTGCTCAAAGGCAAAAAAAATATTTTAAGTTCATTAGACCACATTCATTCTGTGTCCGAAACCTATGCTGTGTCAACTATTTAATCACAATCCAAATTTAGAGCTGAATCCAGCTTGAATGTTGTGTCCATACTTGCCCCAACCGTTCAGGGGTCAACCTCTGCGGTCGTATAAAGCTGCGCCCTGCAGAGCATCTGGTTTCATTTATATCTATTTACAATTGTATTTTGTATATATTGTATATATTTCATTATGATATTGTATTTTTTGCATACATGACTTATATGTTATTATTTTTTTGTGGACTTAAAAGCAAAAGGTGAACTTTAATTGGTTGATGGAATGATTGATAGGTGTATATGGCTGTCTGGCAGGTATCATTTGACCTTGACTTCATTTTCATCGTTCATTCAGGTCAAAGTAAAGGTTTTTGTTTTGGTCTGTTTTTGTTTTTATACGCCCGTCAAAATTTTGACGGGACGTATTATGGTATACAAATGTCCGGTGTCCGTCCGTCTGTCTGTCTGTCTGTCCGTCCGTCTGTCCGTCGTAAACATGTCGCACCGTTACTTGAGAACGACTTATCCAAATTTCATAAAACTTAATATAGTTGTTTCTTATGATGGTCAAATGATCTGTATACTTTTTGGTGATAATAAGATTTAAACTTTTTGAGTTACAGCGCTTTGTAACTAAAACAGGGGGGTGGTTTTTTTTTCACATGTCGCACCGTATCTCAAAAACGTTTCTTGATTATTGCTTAAAACTTTACACACTTCTTAGTTATATTAATCTTAATATCTGTATACTTTTTGGTGATGATTCAAAATTTCGTTTTTGAGTATTTTGTAAAAAAGGGGGAGTTTTTTTTTACATGTCACGCCATATCTCAAAAACGATTTATAATTATTGCCTTAAATTTTACAATTTTTTTTTTTATATTAATCTTAAGATCTGTATACTTTTTGGTGATGATTCAAAATTTTATTTTTGAGTTATTGAGTATTTTGTAAAAAAGGGGGAGGTTTTTTTTACATGTCGTGCCGTATCTCAAAAACGATTTATGATTATTGCTTAAAACTTTACACACTTCTTTGTTATATTAATCTAAAGATCTGTATACTTTTTGGTGATGACTCAAAATTTTATTTTTGAGTTATTGAGTTTTTTGTAAAAAAGGGGAGGGTTGTTTTTTTACATGTCGCGCCGTATCTCAAAAACAATTTATGATTATTGCTTGAAACTGTACACACTTCTTTGTTATACTAATTTAAAGATCTGTATACTTTTTGGTTTGATTCAAAATTTTATTTTAGTGATATTTGTAAAAAAAAAACAGGGTGGGGGGGGTTTCACATGTCCCGCCGTGTCTCAAAAACAATAAATGGTTATTGCTTAAAACTTCCTCAGAAACTATTTATGATTATTGCATAAAACTTCCACACAAGACGTCGGGCGTATCATGCGCTCATGGCGCAGCTGTTTATTATATTTTATGCATGGAATTGTTTTAAGGTGTATATATGTCTGTCTGGCATGTACCATCTGACCTTGATCTCATTTTCATTGCTCATTGGTCAATGCTAAGTCCTTGCCCTTGTCACAATATGACATTTTTTAATATATTGGGCTCCATTTTTAAATTGGTCTACATTGATGTCCAAATTCATCAAAAACTGAATAATTGCTGCTAGATGAATCGTTTAATCTTATCTTGCATTTATATGTTTTATTTTGACCCCGTTTTCAAATTAGTCCATATTAAGGTTTGAATGATATAAAATTAAACTTTGGTTGATTTCAAACATTAGTTTGTCTGTTTGTTGTTTGTTCATCTGTTCGTCCATCCACTGAACATAGAAAATGATAGTGTGGATGGGGCATCTGTGTACTAGGGAAACATTCTTGTTTATATCTAAATTAAAAAGGTTGATGATTTTTTTTTTTAGCTGGAAGTGTGATGTATGAACATGCAATGAGACTGAGTCGTGAATGTCCTGGAAAAAGAGGTCTGCAGAGACAAGCACAATGTTATTTGGCAGCTATGAATGCATTACGACTGGTGGATTCTCAATATGCTTGGATTGTTAAGCCTGTTCCTTCTGCTAAACCAAAGGTAACATGTCAATGTTATTTTATTTTATCTTTAGCAAGATTTGAAATTTTTTTTTTTTTTTTTTTTAAGACTTGAAATACATTTATTGAAAATCACCTGAATATAATTTACCTTGTATAACCCAGGGAAGTATACACAAGGGGCCCTGTGTTTACAATGATCCATCGTCCAGGGATCCATCGTCCGGTGGACTCTATTATACAAAAAAATCTATTTTATATTTTTTGCATACATAAGTTATACATTTATATTAATTACACAGACAGAGTTTGCGTATAAAATATTTATAACATTCTACAGTAAATAAAATACACCAAAAGTCCCCAAAAGACGCTACAATCTACACAATAATTTACCTTTACTTATAATTGACATTTAATTTTTTGTACTTTTAACACCTAGATTACATTGTAATGTGTCGGTCAGTGATTTTATAGGTCACATGCTCGACCTTGTAAATGCGTGTATTTTATATTTCTATTGTTGGATGTATAATGTTCTAAAAAAGGAAATAAAAGTAAGTACAAATTATTCAGTCACTTACTTATGTATAAGATTTATTATAACTTTTATTTCAGCTGCAAAATTTTCTTTTTTGGAAGATATTGATTTGTCCATAGATTCAATTAAACTGCCCAGTTCCTGTTTTGCATATGATATCAATTGACTGGAAGTAAAACTTTTAGACTGATATTTGATTATAATCCTACATTTCCAAATAATCCATTTAACAGTATTCATAATCGTATTAGTTATGACATTGTACTTTTTGTTGTAATCGTACATTCCTAGTATATAAGTTATTCGCTCAATGGAATATATACTGTGTTATTAGTACATTATATATTTTAAGCGCATCAAATATATGTTCCCAAACAACCATTATAATGTTACAGCTGTGAAAAAGGTGTGTGAGAGTTTCGTTTTCTGTTTTACAAAAATGGCATTTGCCATTACATGTATTTGATTTGCCGATTCTGAATAGTTATTTATCTTCTGTATATTATCCTTTTCCTGTTTACAGGTTTTCCATGGCGATTACACTGTATATTATACTTTTGCTGTTTACAGGTATTCCATGGCGAAAACACTGTATATTATACTTTTGCTGTTTACAGGTTTTCCATGGCGAATACACTGTATATTATCCTTTTCCTGTTTACAGGTTTTCCATGGCGAATACACTGTATAGAATAGAATAGAATAATAATTACACTGTATATTATCCTTTTCTTGTTTACAGGTATTCCATGGCGAAAACACTGTATATTATACTTTTGCTGTTTACAGGTTTTCCATGGCGAATACACTGTATATTATACTTTTGCTGTTTACAGGTATTCCATGGCGAAAACACTGTATATTATACTTTTGCTGTTTACAGGTTTTCCATGGCGAATACACTGTATATTATACTTTTGCTGTTTACAGGTATTCCATGGCGAAAACACTGTATATTATACTTTTGCTGTTTACAGGTTTTCCATGGCGATTACACTGTATATTATCCTTTTCCTGTTTACAGGTATTCCATGGCGAAAACACTGTATATTATACTTTTGCTGTTTACAGGTTTTCCATGCTATTACACTGTATATTATCCTTTTCCTGTTTACAGGTATTCCATGGTGAATACACTGTATATTATACTTTTGCTGTTTACAGGTTTTCCATGCTATTACACTGTGTATTATCCTTTTCCTGTTTACAGGTATTCCATGGCGATTACACTGTGTATTCACCAAAGCGTTTATACGATGGGATTGAGAAGCAAGAAATTAGTAAGTTGTAGTACTAGTTCACAAATATAAACACAGTAACTCCGGTAACTCTGTCTTCCTCCACCAATAAGAACTGACTGCAACAAAATAGGAAATTGTGCTGAAAATGGCATCGAAAACCAATCACTCAATCAGTCTATCCTTTCACAAGCATTTCTCTCTTACATGTAGCTTCAAGATTGAAAGCATTGGTCCAACTTTGTTACTTAAAATTGTTACATGCTATTCCATAAGGTCCATTTGATATTTAGAATTTTTTTATCATAAAACCAGAAAATGGCATTTTGTTTATTTGTAGCAAACTTTGGAACATTTTTTCTTGACCTTTGACTCTAATTTAACTGAAATAACATTATATGAAATGTTTTACAACCAGCCAAAAAAAAGAAAACCCTTGTGATAACTGTAGTAGAACCTCTTTATCTACATTCCAACTGACTCCATTTTCAGAAAATGACATCTGTATCAAACATAAACTTTTAGCTGCCTCTTTACAAGCAGAACCAAATACAATGAAAGTCTCAACTATGTACTGGCTTCCGAAGCTACACAAAACACCTTACAAATACAGATTTATTTTGTCTTCAAGCCATTGTTCCACTACTAAATTGTCTATTCTTCTCACCAGTATACTTGGTACAATCAAAAACCTGATAATAAATTGTTCAAATAAGGCCTTAGAAAATAGTGGAATTAATTACTTTGGGAGTGCCAAAAACTCGTTGGAAGTATTTGATAAATTGCATGCTTATATTGGTGATTTTGAATCTGTTCAAAGTTTTGATTTTTCTACCCTATATAGATCTATATACCACATTGCCTCACATTCTCATTAAGAAAAAATTCACACACCTAATTAAATGGGCATTTAAAAAGTCAGAATGTGAATATATATGTTCAAACTCTTTTAGGTCATTATGGCCCCGCAACAAAGTTGTCCGTGCTATATAGTTTTACCCTTGTCTGTAATTCCGTCATTCCGTAATTCTGTCATTCTGCAACAAATCATTATACAGAAATTTTTTCTAAACGCCTTCAGATAATGGGATGATTTTTGGCATGTGAGTTAACCAAGATGAGTTTCAGATCAAGTTCAAGTTTTGTTCCGCTCTGCTAATTTTTGCCGAGATTTCAGGCTATGGACTTTGATAAATTGTTGAAAATCACAGTAATACAGACTTTTTTTCTAAACGCTTTCAGATATTGGGTTGATTTTGGTATGTGAGTTACTCATGATGAGTTACAGATGAAGTTTAAGTTTCGATCTGCTCGGCTAATTTTTGCTGTAATTTTGGGCTTTGGACTTTGATAATTTTTTGAAAATCACAGTTATACAGACCTTTTTTCTAAATGTTTTCAGATATTAGGCTGAATTTTGGTATGTGAGCTAACCATGATGAGTTATAGATCAAGTTTAAGTTTCAATCCACTCCGCCAGTTTTTGCAAAAATTAAGGGTTTACAACTTGAAAATTGTTGAAAATCACAGTTATACAGACTTTTTTTGTTTAAAGATGTCTGATTGGGGATGAAAAATCTTTGTATTGTGCTACCTTATTCAACATATAACATGTAACATGTTGTATTTTAGTGACGAAGAAACTGGAGATTGTTGAACTTGTTGATATTGAGAAAGAGTTTATGTTGGTGGATGCTAGACTAAGATTGTATGGAAAAGAATCTGACCAAGGTTTTCATTCTGGTATGTACTAAGATTGTATGGTAAACAATCTGACCAAGGTTTTCATTCTGGTATGTACTTAGATTGTATGGTAAACAATCTGACCAAGGTTTTCATTCTGGTATGTACTAAGATTGTATGGTAAACAATCTGACCAAGGTTTTCATTCTGGTATGTACTAAGATTGTATGGTAAACAATCTGACCAAGGTTTTCATTCTGGTATGTACTAAGATTGTATGGTAAACAATCTGACCAAGGTTTTCATTCTGGTATGTACTAAGATTGTATGGTAAACAATCTGACCAAGGTTTTCATTCTGGTATGTACTAAGATTGTATGGTAAACAATCTGACCAAGGTTTTCATTCTGGTATGTACTAAGATTGTATGGTAAACAATCTGACCAAGGTTTTCATTCTGGTATGTACTAAGATTGTATGGTAAACAATCTGACCAAGGTTTTCATTCTGGTATGTACTAAGATTGTATGGTAAACAATCTGACCAAGGTTTTCATTCTGGTATGTACTAAGATTGTATGGTAAACAATCTGACCAAGGTTTTCATTCTGGTATGTACTAAGATTGTATGGTAAACAATCTGACCAAGGTTTTCATTCTGGTATGTACTAAGATTGTATGGTAAACAATCTGACCAAGGTTTTCATTCTGGTATGTACTAAGATTGTATGGTAAACAATCTGACCAAGGTTTTCATTCTGGTATGTACTAAGATTGTATGGTAAACAATCTGACCAAGGTTTTCATTCTTGTATGTACTAAGATTGTATGGTAAACAATCTGACCAAGGTTTTCATTCTGATATGTACTAAGATTGTATGGTAAACAATCTGACCAAGGTTTTCATTCTGGTATGTACTAAGATTGTATGGTAAACAATCTGACCAAGGTTTTCATTCTGATATGTACTAAGATTGTATGGTAAACAATCTGACCAAGGTTTTCATTCTTGTATGTACTAAGATTGTATGGTAAACAATCTGACCAAGGTTTTCATTCTGGTATATACAAACATATTTCTTTTTTCAACATGTTCATTTGAAAAACACATACAAACCAAAGATAAATGGTTAGTGCCTAAAGTAATAAAAGGGTTATTGCATGAATATTGGGGAATATTGTCCAGAGTAGAATTTTATATTGCACGAGCTTGTGAGTGCAATATATGTTCTACAAGGGACAATATTCCCCAATATTTATGCAATAACCCTTTTATTGTATAGCAATATCATATTTGAAAGTAAAAAAGTGGTTTAAACTAAGATTTTGTCGTTGATGATGTCATGAATTTTGAAGATTTATTGCACTAGTGCAATATTAGAATTTATTGCACGCTTACGGTTACTTTCTGTGGGAAATATTATATTGCTATGCAATAATATGAGATATTTAAGAATTGAATGCTTCTTTTTGTAAATTTATTGGGGTGTAAAAGCGTTGACCGAAGTACATTTTGTATGAAGCGCGGAAGCGCTTCATTCTAAAAATGTACGCACGGTCAACGCTTTTACAACCCTATAAAGTTACAAAAAGAAGCATTCAATACTTATAATTACATTTTTTAGCTATGATCATGAAAACACGAATTTTATATATTTTATTATTTAATTCACCTGTGCACTTTATTGTTGGAGCACGTGTTATCATGAGTGAAAAGTTGTATTGAGCATTGCAACTGCTTACGGAATAACACGTGATGTGCAGTTAGCCAATCAGAATAAAATATTATAATGAAACATACATCTAATGTAATTATTGAGAAATAAAGAAATTTTGTTAGAGGAGAGTCAAGAATTGGTCATATTTGCCAGACTGAAAGTTTAATGAGTGAAATAGAAGATTGGGATTTGGCACAACACTTATTTTTTACAGAAATATGTAGGCCAAGTTAGATTGCCAAATTGCACCAATGTTTATACGACTACAAACATTGTTTTGCTTTGTATAATGCTATGATTCATTGTCTGCGTGCCAGGACATTTTGGTTTCCGGACAATAACTTCAGTTTAAGTGAATGGATCTCTATGAAATTACCAGAAAGTTCAGTACCATAAAAGGAAGTTTGGAGTTAATTTTGAGGGTTATGGTACCAACAGTTTAGGAATTAGGGACAAAAAACTAATATTTTTGTAGTTTTCAGACAATGAATTGTGTGTAAGTGTGTGGATCTCTCTGATATTGTTTAACAAGGTTCCATATAACAAAGGGAGAACTGAGATTGAGTTTGGGGTTAATTGCCCAAAACATGTTGGAATAAAAGGCCAAAAACAAGCATTTTTCCAATCAATAACTTGTGTAGGGATCTCTCTAAAATTATACTACAAAGTTCCATACTACAAAGGAAAGGCTGGGATTGAGTTTTGGGGTTATTGCTCCAAGGGCGTTTCAAAAAGTTGGGGGGATTTTTTCCCCCAATTTTTTTTAGGGGATTCAATTTTTATTTTTTTTATTTTTTAAATTTCAAATTTTTGAAAAGTTTCAAGAATCTTTAATTGCACAGTATTGCACACAATAGATTTGTAAGATCTTTGACCACAATTATTTTGTTTCAAAAACCTATATTATACATATTTGTTTTTCGTTAATTTTTTTATATAAATAAGGCTGTTAGTTTTCTTGTTTGAATTGTTTTACATTGTCATATCAGGGCCTATTATAGCTGACTATGTGGTATGGGCCTTTGCTCATTGTTGAAGGCTGTACAGTGACCTATAGTTGTTAACTTGTTAATGTCTGTGTCATTTTGGTCTCTTGTGGACAGTTGTCTCATTAACAATCATACCACATCTTCTATTTTTATATTATGTCATAAATGCTATCACAATCCAAAGTCAGACAGTATCAAGCTTGAATATTCTGTCTGTCTGTCCGGACAGACGGATGGACAGACAGACAGACGAACACAGGAAATCAGTTTTCCAAACTTTTTTGCTTCATGCTTGAAGAAATTGATTTGATATTTGAAGCATTGTTTTACCATGACAAGTTACAGGTCATTCTGCATGTTCTGTATGAAGTAATTTTCTGAATACTAATATATTAAACAAAATTTGGATGAAGTGATCTCTTTTAGTTTTATATAGACAATAATGTTTTTTTGATAAATGATATATTTTATTATGTTTTAATGCATGTTGTTTAACCTTTAAAAGTTATTATCCGGAAATCATCCGTTTTCAGACGACGCTGACGACGAAGACGACATGATACTAATATACGACCAAAAAAATTTAAATTTTTGCAGTCGTATAAAAAATATAAACATAATCTGACAATGAATATTATCTTTTTGCTTTTAGGACCGATCTCCCGCCCAGATGAAATTGTTGGACAGCTAGTTAATGTAGGACTTTATGATAGAGCTGTGATTATAAGTCATTTGTTCAATCTCAAATTACATACTGTAATGGAAAGTTTAGCATTAAGGTAGGTAAGGGCTGTGTAATGCTCAAATCTTATTTCATTCGTTTACTGGTGCTAAAATACTCAAGATAAAGAATAGGTTTGGATTGATGCACTTTAAGTTATTTCCCTTGGTCTCCATTTTCTTAGTTGAACAGCCAAATTTAAATATGCAATGCACACATGTCTGATAATAGATCCTTACTTGATGGTACTGATGAATTAAACAAGGCTCAAGGAAATTGAAATAGTTTCTAAAAATCCAGCAGTCAATTTACCATAGACCTCCTAAATGGCGACATGAGGGAATTAAATCTTGCTAAAAAATGTGTCAATCCAAACCTATCTATAGTTTTTGTCGAGCCTGCAACTTTTGTTGCAGAAAGCTCGACATAGGGATAGTGATCCGGCGGCGGCGGCTACGGCGGCGGCGGCGGTGTTAGCTCTCTTCTTAAAAGCTATATATTTTAGAAGGTGGAAGACCTGGATGCTTCATATTTTGTACATAAATGCCTCATGTTACGAAGTTTCCGTCAGTCACATGTCCAATGTCCTTGACCTCATTTTCATGGTTCAGTGACCACTTGAAAAAAAAGTTCAGAATTTTTGTAACGTTGAATTCTCTCTTATTATAAGTAATAGGATAACTATATTTGGTATGTGCTTACCTTGCAAGGTCCTCATGCCCGTCAGACAGTTTTCACTTGACCTCGACCTCATTTCATGGATCAGTGAACAAGGTTAAGTTTTGGTGGTCAAGTCCATATCTCAGATACTATATGCAATAGGGCTAGTATATTTGGTGTATGGAAGGACTGGAAGGTGTACATGTCCAACTGGCAGGTGTCATCTGACCTTGACCTCATTTTCATGGTTCAGTGGTTATAGTTAAGTTTTTGTGTTTTGGTCTGTTTTTCTCATAATTTATGCAATAGGTCTACTATATTTGTTATATGGAATGATTGTAAGGTGTACATGTCTAGCGGGCAGATGTCATCTGACCTTGACCTCATTTTCATGGTTCAGTGGTCAAAGTTAAGTTTTTAAGTTTTGATCTTTTTATCTAATATTATAAGCCAAAGGTCAACTATATTTGGTGTATGGAAATATATTATGAACTATATGTCAGTCCCGCAGGTTTTATTTGACCATGACCTCAATTGCACGGTTCATTGGACAGTGTTTTTGTGTTGTGGTCTATTTTTCTTAAACTATAAGTAATAGGTCAACTATATTTGTTGTATGGAAGCATTGTTAGCTGTACATGTCTGCCTGGCATGGTTCATCTGACCTTGACCTCATTTTCATGGTTCATTGGTCTTTGTTTAACTATCTTGTTTAATGTTAAGTTTATGTGACAGTTGTAATAACGCTTTATACTTAGGACTATCAACATAATATCAATGATTAGTAAAGAAGGCGAGACATTTCAGTGTGTGCACTCTTGTTTTATATACATCCATTTAATTTGTTTGAATGCTCTGTGTTGTGTAAAACATACAGAATATAGAATATTTTTTTGAAAGACAGACATAATCTCTACTATATATATTTATAACTAGTTTTGGTATCATCAAATGAAGATTTTAAAATCAAATCATGGAAGATAAATTGTTTTAAACAGCTTGGCCCCTTTGATCTGACGTAATAGACATGTGCTTTGTGGCCTGGTTTTTGTTTGTTGTTGCCATGATAAAGAAATTGTGACAAGTTTAAAAGCTATTTGGTATCTTCCACCTTTCTTTTATCATATGAATGAATTTGGATTTTGATCGTCATGACAATATTCATTATTCATTTCTTCAAAATAATTCACAAAACACTTAAGAAAACCTGATTACTTTATAAAAGTGTCTCATTTAGTCCATCAGCTAGTTTTCAAAAGCGCTCTGGTTAAGGAGTTTGTGTCACACCCCAGGGTACCGTGATTTTTTGGATAGAATTCAACTTCATTATCTTATTGATAAAATACAAAGTGTTAGACTAAAAAAAAGTGTCCAAAAGAAGTTTAAAAACGTCTATTTCAATGGTCCCCTCATTTTGCTATCACGACTAAGTAATTTTGGTTTAAAATTTTTAATATATAGCAATTAAAATAAAATAAAGTATAGGTATAAACAACTAAAACAGATATAAAACTATCCTATTTAATGTAACACTGAAGATTTCAGTTCCTTATGGGGTGATGACCAAGTGTTGTTACTTTGTAGCTGATCCATCATCCAAAATGGCTGCCAGCTGGGGACTTAGTTTAACATAAGACCCTATGGGAAATACATACAAATGTCTTCTCTTATAGAACCACTGAATGGAACGAAACCAAACATAGCATGAATGTTTCTTATGAGGGGCTGAACATGTGTTGTTACTTTGTAGTCGATCCATCATCCAAGGTGGGCTGCCAGCTGGGGACTTAGTTTAACATAGGACCCAAATATATACAAATGTTTTGTTGTAGAGAACCTGAACCACTGAATGTAATGAAAACAAAACATAGCAATATTAAATCAAATTTGGCCTCAAAATTTATTATAAATATCTGTTATAATTTTGATTTTTTTTTATACGATTTTAAAAACCCAAGTAGAGTCAGGTGAGGGACACAGGGCTCTTAAGATGCTCTAGTTTTATTTCTCAAAGGATTTATATCAAGTTTGAAATTTAATGAGATCTCATCTTTTAAAACATAAAGATAAAATATATACAGAAAAAATTAGAAATCTTTAGCATTTTTGTCGAGCCTTCGACTTTAGTTGAAAAAGCGAGACATAGCGATCCTACATTCCGTCGGCGGCGGCGGCGTCCACAAATATTCACTCTGTGGTTAAAGTTTTTGAAATTTTAATAACTTTCTTAAACTATCCTTGAATTGTACGAAACTTTGACAGAAGCTTGTTTATGATCAGGAGATAGTATCCAGAAGTAAATTTTGTAAAAATAGAATTCCATTTTTTCTGTTTTACTTATAAATGGACTTATTTTTTTCTGCCAGGAAACATTACATTCACTCTGTGGTTAAAGTTTTTAAAATTTTAATAACTTTCTTAAACTATCCTGGAAATGTACAAAACTTGGCCAGAATCTTGTTTATGATCAGGAGATAGTATCCAGAAGTAAATTTTGTAAAAATAAAATTCCATTTTTTCCGTATTTTACTTATAAATGGACTTAGTTTTTCTGCCAGGAAACATTACATTCACTCTGTGGTTAAAGTTTTTAAAATTTTAATAACTTTCTTAAACTATCCTGGAATTGTAAGAAACTTGGCCAGAAGCTTGTTTATGATCAGAAGATAGTATCCAGATGTAAATTTTGTAAAAATAAAATTCCATTTTTCCTGTATTTTACTTATAAATGGACTTAGTTTTTCTGCCAGTTAACATTACATACAGTCTGCAGTTAAAGTATTTAAAACATTTTTAAGATTCTTAAACTAGCCTGGATTTTTACCAAACTTGGACAGAAGCTTCTGACAATCAAAAGATAGTATCGAGAGGAATAATTTTATTGATTTTTTTCATCATTTTTGATGAGTGTGTGATTAACAGCAAAAGTAGGCGAGACACTGGGTTCCGCAGAACGAACCCTTACAAATTTTTAACATTTCCATAAAAGCGGGAGGTTTGGCATGCCACAAAACCAGGTTCAATTCACCAGTTTTTTTTTTTTATTAAAATGTCCTGTACCAAGTCGGGAAAATTGCCATTACTATATTATAGTTAGTTTCTGTGTGTGTTACATTTTAATGTTGTGTCGTAGTTCTACTCTTATATTTGATGTGTTTCCATCAGTTTTAGTTTGTAACCGGGAGCAAAAAAAAAGGAGGGGGGGGGGGGGGGGGGGTAGGGTCAATTCTATCAGCATAGTGTATTGCACAAAAGCCCAAAAAATTAATATAAATTCAAATCATAAAACCAATTCTAAGTTCTTTGACTAACAATTATTCAGTACCATAAACCTATTATGTGTCAAATATTTAATTACAATTCAAATTCAGACCTGTGTCAAGCGTGAATATTAAATTTTGTTGCAGGCATCCACTTCTTAAAAAATTAGTAATAAGCACGGACTATTGTCAAATTGTTCCAAATATTTGAAAAAATAAAACAAAACTTCAGTTATTTGTTCTTCACGGATGTGAAACTTAGCATGGTATCAATTTTGGTACTCCTCATAACAGAATCATGATGGATCTTTTGGAGGTCGGTTCAAACCATTTTTCTGTGATTCATAGATATAGGAAGATGTGGTATGAGTGCCAATGAAACAACTCTCCATCCAAAAAACAATTTATAAAAGTAAACCATTATAGGTCAAGGTACGGCCTTCAACATGGAGCCTTGACTCACACCAAACAACAAGCTATAAAGGGCCCCAAAATTACTAGTGTAAGTTATCATTCAAACAGGAAAAACAACAGTCTAATCTATATAAACAAAACAAGAAACGAGAAACACAAATAAATGACATAAACAAACGACAACTACAGTATGGATTCAATATTAAATTGGTTGAACTATATAGTAAATAGGGATATACCTACTTAATAAACACAGATTGTTACGCCTTGGTTTACAATGTTTTCTCAGGGTAAATATCTGGTCTATCACCCTTCAAGCTATGTGTTATTTATATAATGTTATACTATTATGTACATGCCATAGGATTATATTATAATGGTATATTATTATGTTATATTATTATGTTCATGCCATAGGATTATATTACGGATTACAAATGTGTCGAGGTTTCTGATTGGATAACAACACAGAGATGTCAGTATATATTCAGGAAACTGCCGGGGTATATACGACGTTTTTATCCCCAATTGGAATCTCAAAAACGTCATCATAACACCGGTGACGTAGTCAGAAGCTATTAGACTGTCAGAGGTTCACAGAGGGAAAATAATGACGTGCTTCAGTCAATAATACATATTTGATACAAAATCACGCAATTAACACTTTTAATACTTTAATTTGATGTTAAAAGTGTTATTATAAATTATTACATACACGATAAAATTATGTTCACAGCAAATCAGAAAATCCTTCACGTATGCCGAACATATATCAGGTTGGGTTTTTCAATATATGATATGTGTTGTCAACAAATACCTGCACTGGAAAATAACATTAAGTCAGGGGTAATCCGTAATATATGTGTAATTCAGGTCTCAGAAAGGGTATATACTGTGACATTCCCGGCTTAGGGCTTATATCCCCTTTGCCTTCGGCTCAGGGGATATAAACTCTAAGTCGGGAATGTCACAGTATATACCCTGTCTGAGACCTGAATAACATATAATATTATGATGTTATATTATTATGTTCATGCCATAGGATTATTTTATAATGTTTTCTTATTATGTTCATGTCATAAAAAATTTGATATATTTCCTTTTGCAGATGTGTCAATTTAGCAAGATCAAATGTTGGTATCATGGCAACAGACTGTTATGACTGGCTTCAGGATAATAATGTGACCTTGTCTTGTGTAATGCAGAATTCAAGGTGATAATCTTATATTTAAGGATATTGTCCATCTGTAAATATAAATCTATGAAATTAAAACTCAGGTTTTGAAACCACAAAAGATGGGGATTGATTTTGAGGGTTATGGTGCCTATGGTTTAGGAATAAGGGGTAAAAAAAAAGGGGGGCTGGGCCCAACTAAGCATTTTTCTAGTGTCCATATAATGTATAGAATTATCTGAAATTGTACAACAAGTTTCCACACCACAAAAGGATTGTAAGGATTTGTGTTGGGGGAGGGGGGGGGGGGGGTTATAGCTCAATATGTTTAGGAAATAGGGACAAAAAAGGGGTAAAACAAGGGTTTCCTGGTTAATGGACAATTACTTTAGCTTTGTTTCTAATTGTTATTACTTTCTGCTATTTGTTTGCTAGTTCTAGTAAAAAATATTTTTTAGTTGTTTCTAGAAACATCAAATACTGGTTTTTAGCTCACCTGGCCGTGAGCTTTTCTCATCACTTGACGTCCGTCGTCGTCGTTAACTTTTTACATTTTGAACTTCTTCTAGAGAACCATTGAATGGAATGAAACCAAACATGGCATGAATGTTCCTTGTGAGGTGCTGACCAAGTGTTGTTACTTTGTAGCCGATCTATCATCCAAGATGGCCACCAGCTGGGGACTTAGTTTAACATAGGACCCTATGGGAAATGCATACAAATGTCTTCTATCAATGACCACTGAATGGAATGAAACAAAACATAGCAAGAATGTTCCTAATGAGATGCTGACCAAGTGTTGTTACTTTTTCGCCAATGAAACATCCAAGATGGCCGCCAGTGGGGGGGACTTAGTTTAACATAGGACCCTATGGGAAATACATACAAATTTCTTCTTATAGAGAACCACAGAATGGAATGAAACCAAACATAGCATATATGTTCCTTATGAGATGCTGACCAAGTGTCGTTATTTTGTAGACGATCCATCATCCAAGATGGCCGCCAGCAGAGGGTTTAGTTTAACATAGGACCCTATGGGAAATGCATACAAAAGTCTTCTTCTAAAGAACCCCTGAATTGAATGAAATCGAACATAGTATGAATTTTCCTATTCTTATTAGGTGCTGGCCAAGTTTTGTAACTTTGTAGCCAAGTGGTCGGGGACATACAGCTTTACCCTTGTCAGAAATTCTGTAATTCTGAAATTCCGTTTTTCCGTCATTCCGTCATTCCGCAACAAACCATTATACAGAGTTTTTTTCAGATATTGGGCTGATCTATGGAATATAAGTTCTCCATGATGAGTTACAGATCAAGTTTAAGTTTCGTTTCACTCCGCTAATTTTTGCCAAAATTACAGGCTCTTGACTTTGATAAATTGTTGAAAATCACATTTATACGGACTTTTTCTCTAAACGCTTTCAGATATTGGGATGATTTTTGGCATGTGAGTTAACCAAGATAAGTTACAGATCAAGTTTAAGTTTTGTTCTGCCCGGCTAATTTTTGCCGAAATTACGGGCTTTTGACTTTGATAAATTGTTGAAAATCACAGTTATACACACTTTTTTTCTAAACGCTTTCAGATATTGGGCTGATTTTTTGGCGTGTGAGTTAACCAAGATGAGTTACAGATCAAGTTTGAGTTTTGTTCTATTCAGCTAATTTTTCTCTAAAATTAAGGGTTTACAACTTTGAAAATTGTTGAAAATGACAGTTATACAGACATTTTTCTATATGCCTCCAGATTTTGAGCTGATTTTTAGCTCAACTTTCCTAAAAGGAAATGTGAGCTTTTGCCATCACTTGGCGTCTGTTGTCGTCTGTCGTCGTTGTAAACTATTTCAAAGGGTAAAAAATTTTCTCCTCTGAAACTACTGAACCAATTTCCACCAAACTTAAGCTGAATTATCAATAAGGTGTCTAGAATAAAGCTTGTGTTTTATTTTCTGTTTTGTCAAAAAATATGGTTGCCATAGCTAAAAATAGAGCATAGGGGTAAAATGCAGTTTTGGGCTTATATCTCAAAAACTAAAGCTTTTATTGCAAATTTGACAGGTGTGAAAATGTTTATTATGTCAAGATCCATCAGCTAACACAGAAATTAACAACTATAGGTTACTGTACAGCCTTCAACAATTAGCAAAGCATAATAACCAATTTGGTGTATGGAATGATTGTAAGGTGTACATGTCCAACTGACAGGTGTCATCTGACCTTGACCTCATTTTCATGGTTCAGTGGTCAAAATGAAATTTTTGTCTTTTGGCCTATTTCTCAGATACAATTAGCATCCAGTCAATTATATTTGGTGTATGGAATGTTTGTAAGGTGTACATGTCTGTCTAGCAATAATTATCTGACCTTGACCTCATTTTTATGGTTCATTGATCAATGTTAAATCATCAATGATTTGGTCTTTTTATCAGATACTATAGCGATAGTAGAACTATATTTGGTGTAGGGAATAATTGTAAGGTGTGTATGTCTGTTTAGTAAGTGTAAGTTGATCTTGACCTAATTTTCATGGTTCATTGATTAAAGTTATTTTTTTATGAGGTTATTTCTGAGATACTTTTAGCAATAGGTAAACTCGATTTGTTGTATGGAATGAGTGAATGAACTACATTTATGTCTGAAAGGGTTTATCTCGCCTTCATCTCAAGTACAGTTAATTTAATGTAATGCTTGGGGTATACAATGTTTTTTTATACTTTCATCATAAATTATATTATGAACACGAGACAAACGAGACATTTCAGTGTGTCCACTCTTGTTTTTGCTTTTGAAGAAGATATGACAGAATCGAAGAACCATTTATATAAATTGAAAACCCAAAATAATCATTGATGGAAGATTTAAGCAAAAAATTTAAGGTGAGCGATTCAGGCTCTTGAGAGCCTCTTGTTTTATATGTGAGACTACCGTCATGTTTGTGTCCACATGTGTTATTGAAATTGCAGATTTTTTAACCTTTGGAGAAGGGGCCATTCGTGTCACTTTGACACATCTAGTTTTATATGATTTCAAAAACCCAAGTAGAGTCAGGTGAGCAATACAGGCTCTTGAGAGCCTCTAGTTTTGCATTAGAGTTACCTCCCTTACAATGGTTCCATACTACAAAGGAAAGACTGGGATTAAGTTTGATGGTTAATGTTTCAAGTGGGATTCCTAAAGTTGGGGGAGGGGAAATACAATTTTTTTAAGGGTTCATATTCCCCCCCCCCCTTTCCACAAAGAAAATGATAGTGCAAGTGTACTATGGAAACATTCTTGTTGATTCATTAATTTAGAGACAGACACTCCCGGCTCTGTACTGAACACTAGTTTTTAATAAAAAGTACTCTTTTTGGGTTGACCTTTTACAATTAACACCTTTGTAATCCAACAAAAGAAGTATTGATTTGGTTTGGCCTTAGATTTTTTAATTTTGAGCCTAATTTCCAATTCAGTCAATTTTAAGGATTGAAGAATTAAAAATTTAACTTTGTTCTAAGATTTTGAATATCAGACCATACTAGGTAAATTAAATGTCCCATTTCAGAATTGACCACATTTATTTGGTGTCAGAAACCTATATTATGCCAAAAATTTGATCACAATCCACATTCAGACAATATCAAGCTTGAATTTTGTGTCCATACTTGCCCGAATTGTTTATGGTTTGACCTTTGCAGTCCTATCAGGCTGCAGTCGGCGAAGTTTTTATACAACCCCAAAAATTGAAAATTTTTTGGTTGTATATTGGTATCACGTTGGCATCGTCGTCCGAAGACATTTGGTTTTCTCACTCTTACTTAAGTAAAAGTAAATAGAAATCAATGAAATGTAAACACAAGGTTTATGACCATAAATGAAGGTTGGGATTGATTTTGGGTGTTTTGGTCCCAACAGTTTAGAAATTAGGGGCCAAAAAGGGCCCAAATAAGCATTTTTCTTGGTTTTCGCACAATAACTTCAGATTAAGTAAACAGAAATCTATGAAATTTTAACATAAGGTCTAGGACCACAAAAGGAAGGTTGGGATTGATTTTGGGAGCTATGGTCTGAAAAGTTTAGGAATTAGGGGCCAAAAAAAGGTCCCAAATAAGCATTTTTCTTGTTTTTTGCAC
The DNA here is from genome assembly GCF_963676685.1 of Mytilus edulis. Taxonomy (NCBI): domain Eukaryota; kingdom Metazoa; phylum Mollusca; class Bivalvia; order Mytilida; family Mytilidae; genus Mytilus; species Mytilus edulis. The sequence goes on along the minus strand of NC_092350.1, from coordinate 77,959,325 downwards.
AATAACTTTAGTATAAGTTAATAGAAATCTATTAAATTTTAACACAAGGTTAATGACCACAAAAGGAAGGTTGGGATTGATTTTGGGAGTTTTGGTCCCAACAGTTTAGGAATTAGGGGCCAAAAGGGTCCAAAATTAAACTTTGTTTACCGTCTTTTGGTATGTATAGTGCGCATTTGTGTATAGTGCGCACCCCCTTCGTGGTCCAAGAAACGAGAGAAAAAAAAGTTTATTTGTCATATAATACTCCTAGACATTTTCGGAAAAGTTACAGCTCCAAAATCAGCAAACAGGAAGTTTTTTAAACGTAATACGTTATTAATTTGAAATTGCAAATATTCAAACAAATGAATAAGAATTTTATTAGATTGAGATAAATATTCATTAAAGTTTGTTTTTTTAAACCAAATTTAATAAATTGTTTGAGTATCAAGGACAAGATTAAATATCCAAATTAATATTCTGATTCAAACAATAAGATAATTATGAATCAGTCTAATAACTATAATTAATGTCATTAGTGCTGTAATAAATTGATAAAATCTCATTGTTTTCATTTTTTGTTTGATGATTCTAGCTGTTAATCAGGATTATCACACCTCAATCAACAGGTCTAATCGATGTCAAACAAATCAGTAACAGGTTGACCTTGTTCTTATTAAATTCATTCAGGTGACAATTTTGGATTATCATATTTTCAATCATTATTTCTTGAACAGTTTTTAAACAGTTGTTTAAAAGTTTAAAAGTTACAAAGTAAAAACCTATTTATAAAAATAAACTTCTCATAGAGTAAATCATCACTTTACAATACTTTGTATTAAGTCACATGACTTGCGATCACCTGATACATTAGAAAAAATGGTGGTTTATTTTTTTCAAAACGAGCGTGGTTTATTCAATTTTCATACACTTTTCTTCAACTCTTTATGATGAACACATACAAAAACAGTAAGTTATGACAACAAGGAACACAGAGGCTAATGTAACCGACAACAAAAGCTTTATTGTGTCTTTATAAAGACATGGCAAATTTCCAGATTGCAAAACAGATGGACAAATTTACACGATAAATGTAACAACAAAGATATAAAATGTGTTTTATTTCAATAAAACATGACAAATCAATAGGATACATATTACAATTATAACATGTAAAAGATAAAAAAAAACAATCAATGTTTTTGCACAAATATTCCGTACTCTTCACTTCACTTTGAAATTTCTTGGTCAGAGTTTGGACCTGAAAAGAAAATGTTTGTAGTCATGTATAACACGCACCCCTCTTACAAGAAACATGACCCAGGGTATAAATGTGCGCGTTATACATACCAAAAGACGGTAATTTCACCAAAAAATGAATTATTGGGGTTCTTTGATATGCCAAATCTAACCGTGTATTTAGATTCTTAATTTTTGGTCCTGTTTTTAAATTGGTCTACATTAAGGTCCTAAGGGTCCAAAATTAAACTTAGTTTGATTTTAACAAAAATTAAATTCTTGGGGTTCTTTGATATGCTGAATCTAAACATGTACTTAGATTGTTGATTATGGACCCAGTTTTCAAGTTGGTCCAAATCGGGGTCCAAAATTAAACTTTGTTTGATTTCAACAAAAATTGAATATATGGGGTTCTTCAATATGCTGAATCTAACCATGTATTTAGATTTTTAATATTTGGGCCCGGTTATCAAATTGGTCCACATTGAGGTCTAAACGGTCTAAAATTAAACATTATTTGTTTTCATCTAAAATTGAATTCTTGGGGTTCTATGATATGCTGAATCTAACCATGTATTTAGATTTTGGATTTTGGACCATAATAGGTAAATGTCCAATTTAAAATTTTTAAGTTTTTAATTTTAAGTTCTTAGACCACATTCATTCTATGTCAGAAACCTATGTTGTGTCAACTATTTAATCACAATCCATATTCAGAGCTATATCAAGCTTAATTGTTGTGTCCATACTTGCCCCCAATGTTCAGGGTTCGACCTCTGCAGTCGTATATAGCTGTGCCCTGCGGAGCATCTGGTCTTGAATATTATTATAGATAGAAATGAACTGTAAACAGCAATAATGTTCAGCAAAGTTAGATCTACAAATAAGTCAACGTGACCAAAATGGTCAGTTGACCTGTTAAGGAGTTATTGCCCTTTATAGTCATTTTTTACCAATTTTTAGTAATTTTATATGCTCTTCAAAATTTTGACGGGACGTATTATGGTATACAAATGTCCGGTGTCCGTCCGTCTGTCTGTCCGGCGTAAACATGTTGCACCCTAACTTGAACCTAAATTTCATGAAACTTAATATAGTTGTTTTTTATGATGGTCAAATGATCTGTATACTTTTTGGTGAAAATAAGATTTAAACTTTTTGAGTTACGGCACTTTGTAACTTAAACAGGGGGGTGTTGTTTTTTTTCACATGTCGCACCGTATCTCAAAAACGATTCTTGATATTGCTTAAAACTTTACACACTTCTTAGTTATATTAATCTTAATATCTGTATTCTTTTTGGTGATGATTCAAAATTTTATTCTTGAGTTATTGAGTATTTTGTAAAAAAGGGGGAGGGTTTTTTACATGTCGCGCCGTATCTCAAAAACGATTTATGATTATTGCTTAAAACTTTACACACTTCTTTGTTATATTAATCTTAAGATCTGTATACTTTTTGGTGATGATTCAAAATTTCATTTTTGAGTTATTTTGAGTATTTTGTAAAAAAAGGGGGAGGGGTTTTTTACATGTCGTGCCGTATCTCAAAAATGATTTATGATTATTTCTTAAAACTTTACACACTTCTTTGTTATATTAATCTAAAGATCTGTATACTTTTTGGTGATGACTCAAAATTTCATTTTTGAGTTATTGAGTATTTTGTAAAAAAGGGGAGGGTTTTTTTTACATGTCGCCCGACGATCTCAAAAACAATTTATGATTATTGCTTAAAACTGTACACACTTCTTTGTTATATTAATCTAAAGATTTGTATAGTTTTTGGTTTGATTCAAAATTTTATTTTAGTGATATTTGTAAAAAAAAACCAGGGTAGGGGGGGTTTCACATGTCCCGCCATGTCTCAAAAGCAATAAATGGTAATTGCTTAAAACTTTCTCAGAAACTATTTATGATTATTGCATAAAACTTCCACACAAGACGTAGAGCATATCATGCGCTCATGGCGCAGCTGTTTATTTGTAATCCTTTACAAAATTATCCTCTGACAATGTCTGAAACTACTGGGCCAAATTTAACCAAAACTTGGCCACAATCATCATTGGGGTATCGAATTTAAAAAATGTGTGTGGTGACCCAGCCAACCAACCAAGATGGCCGCAATGGCTAAAAATCAAACATATGGGTAAAATGTAGATTTTTGCTTATAACTCTGAAACACAAGCATTTAGACCAAATCTGACGTAGGGTTAAATTGTTTATCAAGTCCAGAGCTATCTGCCCATAAATTTCAGATGAATCAGACAACCGGTTGTTGGGTTGCTACCCCTGAATTGGTAATTTTTAAGGAAATTTTGCCTTTTTGGTTATTATCTTGAAATTATTATAGATAAAGATAAACTGTACACAGCAATAATGTTCAGCAAAGTAAGATCTACAAATAAGTCAACATGACCAAAATGGTCAGTTGACCCCTTAAGAAGTTATTGCCCTTAATAGTCAATTTTTAACAATTTTCATAAATTTTGTAAATTTTTTTAAATTTTTACAAAATATTTTCCTCTGTAACTAATGGGCCAAATTCATTATAGATAAAGATAATTGTAAGTAAGTAGCAAGAATGTTCAGTAAAGTAAGATCTACAAACACATCACCAAAACACAATTTTGTCATTAATCCATCTGTGTCTTTTGTTTAATATGCACATAGACCAAGGTGAGCGACACAGGCTCTTAAGAGCCTCTAGTTGTTGTTGTTCACACACTGAGTGGGATTAACTTAAGGTTGACAAACATCTTGCAGGTCCATAACATAGAACTGATGTGCCATATTCCAGGTGTGAAATGAAACTGACTGATTCTTATTAAAACAAAATTTCTAGTCAAAAAAAAGTTTTAGTTTTGAAAACAGACACAAAACCTCTATAGAAAATAAATTACAAAGTTAGCTGTCTATTCAAAACAAATAAATCAACTACAACAGGGATGATTCCACTATATAGTTTAGGGCCGCTTAGGGGTCCTTAAATCAGTCAGCGGCCCCCAAAAAATGTACATGAAAATGATTTCCCAATTAAGGAAAATAAAATAAAAATTGATATTTCCGGAAAAGTTTCTGTCACCGATTAATTTTTAACCGGATTTTTGTGACAAAAATGTCGGTTATTGATTTGGGGATGTACGGCGGGCGGGCGGTCGGTCGGGCGGGCGGGCGGGCGGGCGTCACTCAAATGTTGTCCGTGCATTAACTCATGAACCGTTCAACCAAAGCTTTTAACATTTTAATATGTTGTTACTGACAACTAAATGAAGGTCAAGTTCAATAATGGCGATTTTGACTTTTACCGTTCAGGAGTTATGGTTCTTGAAAGATTGAAAAATGGAGTTTCCAGTCGTGTCTGTGCATTTACGCATGAACTGTTCTACCTAAGCTTCCCAAATTTTAATATGTTGTTACTGATGACAAAATGGAGGTCAAGTTCAATAATGACGATTTTGACTTTTACCGTTCAGGAGTTAAGGTTCTTGAAAGATTGAAAAATGGTGTTTCCAGTCGTGTCCATGCATTTACACATGAACTGTTTTACCAAAGCTTCCCAAATTTTAATATGTTGTTACTGATGACAAAATAGAGGTCAAGTTCAATAATGACGATTTTGACTTGTACCGTTCAGGAGTTATGGTTCTTGAAAAATTGAAAAATGGTGTTTCCAGTCGTGTCCGTGCATTTTCTCATGAATCATTCAACCAAAGCTTTTGAAATTTTTATATGTTGTTACTGATGGCAAATTAGAGGTCAAGTTCAATAATGATGATTTTGACTTTTACCGTTCAGGAGTTATGGTTCTTGAAAGATTGTGAAATGGCGTTTCCATTCACGTTGTTGCATTTACTCATGAACCATTCAATCTAAGCTTTTCAAATTTTAAGATGTTGATACGGATGACAAAATGGAGGTCAAATTTGATATTGACGATTTTCACTTTCACCATTCATCAATAATGGTTCTTGTGATATTGCCAGGACACAAATAAATATTAATAAATCCGGTTTGCTGTCGTTGTGACAGCCTCTTGTTCATAGTTTGTTGTCAAAACGTTTAAAAATCCGGATAAGAATGCTGTTTACGATCGCATTTTATTAACAACGATTTAATTATGTCAACATGTGGCAAACAATTTTAGCAGCCGAATACAATTGTCAGATTAATATGTTATGGGAGTATTCGATCTTGTAAAAGCAGATCGCCCAGCAGGTTGATAAAAATGGGTGTCAAGGCAGACCTCGGCAGAGAGCAAATTCAAATTTAGATATAACATTGATGGATAAAGTTTAAATCAAATTGGGAATTTTTATTCTAATTCGGAATTTTGTAAGCATAAAATTTTAAACAGTATTCTTATCCGGATTTTAAAACGTTTTCACAACAAACTATGAAAAATTAATTGGTAACAGAAACTTTTCCGGAAATATCAATTTTTATTTTATTTTTCTTAATTGGGAAATCATTTTCATGTACATTTTTTGGGGGCCGCTGACGGATTTAAGGGCCGCTAAGCGGCCCTAAACTATATAGTGGAATCATCCCTGCGTGACCATGAGGAACTTACTACGACAAGCATGATTGTAAAATATAATGATTTTCCTATAATTTTCTTATAAAATTAGCTGCGTGTTTATCTGTAAACTGAACCTGTTAACTTGAGGAATTTTTTTAGTCCTATTTACCAGCATATTAAATTTACAGGTAGAAATTTAGGTTAAAGTTGTGCAAATTAGTATTTATTTGCGCAAATGCTATGTCCTTTAATCCCAAAATCCATGCATCCCCCATCAAACATAGCTTACACCATGTCAGTCAGTTTAAATAGTACTCCTTTTTTGCTTACCTTTATTTATGTGTCTTACAACGTATCAGAAAATAACAGCAAAGGGAGGTTTCACTTTAATCAGATCCACACTGGAGCTTTAAATGTGTTTCAATTTGACTTCTTTACAGTGCAGCAGATATGGGCTGGAGTTTATTACAAAACTACCTGGAGATGTATGAAGAGAAAACATCACAGTATCACAGATGTGTGGCTGTTAAACTTTTGTCACATGGGTTTCCACTACCAACATGGCTTGTCAACTCATTCAAGGTAGAAAGTCCTTTCTTTTACAGTTACCAGTAAAATGTTCAGTGCAGAAAAAGTGCACTTATGGGCATACCAAACAGTAAAAGTGCACTAATGGGCATACCAAACAGCAAAAGTGCGCTAATTGGCATACCAAAGTGCACTAATGGGCATACCAAAGTGCACTAATGGGCATACCAAACAGTAAAAGTGCACTAATTGGCATACCGAAGTGCACTAATGGGCATACCAAACAGTAAAAGTGCACTTATGAGCATACCAAACAGTAAAAGTGCACTAATGGGCATACCAAACAGCAAAAGTGCGCTAATTGGCATACCAAAGTGCACTAATGGGCATACCAAACAGTAAAAGTGCACTAATTGGCATACCGAAGTGCACTAATGGGCATACCAAACAGTAAAAGTGCACTTATGAGCATACCAAACAGTAAAAGTGCACTTATGAGCATACCAAACAGTAAAAAAGCACTAATTAGCATACCAAACAGTAAAAGTTCACTTATGGGCAAACCAAACAGTAGAAAAGCACTAATGGGCATACCCAACAGTAAAAGTTCACTTATGGGCAAACCAAACAGTAGAAAAGCACTAATGGGCATACCAAACAGTAAAAGTGCACTTATGGGCATACCAAACAGTAAAAAAGCACAAATGGGCATACCAAACAGTAAAAGTGCACTTATGGGCATACTAAAAATAGTGAGTGCACTTATGGGCATACAAAATAGTGAGTGCACATAAGGGCAAACAAAACATTGAAAGTGCATTTATGGGCATATAAAAACAGTAAAAGTGCACTTATGAGCATACCAAACAGTAAAAGTTCACTTATGAGCATAAAAATAAGTAAAAGTGCACTTATGAGCATACCAAACAGTAAAAAAGCACTAATGGGCATACCAAACAGTAAAAGTTCACTTATGGGCAAACCAAACAGTAAACAAGCACTAATGGGCATACCAAACAGTAAAAGTTCACTTATGGGCAAACCAAACAGTAAAAAAGCACTAATGGGCATATACCAAACAGTAAAAGTGCACTTATGGGCATACTAAAAGTAGTGAGTGCACTTATGGGCATACAAAACAGTGAGTGCACATATGGGCAAACAAAACATTAAAAGTGCATTTATGGGCATATAAAAACAGTAAAAGTAAATTTATGAGCATACCAAACAGTAAAAGTGCACTTATGAGCATACCAAACAGTAAAAAAGCACTAATTAGCATACCAAACAGTAAAAGTTCACTTATGGGCAAACCAAACAGTAGAAAAGCACTAATGGGCATACCCAACAGTAAAAGTTCACTTATGGGCAAACCAAACAGTAGAAAAGCACTAATGGGCATACCAAACAGTAAAAGTGCACTTATGGGCATACCAAACAGTAAAAAAGCACAAATGGGCATACCAAACAGTAAAAGTGCACTTATGGGCATACTAAAAATAGTGAGTGCACTTATGGGCATACAAAATAGTGAGTGCACATAAGGGCAAACAAAACATTGAAAGTGCATTTATGGGCATATAAAAACAGTAAAAGTGCACTTATGAGCATACCAAACAGTAAAAGTTCACTTATGAGCATAAAAATAAGTAAAAGTGCACTTATGAGCATACCAAACAGTAAAAAAGCACTAATGGGCATACCAAACAGTAAAAGTGCACTTATGGGCAAACCAAACAGTAAACAAGCACTAATGGGCATACCAAACAGTAAAAGTTCACTTATGGGCAAACCAAACAGTAAACAAGCACTAATGGGCATACCAAACAGTAAAAGTTCACTTATGGGCAAACCAAACAGTAAAAAAGCACTAATGGGCATATACCAAACAGTAAAAGTGCACTTATGGGCATACTAAAAGTAGTGAGTGCACTTATGGGCATACAAAACAGTGAGTGCACATATGGGCAAACAAAACATTAAAAGTGCATTTATGGGCATATAAAAACAGTAAAAGTAAATTTATGGGCATACAAAACAGTAAAAGTGCACTTATGAGCATACCAAACAGTAAAAGTTCACTTATGAGCATAAAAAACAGGAAAAGTGCACTTATGAGCATACCAAACAGTATAAGTGCCCTTATGGGCATACCAAACAGTAAAAAAGCACTAATGGGCATATTAAACAGTAAAAGTGCACTTATGGGCATACAAAAAAACAGTAAAAGTGCATTTATGGGCATACAAAACAGTAAAAGTGCACTTATGAGCATACCAAACAGTAAAAGTTCACTTATGAGCATAAAAAACAGTAAAAGTACACTTATGAGCATACCAAACAGTAAAAGTGCACTTATGGGCATATCAAACAGTAAAAAAGCACTAATGGGCATACCAAACAGTAAAAGTGCACTTATGGGCATACTTAAAATAGTGAGTGCACTTATGGGCATACTAAAAATAGTGAGTGCACATATGGGCATACAAAACATTAAAAGTGTATTATTGGGCATATAAAACAGTAAAAGTGCATTTATAGGCATACAAAACAGTAAAAGTGCTTTTATTGGCATACAAAACAGTGAGTGCACTTATGGGCATACAAAAGTGCATTTATGGGCATACAAAACAGTAAAAGTGCATTTATAGGCATACAAAACAGTAAAAGAGCACTTATGGGCATACAAAACATTAAAAATGGCAGATGATGATGCATCTGAATTAAATATGTTGTTTGCAATATATAACTATTAAAGAAAAGCATTCAAAATTGGCATCAAAATATCTGACATCATCAAATCATTGAATTGGTTTGAAAGTAATTGCTATATAAAACATTTTTCACATATTGAAGCATGTGAAATCCAGTACGGTTTAGGGCAAGTAAAGACTACTTTTCAATCATCCATAAATTTATGTGTGACAGTACAATTCATAAATCATTTTGATGTACATATAAAAGATAAGAAGATTTGGTATGATTGCCAATGAGAAAACTCTCCACAAGAGACCAAATTACATGGAAATTTACAACTACACTTGTCACTAAAGACAAATGAAAAACAATTCAAACAAGAAAGAAAACTAATGGTTTGCAGACATAATTTAGCGCCAATCAATGAAATGTAATATCTTACATTTTAAAAACTAGGTTTACTATTTCTAGCCTTCTTAAAGGACACACAGATGCTATTGTCCTCTCCGTTGGCATATAATTTGTTTGTCAAAGGGGAATAACTAGAAAAATCTTTGATATCTTTTTACAAATACCTTGGACAAATGATGGCTTGAGAACAAATGAAATGCAATTTCGAAAATAATTAATGCTTATGTTTTAAGTTTTTAAAAAATTTTAAGTCTTTAAAAAATTTGATTGTCACTAATTAACAGGATTTTACAAAGAAAAATTGGTTATTGATTTTGGACTATGTGGCATGCAGCAGCCAAACAGTATCTGTTCATTAACATGAAAACCCTTTTAACATTTTTTTTCAAATTTAGTAATTAATAAGTATGTGTATAGATTGTCTATCAATGATTGTATCTGTTTATTTGATTTTTGTCAGGAGTTTCTTTATAACTTCTTTCTTTTTAGTTGAGTTGAGTGTATTTTGAAGGTAGATGTCACATTGTTATGTGGAATTTTATGATTGTTGTGAAGGTTAATTTTTTAGCTCACCTGGCCCATAGGCTTTTCTCATCACTTGGCGTCCGTCGTCGTTAACTTTTACAAAAAATCTTCTCCTCTGAAACTACTGGGCCAAATCAAACCAAACTTGACCACAACCATCATTGGGGTATCTAGTTTAAAAATGTGTAGGGTGACCCCGCCAACCAACCAAGATGGCCACCATGGCTAAAAATAGAACATAGGGGTAAAATGTAGAATTTTGCTTATAACTCTGAAACCAAAGCATTTAGAGCAAACACAGGGTAAAATTGTTTATCAAGTCAAGATCTATCTGCCCTGAAATTTTCAGATGAATCCGACAACTGGTTGGGTTGCTGCCCCTGAATTGGTAATTTTAAGGAAATTTTGCTGTTTTGGGTTATTATCTTGAATATTGTTATAGATAGAGATAAACCCTTTATAGTAATTTTTTACCAATTTTTCGTATTTTTTTGTAATCTTTTACAAAAATCTTCTCCTCTGAAACTATTGAGCCATATTTAACCAAACTTGGCCAAAATCATCATTGGGGTATCTAGTTTATAAAATGTGTAGGGTGACCTGGCCAACCAACCAAGATGGCCGCCATAACTAAACATCAGAGCATTTAGAGCTGCCCCTGAATTGGTAATTTTAAGGAAATTTTTACCGTTTTTGGTTATTATCTTGAATATTTTATACGACCACAAAATTGGTATGATGTTGGCGTCGTCCGTTTTCGCACTATAACTTTAGTTTAAGTAAATAGAAATCTATGAAACTTAAACACAAGGTTTATGACCACAAAAGGAATGTTGGTATTGATTTTGGAAGTTTTGGTCCCAACAGTTTAGGAATTAGGGGCCAAAAAAGGGGCCCAAATAAGCATTTTTTCTTAGTTTTCCCTCAATAACTTTAGTATATAAGTAAATAGAAATCTATGAAATTTAAACACAAGGTTTATGTCCATAAAAGGAAGGTTGGGATTGATTTTGGGAGTTTTGGTCCCAACAGTTTAGGAATTAGGGGCCCAAAGGTTCCAAAATTAAACTTCTTTGTTTGATTTCATCAAAAATTGAATAATTGGAGTTCTTTGATATGCCAAATCTAATTGTGTATGTAGATTCTTAATTTTTGGTCCCGTTTTCAAATTGGTGTTCATTAAGGTCCAAAGGGTCCAAAATTAAACTTTGTTTGATTTTAACAAAAATTGAATTCTTGGGGTTCTTTGATATACGGAATCTAAACATGTACTTAGATTTTTGATTATGGGCCCAGTTTTCAAGTTGGTCCAAATCGGGATCCAAAATTAAACTTTGTTTGATTTCAACAAAAATTGAATATATGGGGTTCTTTGATATATGCTGAATCTAATCATGTATATAGGTTTTTGATATTTGGGCCCGGTTATCAAATTGGTCCACATTGAGGTCTAAAGGGTCCAAAATTGAACTTTATTTGATTTCATCAAAAAATCAATTATTCGGGTTCTTTGATATACGGAATCTAAACATGGGAGCAATTCACAGCAGGATAGTTTATTAGACCAAATTAAAGCAAAACATTGAGCATATTACCAATTCTAAGTTCTTTGACTACAGTTGTTCTGTGTAAAATAACACAAATACTAAATGAATAAAATAACACAAATACTAAAGTCAAAAGAAAATTCAAAACTGACAGTATAAAATGGCAAAATAAAAAAACTCATAAAAACAACTGTCATATTCCTGACATGGTAGGAAATGTTGGATTGAATCTAGTTTTATATCTAGCTAAACCTCCCACAGTCGCAAAGAACTCCATTATTTCAACAACAAAGTGTGAGCAAAACAAATAGACATATTTTTATAGGTAAAATTGTTTATAAAAATTTGGGTACCTTTAAAGTCATATGAAACCTCAAATTAAATCAAAGTACTGAAGTACTGAACATCGGATGACCGCAAGTTCTTGTGGATGGTCAAAAGCACTTGTCACAAAACAATATCACATCTCTATACCTGAAACTGATGTTAATGTACAGAGATATAATTTTTTTAACAAGTTCGTGCGTGGATGATGAATGAATGACAGGAAGTTCAACCTCACCGTAATAACTATTATAGTGTAGTGATACAAATCAGTATACACGGGTTTGTTGTTCTATATTATATTGGTATAACAGTAACATGTATATATAACTTTCATCCATTTGTATATCATTCTATTCTACTATTCCAATAATAGTGCATTGCAAGTGCATGGTGGACACTCTTCTGTAAAAAGTGGATTTTTCTTAAAGATTGGATATGAGCAGGCATTCATGGTTTCCCTCAAAAACAATTACAGAGTTACCTGTCCTTGCCAGGATTGTCGCAAAACATTCTTGAGATATTCTTCTGCATGCTTTAACACAATTTTTCATTACGTGTGCATAGATATCATCATTGATTTTTATGCCACATTTATGGGCATCATGTTTTCTGGTCTGTGTGTCCTTCTGTTTGTTTGTTCTTTCTTTGGTTCATCTGTCTGTCCTGCTTCAGGTTAAAGTATTTGGTTGAGGTGATTGAGGTAGTTTTTGATGAAGTTGAAGTCCAATCAAGTTGAAACATACAAATGTAGCTATATATAGTAAACATGTTCCCTCTGATATGATCCTTCTAATTTTAATGCAAAATTATAGTTTTTACCCCATTTTCACGGTCCACTGAACATAGAAAATGATAGTGCGGATGGCACATCTGTGTACTAGGGACACATTCTTGTTTACTTGTATACATATATATATATATCTCTAAAGACAAAACATTTTCATATTATTAACTTATGTTTTTAACAAAAATATTTTGATCAGTATTCATTAAGAGATGTATTTATAACAAACAATAAGGAATGTTAGTTTGCACTCCTTATTATCCGCATATTAATCATGTTTATAGATAAGTAACAAACCCAAAAGGAAAGTTATTTATGCAATAGCACACAATAGACGATAGCAATACATAGAAATGTCGTCATCTCCATGTAAAAAAAATGATGCATATGTTTTTATAACTAAATGAATAGTTTTCATTATAAAACTTATGTACATATACTTTTTTCTGAAGAAAATTCTTTAGTTTGTCCACATTTTAAAGAAGTTTACTTTTTTTTATTTGATTGCTTCCAGGAAGAAGGAAGCAATTCGCAGACATATTTTCTGTAAGCAGAAGACCTTAGCGTGACTCTCCTTGTAAAAATCTGGTGATCGCAATATGCATGTATCTGGTCATTGAAATAAACTATAATCTGATTGTACATGTTATACACGTGCTCAGTATCCATGCTTCTTTGTTGATTGTTTAATATAAGATGCCAATTGGTAAACTGCAGCTTTGAAATACTACAATTGATTAGTAGCCATATTTTCACATCATAACAGACAGTGAGAAAAAAAAGGACAGTTATACGATATGTTTGCAAACAAAATGATAAAATCGTGCACAGAAGACTAAGTTTATGATATCTACATGCATTAAGGGTTCAAGAATTGGATAAACATTATTTTTAACTCTTTTCATATGACTTTAATGATTAGTATGATGTATTTCAGAAAATAAACATGAGTGAGTTACTAAAGATTTATATAGATTTTGACTTGTTAGAAGATGGAGTCCTATTGACCATGGAATATATTGATGCTGTTGTTGATTCTTTAACTGGTCAAGAAAGAACTCAGTTTGGTTTAAAGGTAGGGATTATTAAACCGTGTTCAATTTGGTTTTTTTCAATGTTGACTGAAATATTTTAAAACTTCAGCCTTCTCATTGTATTCTATGTGGTAGTGCTAAATGACTGTTGTCAATGGTGTGTTAGTACTAACTGACTGTTGTCATTTTTGTAGACTTGTATTCTGTGTGGTAGTACTAACTGACAGTTGTCAATTGTGTGGTAAAACTAACTTACTGTTATCAATTGTGTGGTAGTACTAACTGACAGTTGTCTATTGTGTGGTAGTACTAACTGACTGTTGTCAGGTGTGTGGTAGTACTAACTGACTGTTGTCAATTGTGTGGTAGTACTAACTGACTGTTGTCAATTGTGTGGTAGTCCTAAATGACAGTTATCAATTGTGTGGTAGAACTAACTGACAGTTGTCATTTGTGTAGACTTGTATTCTGTGTGGTAGTACTAACTGACTGTTGTCAACTGTGTGGTAGTACTAACTGACAGCTGTTTTCAATTGTGTGGTAGTCCTAACTGACAGTTGTCAATTGTGTGATAGTACTAACTGACTGTTGTCTATTGTGTGGTAGTACTAACTGACTGTTGTCTATTGTGGGGTAGTACTTACCGACAGTTGTCAATTGTGTTGACTTGTAATCTGTGTGGTAGTACTAACTGACTGTTGTCAACTGTGTGGTAGTACTAACTGACAGCTGTATTTTTTGTGGTAGTACTAACTGGCTGTTGTCAATTGTGTGGTAGTCCTAACTGACAGTTGTCAATTGTGTGATAGTACTAACTGACTGTTGTCTATTGTGTGGTAGTACTAACCGACAGTTGTCAATTGTGTAGACTTGTATTCTGTGTGGTAGTACTAACTGACTGTTGTCAACTGTGTGGTATATGCGTAGTACTAACTGACAGTTGTATTTTGTGTGTTAGTACTAACTGACTTGTCAATTGAGTGGGAGTCATAACTGACAGTTGTCAATTGTGTGGTAGTTCTAACTGACAGTTGTTAATTGTGTGGTACTACTAACTGACTGTTGTCTATTGTGTGGTTGTACTAACTGACAGTTGTCAATTGTGTGGTAGTACTTACCGACAGTTGTCAATTGTGTAGACTTGTATTCTGTGTGGTAGTACCAACTGACTTGTCAATTGTGTGGTAGTACTAACTGACAGTTGTCAATTGTGTAGACTTGTATTCTGTGTGGCAGTACTAATTGACAGTTATCAATTGTGTAGACTTGTATTCTGTGTGGTAGTACTTCCTGCCAGTTGTCAAATGTGTGGTAGTACTAACTGACTGTTGTCAATTGTGTTGACTTGTATTCTGTGTGGTAGTACTAACTGACTTGTCAACTGTGTGGTAGTACTAACTGACAGCTGCATTTTTTGTGGTAGTACTAACTTGTTGTTGTCAATTGTGTGGTAGTCCTAACTGACAGTTGTCAATTGTGTGATAGTACTAACTGACTGTTGTCTATTGTGTGGTAGTACTAACCGACAGTTGTCAATTGTGTAGACTTGTATTCTGTGTGGTAGTACTAACTGACTGTTGTCAACTGTGTGGTATATACGTAGTACTAACTGACAGTTGTATTTTGTGTGTTAGTACTAACTGACTGTTGTCAATTGAGTGGTAGTCATAACTGACAGTTGTCAATTTGTGGTAGTTCTAACTGACAGTTGTTAATTGTGTGGTACTACTAACTGACTGTTGTCTATTGTGTGGTAGTACTAACCGACAGTTGTCAATTGTGTGGTAGTACTTACCGACAGTTGTCAATTGTGTAGACTTGTATTCTGTGTGGTAGTACCAACTGACTTGTCAATTGTGGGGTAGTACTAACTGATAGTTGTCAATTGTGTAGACATGTATTCTGTGTGGCAGTACTAATTGACAGTTATCAATTGTGTAGACTTGTATCCTGTGTGGTAGTAATAACTGACAGTTGTCAATTGTGTGGTAGTACTAACTGACTGTTGTCAATTGTGTGGTAGTACTAACTGTCTGTTGTCAATTGTGTAGACTTGTATTCTGTGTGGTAGTACTGACAGTTGTCATTTGTGTAGACTTGTATTCTGTGTGGTAGTACTAACTGACAGTTGTATTCTGTGTGGTAGTACTGACAGTTGTCAATTGTGTAGACTTGTATTCTGTGTGGTAAAACACACAGACAGTTGTCAATTGTGTAGACTTGTTTTCTGTGTGGTAGTACTGACAGTTGTCATTTGTGTAGACTTGTATTCTGTGTGGTAGTACTAACTGACAGTTGTATTCTGTGTGGTAGTACTGACAGTTGTCAATTGTGTAGACTTGTATTCTGTGTGGTAAAACACACAGACAGTTGTCAATTGTGTAGACTTGTTTTCTGTGTGGTAGTTCTAACTGACAGTTTTAAATTGTGTAGACTTGCATTTTGTGTTGTAGTACTAACTGACAGTTGTCAATAGTGTTGATTTGTATTCTATGTGGTAGTACTAACTGACTGTTCCCAATTATAAAGCAATCTGAGTGCTCAAATTTATATTGTGATTGGTTTATGCAATTTGCATTAGACTGTTTATTTCAATTCAAAGGCAAACAAAAATTTAGCAGCAAATTTTTAGTAACAGTCATGGATCTTGGATTCATGTTTTGCTCTTTTTATTTTAAAGAAAGCAGCTTGTTTTATAGTAGTGCAGTCAGGACAAGCGGTTAGTTGTCAATTATTTTTCAGTCATAATAATGCACATTTGAAAAATGTCATAGAGACACACAAACCAGTTCAATCTGTTAATGATAGTTAAAAGTAATATAAATCTGTCAAATTTTATCAACTTTTTTTGTTGTAGGCTTGTGGAACACAAGTTTCCCAATCATCATGGCTACCATATACATACATAGATCAACTACTATTAGGATTAAAAGATAATAGACACGAACGAATTTATGAGGTTAGTATGTTTTCACTTTTCAACAATCTTTCACATACAGTATGATATAAGAAGATGTGGTATGAGTGCCAATGAGACGATTTACAAGTCACAGTTTGTTAAAGTAAACAATTATAGATAAAAGTACGGTCTTCAACAATGAGTGTTGGCTCACACCAAACAATAACCTATAAAGGGCCCCAAAAATTACTAGTATTAAACCATTCAAAAGGGAAAACTAATGGTCTTATCTATATATAAAAAGGAGAATCAGGAGGAAAATCAATGGTCTTATCTATGTATAAAAACGAGAATCAGGAGGAAAACCAATGATCTTATCTATATATAAAAACGAGAATCAGGAGGAAAACCAATGATCTTATCTATATATAAAAACAAGAATCAGGAAACACAACAAACAACAACCACTGAACATCCTGCCTTAGGACAGGTGCAAACAAATGCAGTTGGTTTAAACATTTTAATAGGAACCCTTACCTGAAACAATAGTGTTACATCACATTACACAAAGAAACACAATAAAATAGCAATTGAAATAGCTTAACTAAATCACTAGACATATTAACACAAACAAGTGAACATACACTGAACGAATAAATTTGATCTATGACACAATTTAAATACAAAATCAATAAAATACAGGGCGAGATGTTAAACGATTTCAGAAAGAAAACCATAACCTAAAACAACATGCTGCCAAATAAAATAATGTACACAGGTTAGTAAAAATAATTTTGTTGTAAGGTACACAGTAATGGAGAGACACATTGGTTGATGTTTTAGATTGAGCAGTAGATCACACATCTAGTTCATTTTACATATTGTATTTTAAAATTTTCTATTTTTCTGTTTCAGTTGTATGACACTCTCCACACAAAGCTGCTGCATTATTTTAAGAGAGTAGAAACTTTGTCAGACCAGATAAATCAGGCTACCGTATTCGGCCGTGTATAGTCAACATCACTAATTGAGTGACAGATAAATCAGGATATCAACATCACCTGATTGAGTGACTCAGGCTATCAACATCACCTAATTGAGTGACCGATAAATCAGGCTATTAAAATCACCTAATTGAGTGACAGATAATTCAGGCTATTAAAATCACCTGATTGAGTGACAGACAAATCAGGCTATTGAAACCACCTGATAAAGAGACAGATAAATCAGACAAGTTCTATTAACATCAATGATTAAAAACTGCAACTTTTAAATGATTCACAAAGAATGAACTATTTAATTTGTTCTTCATTAAAATTTAGATGTCACTTGTATTACCTAATAATTGTTTTTTTTCATCATTTCCAAGGAAACTGAAAAGTGTTAATTTTCAGCTCACCTGGCCCAAAGGGTCAAGTGAGCTTTTCTCATCACTTGGCGTTTGTCGTCCCTCGTCATTAACTTTTACAAAATAATCTCCTCTAAAACTACTGGGCCAAATTAAACCAAACTTGGCCACAATCATCATTCTGACAGGAGTAAAAATATTCATTAGGTCAAGATCTATCTGTCCTGACATTTTCAGATGAATCAGACTACCTGTTGTTGTGTTGCTACTCCTGAATAGGTAATTTTAAGGAAATTTTGCCGTTTTTACATGACAGCAAAAATATTTTTTTTGTTCTTATATTGGTATCACGTTGTTGTAGTCATCTGAAAACGGATGGTTTGCGAATAATAACTTAAGTATAAGTGAATAGAAATCAATGAAATTTTAACACAAGGTATATAACCACTAAAGGAAGGTTGGAATTGATTTTGGGGCTTATGGTCCCAATTGTTTAGGAATTAAGAGACCAAAAAAGGGTAATTTTTATACGACCGCAAAAATTTTAATTTTTCATCGTATATTGCTATCACGTTGGCGTCGTCGTCTTGCGTCGTCCGAATACTTTTAGTTTTCGCACTCTAACTTTAGTAAAAGTGAATAGAAATCAATGAAATTATAACACAAGGTTTATGACCACAAAAGGAAGGTTGGGATTGATTTTGGGAGTTTTGGCTCCTACAGTTTAGGAATTAGGGGGCCAAAAAAGGGCCTAAATAAGCATTATTCTTGGTTTTCGCACAATAACTTTAGTATAAGTAAATAGAAATGTATGAAATTTAAGCACAGGGTTTATGACCATAAAAGAAGGTTGGGTTTGATTTTGGGAGTTTTGTCCCAACAGTTTAGGAATAAGGGGCCCAATGGGTCCAAAATTGAACTTTGTTTGATTTCATCAAAAATTGAATAATTGGGGTTCTTTGATATGCCGAATCTAACTGTGTATGTAGATTCTTAATTTTTGGTCCTGTTTTCCAATTGGTCTACATTAAGGTCCAAAGGGTCCAAAATTAAACTTAGTTTGATTTTAACAAAAATTGAATCCTAGGGGTTTTTTGATATGCTGAATCTAAAAATGTACTCAGATTTTTATTATTAGCCCAGTTTTCAAGTTGGTCCAAATCGGGGTCCAAAATTAAACTTTGTTTGATTTCATCAAAAATTGAATAATTGGGGTTCTTTGATATGCCAAATCTAACTGTGTATGTAGATTCTTAATTTTTGGTCAAGTTATCAAATTGGTCTACATTAAAGTCCAAAGGGTCCAAAATTAAACTAAGTTTGATTTTAACAAAAATTGAATTCTTGGGCTTTTTTGATATGCTGAATCTAAACATGTACTTAGATTTTTGATTATGGGCCCAGTTTTCAAGTTGGTTCAAATCAGGATCCAAAATTATTATATTAAGTATTGAGCAATAGCAAGAAATTTTCAATTGCACAGTATTCAGCAATAGCAAGAAATCTTCAATTGCACAGTATTGTGCAATAGCAAGAAATTTTCAATTGCACAGTATTGTGCAATAGCAAGAAATTTTCAATTGCACAGTATTGCACAATAGCAAGAAATCTTCAATTGCACAGTATTGTGCAATAGCAAATATTTTCAATTACTCAGTATTGCAATTTCAATTGGAGTTATCTTTCTTTGTCCAGAATAGTAGTTGAATCAACTTAAAATCTTTGTTTTATACAATATATATAATTAATATTTCAATTGGAGTTATCTTTCTTTGTCCAGAATAGTAGTTGAATCAACTTAAATCATTGTTTTATACAATATACAATGTATATTCACTTTTTCTACCAACTGATAAATTAAAACAATCTTTACCATTCAGTGATAACAAGCACTTTATTTTACATTTTAATATTTTATGATGTATTTAAATGAGTAGTTATTGTTGCAAACTCCATTAGAAATTTGAGTTGAGATCAGTTTTGAAAAAGGGAAAGGGGGATGTGAAAAAAACATGGGGGGGGGGTTAAATTTTTCTCATTTTAGATTTCATAAATAAAAGAAAATTTCTTCAAACATTTTTTTGAGAGGATTAATATTCAACAGCATAGTGAATTGCTCAAAAGTAAAAAAAATATTTTAAGTTCATTAGACCACATTCATTTTGTGTCCGAAACCTATGCTGTGTCAACTTTTTAATCACAATCCAAATTTAGAGCTGAATCCAGCTTGAATGTGGTGTCCATACTTGCCCCAACCGTTCTGGGTTCAACCTCTGCAGTCGTATAAAGCTGCGCCCTGCAGAGCATCTGGTTTTACATAAATAAGGCCGTTAGTTTTCTCGTTTGAATTGTTTTACATTGTCTTATCGGGGCCTTTTATAGCTGACTATGCAGTATGGGCTTTGCTCATTGTTAAAGGCTGTACGGTGACCTATAGTTGTTAATGTCTGTGTAATTTTGGTCTTTTGTGGATAGTTGTCTCATTGGCAATCATACCACATCTTCTTTTTATAAGATCTACAATTAAGTCAACATGACCAAAATGGTCAGTTGACCCTTTAAGGTGGTATTGCCCTTTATCATATGTTTAGTAGTAAATACAGTAGTTTTGAATATTTGATAAATATCCTGCTGTTTAATCCATATTTGGTGATGGTGATGTGTTTGTACATCTTACTTTACTAAACAGTCTTGCTGCTTACAATTATCTCTATCTATAATAAAATTGGCCCAGTAGTTTCAGTGGAAAATGTTAATTCAAATTTACAAATTTTATGAAAATTGTTAAAAATTGACCAAAAAGGACAATAACTCCTTAGGGGATCAATTGATTTTGGTCATGTCGACTTTTTTGTAAATCTTACTTTGCTGAACATTATTGCTGTTTACAGTTTATCTCTATCTATAACATGTATAATAATATTTAAGATAATAACCAAAAACAGCAAAATTTCCTTAAAATTACCAATTCAGGGGCAGCAACCCAACAACTGGTTGTTCGATTCATCTGAAAATTTAAGGGCAGATAGATTTTGACCTAAAAAACAATTTTACCCATTGTCAGATTTGCCCGAAATGCTTTGGTTTTTGAGTTATAAGCCAAAAACTGCATTTTACCCCTATGTTCTATTTTTAGCCGTGGAGGCCATCTTGATTTGATGGCCGGGTCATCGGACACATTTTTAAAACTAGATACCCCAAAGATGATTGTTGCCAAGTTTGGATTAATTTGGCCCAGTTGTTTCAGAGGAGAAGATTGTTGTAAAAGATAACTAAGATTTACGAAAAATGGTTAAAAATTGACTATAAAGGGCAATAAAACCTAAAGGGGTCAACTGACCATTTCGGTCAGGATGACTTATTTGTAAATCTGACTTTGCTGAACATTATTGCTGTTTACAGTTTATCTCTATCTATAACTAGAGGCTCTAAAGAGCCTGTGTCGCTCACCTTGGTCTATGTGACTATTAAACAAAGGAAGCAGATGGATTCATGACAAAATTGTATTTTGGTGATGGTGATGTGTTTGTACATCTTACTTTACTGAACATCCTTGCTGCTTACAATTATCTCTATCTATAATTAACTTGGCCCAGTAGTTTCAGTGGCTAATGTTAGTAAAAATTTACAAATTTTATTAAAATTGTTGAAAATTGACTATAAAGGACAATAACTCCTAAGGGGGTCAATTTACCATTTCGGTCATGTTGACTTATTTGTAAATCTTACTTTGCTGAACATAATGGCTGTTTACAGTTTATCTCTATCTATAATAATATACAAGCTAATAACCAAAAACAGCAAAATTTCCTTAAAATTACCAATTCAGGGGCAGCAACCCAACAACAGGTTGTCAGATTCATCTGAAAATTTCAGGGTAGATAGATCTTGACCTGATAAACAATTTTACCAAATGTCAGATTTGCTCTAAATGCTTTGGTTTTTGAGTTACAAGCCAAAAACTGCATTTTACCCCTATGTTCTATTTAGCCAAGGTGGCCATCTTAGTTGGTGGGCCGAGTCACCGGACACATTTTTTAAACTAAATACCCCAATGATGATTGTGGCCAAGTTTGTTTTAATTTGGCCCAGTAGTTTCAGAGGAGAAGACTTTCGTAAAAGTTAACGACGATGGACGCAAAGTGATGGGAAAAGCTCACTTGGCCCTTCGGAGCTAAATATACAAAACACACACAAAAATACAATTATAAAATATTTTTTAAAACAACAGCACGCAAATATAAGGTAACCTAGGTGCTTTGGATAAGTAATTGAGCAGTTCTATTTAGGCTTTTAAAACAAGACAAAAGTAGAACTGAAGGTTACCCAGTGCTATGGATCAGAAAACAGTTCGTATAATATAACTCTCCTGTTGAAATATATGATAAAGCGTATAAAACATGGCAAAATCTGTATCACATGCTGTATCACCCTCGACCAATATCATCCCTCGGGCCTGAAGGCCCTTGGGCTGATATTGGTGTCTCGGGATGATACGGATTTTGCCATGTATTATTCTCTATTTTATTGTTAATTTTTATCAATATTTCGTAAATTTTTGTAATCTTACAAAAATCTCTCTGAAACTACTAAGGTAAATGTTACCAAACTTGTCCACAATCATCATTAGGGTATCTAGTTTTAAAAAAATGAGTCTGATGACCCCGCCCGCGAATCAAGATGGCCGACATGGCAAATAATAGTACATATTGGGAAGGAAGATCTATCTGCCATGAAATTTTCAGACTAATCGGGCAACCCATTGTTTCTGCCCCTAAATTTGTAATTATAAGAAAATTTTGCAGCTTATGGTTATTATCTTGAATATTATTATAGATAGAGATAAACTGGAAACAGCATTATTGTACAGCAAATTAAGACTTACAAATAAGTTGACATTACCAAAATGGTTAGTTGACCCCTTAAGGAGTTATTGCCCTTTATAGTCAATCTAAACAATTTTCATAAATTTTGCAAATTTAAAATAAAAATTACACAAAATATTTTCCACTGTAACTACTGGGCCAAGTTCATTATAGATAGAGATAATTGTAAGCAGCAAGAATGTTCAGTAAAGTAAGATCTACAAACACATTACCATCACCAAAACACAATTTTGTTCTGAATCCATTGTTTAAAAGAGGGACGAAGGTACCAAAGGGACAGTCAAACTCATAAATCTAAAACAAACTGACAACGCCATGGCTAAAAACGAAAAAGACAAACAGAAAAACAATAGTACACATCACACAACATAGAAAACGAAAGAATAAACAACACGAACTCCACTAAAAACTAGGGGTGATCTCGGGTGCTCCAGAAGGGTAAACAGATCCTGCTCCACATGTGGCACCCGTCGTGTTGCTTATGTGATTACAAATCCGGTAAATAGTCTAATTCGGTAGGTCACATTCATGAAAGGGAAGGGGATTGTAGTTACGACGTAAGGAACATATCCGATATCATTTGTGAAACGGTTATTCCATAACGGTCAACCAACTCGTGATGGCGTCCGTAAAATTTACGAAGGGATGATTTCAACTTCACCATTTGGAACTCTTGGTTTAATAGCTTCCTTGTGAGCAGTAACCCTCTATCAAGAAAATCATTATAGGAAATGCAAGCACGGGAATATCGTATCAATTGCACATAGACCAAGGTGAGCAACACAGGCTCTTCAGAGCCTCTAGTTAATTTATACATGATCATGTTACCAGACACAAGTTGTTTCCTTTTTCCTTTTTCCTTTTTCCTTTTTCCTTTTTCGATATTCAAATTTTCAAACTGAAAAGTCCAAACTGAATTTGTTTTTCCCCTCAAAATTTTTTTTCACAATTTTTTTTTTTCTCAATTTTTTTTTCCTTAAAAATTTTTTTTCCTTAAATTTTTTTTCCTTAAAATTTTTTTTCCTTAAATTTTTTTTTCACAAAATTTTTTTTCCTCAAATTTTTTTTTTTCAAAAATATTTTCCTCAAAAACTTTTTCCTCAAAAATATTTTCCTCAAATTTTTTTTTCCTCTTTTTTTTCGTTTCCTTATTCGTTTTCTATTTCCTTTTTCTATTTTCATTTCCTTATTCGTTTTCTATTTCCTTTTTCGATTTTCATTTCTTTATTCGGTTTCTATTTCCTTTTTTGATTTTCATTTCCTTATTTGGTTTCTTTTTCCTTATTCGGTTTCTATTTCCTTATTCGATTTTCATTTCCTTATTCGGTTTCTATTTCCTTTTTCAATTTTCATTTCCTTATTCGTTTTCTATTTCCTTTTTTGTTTTTCATTTTCTTATTCGGTTTCTATTTCCTTTTTTGATTTTCATTTCCTTATTCGGTTTTTTTTCCTTATTCGGTTTCTATTTCCTTAATCGATTTTCATTTCCTTATTCCTTTCCTTTTTCGATTTTCATTTTCTTATTCAGTTTCTTTTTCTTTATTCGGTTTCTATTTCCTTATTTGATTTTCATTTCCTTATTCCATTTTCATTTCCTTATTCCATTTTCTTTTCCTTATTCGGTTTCTTTTTCCTATTTCAATTTTCATTTCCTTTTTCGGTTTCTTTTTCCTTATTCGGTTTCTTTTTCCTTACTTGATTTTCATTTCCTTATTCGGTTTCTTTTTCCTTATTCGATTTTCATTTCCTTATTCAGTTTTTTTTTCCTTATTCAGTTTCTGTTTCCTTATTCGATTTTCATTTCCTTATTCGGTTTCTATTTCCTTTTTCAATTTTCATTTCCTTATTTGGTTTCTTTTTCCTTATTCGGTTTCTATTTCCTTATTCGATTTTCATTTCCTTATTCGGTTTCCTTTTTCCTTTTTCGATATTCAAATTTTCAAACTGAATTTTTTTTCCCTCAAAATTTTTTTTCACAAATTTTTTTTTCCTCAAAATTTTTTTTCACAAATTTTTTTTTCCGCAAAATTTTTTTTCCTTGTAAATTTTTTTTTCAAATTTTTTTCCTCATTTTTTTTCGTTTCCTTATTCGTTTTGTATTTCCTTTTTCAATTTTCATTTCCTTATTTGTTTTCTTTTTCCTTTTTCGATTTTCATTTCCTTATTCGGTTTCTATTTCCTTTTTCGATTTTCATTCCCTTATTCGGTTTCTTTTTCCTTATTCGATTTTCATTTCCTTATTCGATTTTCATTTCCTTATTCGGTTTCTTTTTCCTTATTTGATTTTCATTTCATTATTCGATTTTCATTACCTTATTCGGTTTCTATTTCCTTATTCGGTTTCTTTTTCCTTATTAGGTTTCAATTTCCTTATTCGATTTTCATTCCCTTATTCGTTTCTTTTTCCTTATTCGATTTTCATTTCCTTATTCAGTTTCTTTTTCCTTATTCGGTTTCTTTTTCCTTTTTCAATTTTCATTTCCTTATTCAGTTTCTTTTTCCTTATTTGGTTTCTATTTCCTTATTTGATTTTCATTTCCTTATTCGGTTTCTTTTTCCTTATTCGATTTTCATTTCCTTATTCAGTTTTTTTTCCTTATTCAGTTTCTGTTTCCTTATTCGATTTTCATTTCCTTATTCGGTTTCTATTTCCTTATTCGATTTTCATTTCTTTATTCGGTTACTTTTTCCTTATTCGGTTTCTTTTTCCTTATTTGGATTTCTATTTCCTCATTCGGTTTAAGGGAGAAAAACATTTTGATGAGTTTAGTTTCTTTTCCCTTATTCGATTTTCATTTTCTTATTCGTTTACTTTTTCCTTATTCGGTTTCTTTTTCCTTATTTGGATTTCTATTTCCTTATTCGGTTTGCGGGAGAAAATCGTTTCGTAGTGCCGGGACACTACAACTACCATGGCATGCAGTCGTTTTGTATACTCGTTTTTCAATTATATTTGTACAAAACAATTAACAAGGGTTAGTACCATGTAATTTTCAGTATGTTTTTATCAATGTAATATTGAGTTGATATCAATTACGACACAATTTGTCCACTACGAAACGGTTTTGTAAACTACTAAACTCATCAAAATGTCCACTAAGTAGCATGAGACTAACTCATCAAAATGTCCACTAAGTAGCATGAGACTGAGTTGTTTCTTCGTATGTAAAGTACTGTCTAATACCGCAGTCCCACTAGGCCACGATCGCACTACGATCTGTGAAAAAAATGCAAATTTTGATGATCGTAGTACGATCGTGTAGATCGTAGTAAGGTCGTATCACGGTCGTGGTGAGGTCTTCAAGATCGTGATGAGCGTGGACAAGTTTGAACATGTTCAAAACAATCGTGTTGCGGTCGTGGCGAAATCATGTCGTAGTAGAAGCGTAGTGAGAGCGCGCTAAGCTAGGTCGCAATAAGATCGCAAAGGTCGCTGTACCATCGTAGCGAGAGCGTAGCGAAAGCGTGATTCTATTCGGAGAGAATGTGCTACGATCTCACAGCGACGTTATTACGACATCACTTCGACCATCACGTTCTCACGGCGACTACACCACGTTTACACCACGCTGTTCAAGACCATAGTACGATTATAGCACGCCCTTGTCGTACTCACCACGCTCTTCTTACGACCTGACTACGTGCATACTATTACCATCAATCTCGTTGTCATTTTCCCATAAAATATATTAAATCTCTCCCGATTTTGTTTGTCCGTATGTGATTAGGACTTCTTGTCCATTTTCTCTAACGGCTCAACCATGCTTCTCGTTTCTATTTAGATAAGACCGTTGGTTTTATACTAGTAATTTTTGGGGCCCTTTATAGCTTGCTGTTCGGTGTGAGCTCAAGCTCCGTGTTGGACACCGTACCTTGGCCAATAAAGGTTTACTTTTATAAATTGTTACTTGGATGGAGAGTTGTCTCAAACGCACTCATACCACATATTCCTATATATATTGACACATCTGTGTCATCTCTGGTATCGTTCACTAAAATATCGTCATTTGAGTTTTATGGACCAGCAATAGGTTGTAACTTGGGTTGGATTGGTCGGTCCGACATCTCTGCTGGATCAGGATTCGTTACTATTGGCAGAGACATGTATACTAAATGTATTTATATGTCTCTGCTATTGGAGCTTCCTCTGCCTCTACATCAACCCCTACCACCACGCCCACGTGTTCTAGTAAATTTTGGCGGCATGACTGTATTGTTTCCGCGAAATCTACGTATTAATCAGAAATAGAAGGAATGGAACTGTATTGATATGGAACACGATGTTGACGTTATTGCTGAGAACTTAGTAAGATCGCGGCATGAGCGTAGTATAATCGTGGTAAGAACGTGCTATAATCGCAGTAGAAGCGTGGTAAGATCGTGTTGCAATCGGATAACTCGTGGTATGGTCGTAGTGAGAACGCGATGAGCGTAGAAAGATCTTGATAAGCGTAGTGAGGTCGCAGAATAAGCGCGGTGAGAACGTAGTATAATCGTAGCGGGATCGTTGTAGAAGTGTAATGAGGACGTAGTAGCATCGTGAAAGCAACGGAAATTTACATTTTCATGCCACTCATACCGCGACCTCACCACGATCTGAATTTATTTTAGATCGCGGTGAGCGTGATATGGGATCGTGGTCTAGTGGGACTGGGGCTTAATCTTTATCGTTTAAAAATGGTTCTCCAATTCAGAAAAAAATTAGATCTTTCTAGTATACAATGAAAAACGACATGGAAAGTCTATATGAGACATTAAAATGATATATAAGATGTGCATTTAGAAGTTTGCCTCAACAAAATGTTATGAAACTTATACACAATCCGTATTACAACAAAATACATATCACATTTGATTTTGATGGCGTCATTTATACCATTCTAGGGTTATGCGCCTTAACAAATAAAAAAAAAATACTGATTTTTTCGTTTCCGTTTTCTTACCTAAGTTTGCCCGACACCAAAATCAAGACATATACAAAATAAATTTGCAGCAAAGAAACAGCGTCTAAGACGTTATTGCTGCCCTTCATCTTGACAAAATACAGTGGGATCTTCAACACAGAGAAATCATTCTCGTCTCAATAAAAGTTGCAAGACAGCCTTAGCACCGGTTTGAGCAGAATTGTTTGCTAAAGTCAATATCGTCACAGTTGTACGTGGCATAGAAGACACACAGATTTGAGGTAATACGAACAATTTAATATGAACAGCTGACAAAGAAAGACTAACAAATCTGTCATAGATTGCCCGACAATTTTACTTATACATTAATATAAAACGAGACACACTTAAGTGAAATACAGGGTAAGTTACTAGAGGTTGTATATATATATATAATCCCTCAAAAATGAAGTTTTATATGGTATGTATATATGATTAACCAAGTGTGTTCCGTCCTGCTTGTCGATTTGTCCATAGATCTGTAAAGTACTAGTAGTTACATTATGTAGGTGGTCTTTTTACCGAGCACAGAAAAAAAATCCATCATACATGTCATTTTTACCGCGCTGAAGTACGTCCATTATTCATTTTTCATTATTCAAAATTTAATAATGAATAATGGAATAGTTCACTATTCACTATTCAATGTAAATGAAATAGTTTAGGTTTCATAATTCAAGTTGGAGCGGTGAATAGTGAAATAAAAAAAAAAAATAACTGACACTATAGCTAAGTTCCGTATTTCTAAATTCGTCATTTTGGTGTTATCAATCGAACATTCAAATTATTATAAGAAAAAAATAAAAACACTGTAAATCTTTTATTTTATTTATCTATTTAGTTCAGGAGGATAAACTAATGGCTTTTCCTTAACTATTTTTAACAGAAATTAAAATTGAGAATGGAAGTGGGGAATGTGCCAAAGAGACAACAACCCGACCATAGAAAAAAAAACAACAGCAGAAGGTCACCAACAGGTCTTCAATGTAGCGGGAAATTCCCGCACCCGGAGGCGTCCTTCAGCTGGCCCCTAAACAAATATATACGAGTTCAGTGATAATAAACGCCAAACTAATTCCATGTATGGACAACCTTAATACCTAAACATATATATCAAAATACTCTACGTTGTCTTTTTTATTTCCCCTGGACCTTTGCTATTTTTCATCTTCTGATTAAAGATATAACAAGTTGATTGTGCAGCAATGACCTTTCGAGGGGTTACGGTGGACCTAAATACCAAAACACGCGTGAAAAAATAAGAAATAGCCAATTTTGAATAATGAAATGGATATTTTGAATAATGGAATGGACAAATACCGCATCTTCTTTTTTATATTAATATCGAAATACGCGTGAACGTTGAGAAGTAGCTTATTTGGAATAAGGAACGGACTGCTGCAACCCGTCAGCTCCTAATTCAGGAAAAAAATATACACCAAATTAAAGGTTATTGATAGAGGAATACATTGAGAATAAACGATATGTGCCGCAATGACAATTAGCTGGATTGCGGAGGCCTAAATACAAAAATACGCGTGAAAATTAAGAAATAGCAAATTTTTAATAATGAAATGGACTGCTATGACCCTTCAGCCCGTAAGTACAGATAAACCTTAGCTTATACCTCACTCGAATGCTTATTAAGAATGGAACAAAAGGTATATAGTCAATATGTTCCGCAACGCATATTAGAGGAGTACCGACGTGAACATTGAGAAATAGCTTAATTCCAATAATGGAATAGACTACTGCAAATCGTTTTATGACCCCTTCAAGCTGTCGTTAATTCTCTTTGACCTCGAATTTAAGCCCTTATATAAGTTGATTATTTGTCTTTATGTAGTATAGAACTTTATCAATAAAACGACATCAAAGATTCATCAAAGATGTAATTTAATATATGATATATAAAGAAACGTCGCACGTTACTGGTGTTACTTTGCTGAAATCACGGACAAGTCGCATTCATCGTATTAATTTTTCAACATAAAAATTGATATTATAAAGTGTTGTATATCATTTTAAAGCTTTTAAACTCTTCTTTCAGATTATTGCAATTTTGTCTATGTAACAGACCATTTTCATTTATTAAAACTCAATAAAACCTTTATTTTGCAATATGATTTCCTTGTCCCGCGTTACACTTTTAGTTTTGTGAAATTCTGAATACCGTAAAAAACATATAATTTTTTTTACCAAACGATATAAAAGTTTGTCTATAGAACAAGCAATTCATAATTGGCCGATGACATAATGTCGATTTTTCTCTCTCGAAAAGACGGAAATATAAAAAAAAAAGGGATCAAGATGATACAAATTTTGTGTCCCATGAACGAAACGTTGCCGTAATTTTTTTTAAATTGTCCCAAAAAATGGAATTTCAGAGCAATCCCCATGTCGAAAGTAGATAATTTTTATACTTGTATTTTGTACAAAGATCACACTTTCGCCTCATGCAATAATCAGGAATTTTTAAAACAAATTCTTTTTATTCGAGTTGAATAGCAATGTCCGACATTTTGTCCCCTTCAAACCAAATTAAACGTAGGGTTACGTTTTCTGTTTTTTCATGATGTTTATTTAATACAGTGCCATTCGCTACATAATTTTTTTTATAATGGATAAAAGTACACAAAATTATCTCTATTTTGATATTAAATTCCCATAAATTAAAACTAATATACGAGATATCAGATAAAACTAAAATGTCCGATACAATGTCCCCACATACGATTTTGACGTTATTTAATAAGATATACAGAACGTTCCGTCTAGATGTCATTATTGCGGTTTTCACAGACGATTTGGAATACGGCTTTTTAAATTTATTTGCTTAATAAGAAAACTTTAAAATTAAATATTTTAATGTTGAAGCTCTACCGATTCATAGATGAGGGGTGGGGAGAGAGATTTCCTCGCGGAACTGTAGTGTTTTGCGGACTATGATAGTTGGATCCGCTATAATACAAATTAATAGAAAAAAACAGCTATATAATGATTGTTCCCGCTAATTCCCTTGCATATATTTGTGCAGAACTGCCATGCTAGATATGCCGTAGTCCTTTCGCCTTGACATTCTGGAGTGCAAAAATTAGTGCATAGTTTATCCATAAAAAAAGAAATCGATTGCCTTTATAATTAAAATGTATATAAAACAAATGTTTTCCTTTTTTATTTTTAATTTGTTAATAAAACTAAAGCTTAACATCTTTTATCTAAGAACAAAAATTAATCCTTTCTTAGGAAAAAAAAATCAATCCTTTAAAATTTATTGTAAAAAGCCATCCGAACAACATGCATTCCAACGTTTTTATTTTGGCTTACATCTTTGAGTGTGTAACGTTAGGTAACACCAGTATCGTGCGACGTTTCATAACAAAAACAAATACCGATCACTCCAGTGACATTTAGAAATATAAATAGAAATATTTATGAAAAGCCAAAAAAGAAATGTACAGTGAAAACCTACCGCTTAGGACCGCTTAAATGATGTTGAGACCCCCCGGTCTTTCAATGTCCTAAATTTGACGAAATAATAGACTCTGTAATATATAAAACTTATACCAAATGGATGTAGATACACACGTGATTAAAAAGGAACTTGGGTTCTGGGTATTGTATTTATGTTAAAGAGCAACTTTGAACCTCTGTGGTGGCCAGACGGGCCCGGATCTCAGAAAAATATCTAAGTGGGAAATAGCCTAGGTCAATACCTTTGAAATGAGCTAGGTCCGGTTCAAAACTTTGATGTAGGGATATGCCGAATGTGTGGTTAATACGGAAAATTACGTTAAGGGTCACCTTTGAACCGAGCTCTGTGGTGGCCAGACGGGCCCGGATCCCCAAGAAATATTTCAGTGGGAAATAGCTAATGTCAATACCTTTGAAAAGGATTGACACAAGCTATTTCCCACTTAAATATTTTTCTGGGATCCGGGACCGTCTGTCCACCGTATTGAAATAAAACCGAATACGGAAACAGAAACCAAATAAGGAAAAAGAAACCGAATAAGGAAACAGAAATGCAAAAGGGAAATGAAAATCAAATAAGGAAATAGAAACCGAAAAAGGAAATGAAAAAGGAAAAAGGAAAAAGAAACCGAATAAGGAAATGAAAATCGAATAAGGAAAAAGAAACCGAATAAGTAAATGAAAATCGAATAAAGAAATAGAAACCAAATAATGAAATGAAAATCGAAAAAGGAGAAAGAAACCGAATAAGGAAAAAGAAACCAAATAAGGAAATGAAAATCAAAAAAGGAAATAGAAACCGAATAAAGAAATGAAAATCGAAAAAGGAAATAGAAAACGAATAAGGAAATGAAAATAGAAAAAGGAAATAGAAAACGAATAAGGAAACGAAAAATTTGAGGAAAGAAAATTTTTTGAGGAAAATGAAATGAAAATCGAAAAAGGAAAAAGAAACCAAATAAGGAAAAAGAAACCAAATAAGGTAATGAAAATCAAAAAAGGAAATAGAAACCGAATAAAGAAATGAAAATCGAAAAAGGAAATAGAAAACGAATAAGGAAATGAAAATAGAAAAAGGAAATAGAAAACGAATAAGGAAACGAAAAAAAAGGGAAATGAAAATCAAATAAGGAAATAGAAACCGAAAAAGGAAATGAAAAAGGAAAAAGGAAAAAGAAACCGAATAAGGAAATGAAAATCGAATAAGGAAATAGAAACCAAATAATGAAATGAAAATCGAAAAAGGAGAAAGAAACCGAATAAGAAAATGAAAATCGAATAAGGAAATAGAAACTGAAGAAGGAAAAAGAAACCGAATAAGGAAATGAAAATTAAATAAGGAAATAGACACTGAATAAGAAAATGAACATCAAATAAGGAAAAGAAACCGAATAAGGAAATGAAAATCGAATAAGGAAATAGAAACCGAATAAGGAAATGAAAATCGAATAAGGAAATAGAAACCGAATAAGGAAAAAGAAACCGAATAAGGAAATCAAAATCAAAAAAGGAAATAGAAACCGAAAAAGGAAATGAAAAAGGAAAAAGGAAAAAGAAACCGAATAAGGAAATGAAAATCGAATAAGGAAATAGAAACCGAATAAGGAAATGAAAATCGAATAAAGAAATAGAAACCAAATAATGAAATGAAAATCGAAAAAGGAGAAAGAAACCGAATAAGGAAAAAGAAACCAAATAAGGAAATGAAAATCAAAAAAGGAAATAGAAACCGAATAAGTAAATAAAATTTCGA
Organism: Mytilus edulis; assembly: GCF_963676685.1. NCBI lineage: Eukaryota > Metazoa > Mollusca > Bivalvia > Mytilida > Mytilidae > Mytilus > Mytilus edulis. The sequence continues at coordinate 77,926,426 of NC_092350.1, read as the reverse complement.
AAAAGGAAATAGAAACCGAATAAGGAAATGAAAATCGAATAAGGAAATAGAAACTGAAGAAGGAAAAAGAAACCGAATAAGGAAATGAAAATTAAATAAGGAAATAGACACTGAATAAGAAAATGAACATCAAATAAGGAAAAGAAACCGAATAAGGAAATGAAAATCGAATAAGGAAATAGAAACCGAATAAGGAAATGAAAATCGAATAAGGAAATAGAAACTGAATAAGGAAAAAGAAACCGAATAAGGAAATGAAAATCAAAAAAGGAAATAGAAACCGAATAAGGAAATGAAAATCGAAAAAGGAAATAGAAAACGAATAAGTAAATAAAAATCGAAAAAGGAAATAGAAACCGAATAAGGAAATGAAAATCGAAAAAGGAAATAGAAAACGAATAAGGAAATGAAAATAGAAAAAGGAAATAGAAAACGAATAAGGAAACGAAAAAAAAGGGAAATGAAAATCAAATAAGGAAATAGAAATTGAAAAAGGAAATGAAAAAGGAAAAAGGAAAAAGAAACCGAATAAGGAAATGAAAATCGGATAAGGAAATAGAAACCGAATAAGTAAATGAAAATCAAATAAAGAAATAGAAACCAAATAATGAAATGAAAATCGAAAAAGGAGAAAGAAACCGAATAAGAAAATGAAAATCGAATAAGGAAATAGAAACTGAAGAAGGAAAAAGAAACCGAATAAGGAAATGAAAATTAAATAAGGAAATAGACACTGAATAAGGAAATGAACATCAAATAAGGAAAAGAAACCGAATAAGGAAATGAAAATCGAATAAGGAAATAGAAACGGAATAAGGAAATGAAAATCAAATAAGGAAAAAGAAACCGAATAAGGAAATGAAAATCGAAAAAGGAAATAGAAAACGAATAAGGAAATGAAAATCAAAAAAGGAAATAGAAACTGAAGAAGGAAAAAGAAACCGAATAAGGAAATGAAAATTAAATAAGGAAATAGACACTGAATAAGGAAATGAACATCAAATAAGGAAAAGAAACCGAATAAGGAAATGAAAATCAAAAAAGGAAATAGAAAACGAATAAGGAAATGAAAATTGAAAAAGGAAATAGAAAACGAATAAGGAAATAAAAATCGAAAAAGGAAATAGAAACCGAATAAGGAAATGAAAATCGAAAAAGGAAATAGAAAACGAATAAGGAAACGAAAAAAATGATAAAAAAAAATTTGAGGAAAGAAAAATTTTTGAGGAAAAAAAATTTTGTGAAAAAAAATTTGAAAAAAAAATTTTTAAGGAAAAAAAATTGAGGAAAAAAAAATTTGTGAAAAAAAATTTTGATGGGAAAAAAAAATTCAGTTTGGACTTGTAATATTTTTCAAAATTTGAATATCGAAAAAGGAAAAAGGAAACCGAATAAGGAAATGAAAATCGAATAAGGAAATAGAAACTGAATAAGGAAATAAAAATTGAAAAAGGAAAAAGAAACCGAATAATGAAATGAAAATCGAATAAGGAAAAAGAAACCGAATAAGGAAATGAAAATCGAATAAGGAAATAGAAACTGAATAAGGAAAAAGAAACCGAATAAGGAAATGAAAATTGAAAAAGGAAATAGAAACCGAATAAGGAAATGAAAATCGAAAAAGGAAATAGACAAGAGGCTCTCAAGAGCCTGAATCGCTCACCTTAATTCTTTTGGTTAAATCTCTCATCAATGATTATTTTGGCTTTTCAATTTATTTAAATGTTTTTTGGATCGTCCTATTTTCTTCAAAAGCCAAAAAAAATAATCATTTTCTCCTATGTTCTATTTTAGCCATAGGAGCTATGTTTCTTGACATACAAGGAAATAAAATATAAAATTTATACTAGATACTCTGAAACTCATTTAGCCTAAGTTTGGCTGAAATTGATACAGCAGTTTCAAAAGGAGAAGATTTTTTAAAGTAAGTCAACATGATGAACAAATTGTGAAAAAAAAGTCTTTAAAGGGCAATAACTCCTTAAGGGGTCAATTGACAATTTTGGTCAAAATGACTTAATTGAAGATCTTACTTTGCTGAACATTATTGCTGTTTACAGTTTATTTCTATCTATAATTATATTCAAGATAATAAACAAAAACAGCAAAATTTCCTTAAAATTATCAATTCAGGGGCAGCAACCCAACAACAGGTTGTCTGATTCATCTGAAAATTTCAGGGCATATAGAAATTGACCTGATAAACATTATTACCCAACGTCAGATTTGCTCTAAATGCTTTGGTTTTTGAGTTCTAAGCCAAAAACTGCATTTGACCCCTGTGTTCTATTTTTAGCAATGGCGACCATGTTTGTTGATAGATCATAACTTCGGATACAATTTACAAACTAGATACCCTAAGGAACATTCAGTTAAAGTTTGGAAGTATTTGGTCCAGTAGTTTCAGAGGAGAAGATTCTTGAAATAGTTTACGACGACAGACGACGACAGACGACAGACGACGGACGACGACGGACGACAAGTGATGGCATAAGCTCACTTGTCCCTTCGGGACAGGTGAGCTAAAAATATATATGGGGTATACGTCAATGAGACAGCAACCTAACAAGAAAGGTAAAGCAATGAAATCTAGAGGGCAACATATTCTTTTATAAACAGCCTTTAAATATGTACAAACACAATGGAGGGCCTTGTTGGCCAAGTTGTCTTAGTAGTTTATCTACTGTATCACTGAGATTGTGATTTCGAACCCTGCACATGGCAGATGTGTGTGACTCGGTGTGACTCCGATCTTAATTCACTAGGAATGTCACTTTTCTGGGCTCTCGGGCTTCCTCCACCAATAAAAATTGACTGCAACAATATATATATAGTACTGCAGTGCCGTTAAACAGCAATAAATCCATACAACTTGTCAAGCTTTAAATTTTCTCTAAAAGTTATGAATAAATTAAATAGATAGTATCAAAGAGCATCCACATACACCAATTCTCACATTAAAATGATTAACAAATAAAAAAACATTGAAATATGACATTATCCTATAGTCTATATTCTTTATTTTCAATACAATTGTTTTGATGCATACCAAAGAGCCCTTAGTTCATGATGTTCATACTAAATAATTACAAAACTACAGGGAACAACACTATTAGAGTCTACTACCTAATTAGGACATCAAAGTCAATGTTTCACCTGGTGGTATACCTTATTGAATAATTGACATACCTAGGGGACAGGTGAGATGATTGATCTTAAGGACTGTTGTCATACTTTACACTTAACTAGGGAGACTTCATTTATAATAGTTCTACTTTATCTTTACTGATAGGGGATAATAGCTACAGCTCATTTCTCCACTGTCTTATTTTCCCACTTATCCACAAAACCCTGATAATGGTTAAATTTATTGCTACAATTCAATGACTTAATGTCAATTTTTGTCACTACTTGGCATTATCTATAGAACATGTGTAAATAGCCCTTGATGAATGCATTTCAAATCTTACAATGAAAATTTGTCTTAGGATTTATTCTTTGTGTGAGACCCTCATGGGTAGTCAAGGTCGTTAAACACCCCCTCAGTAGCAATAGAACATTTATCCCTATGCCATTGAAAATTAACAACCCTTTCCCCCTCCAAAATAAGACCAAACAAAAATCAACACCATATTTGAAGTCCCCTTCTAAAAATATTCAATTGTCAAAGATGTTACTACGGTGACACTTTCATCTTTAAAATTGATTAATTGTGTGTCTCCACCTATTTCAAAAATGTACACAGACTTGAGTCACAAATATTTGGCCAATTTGAGGACAAACAGATTTTTTTAATCACAGATAAAAGGAATATTTTTTATTTTTAGGAGAAAATTATCTTTGTTTATTTATTCAGTATTCTACTAACAGTCAATTTATCTTGTACACAACTTCTAGAAACTGCAGTCAAATCTTGCACAAAAGTCCAACATTTAAATATTTAATTAGGTCTCTTTATTATAATCACAGATGCGACACTTCCACAAATATAATTCAAACACCATTTTAATTTTCCATATTTTGTCATGACGCTTATTGTATATATCATTAAGTACTTTACACTGAAAATATTTTTTCCATCAATTCACTGTACCAAATAGACCAAAAAATTCTGTTTCGAATATTGCCACACAAACATGACTACATTACAACCAGTGTGGTACTAACTTGATGAGTCCTAACGGTGGTGAATCCAGAAGGGGGAGGGAGTTCTGGGCTTGGAACCCCCCTTTTTTGGACGATCAATGCAATTGAATGGGGACATATGGTTGGAACACCACCGTATCCTGGGTTGGGAACACCCCCTTTTGAAAATGACAGGATCCGCCCTTGGACAATAAGACTTACTGGCATCTATGGATTATTAAAATATAGCACTACATTCAACCACAATATTGGTCTAGCTTAATACTATATTGCTCCATTAATAAACTTCAAACAAAATCGTATAACACTTTCTTTTCCTTCAAAGTACATCTTCTTTTTCAACATATTTTAAGACCTAGTGTTAAGTTGTATATAGATTTACAGATGCAAGTGACTACACTTCACGAATTAGAATGCAATATAGAATTATCAGATATAGGAAGTGTAATAACAAGAGGCTCTCAAGAGCCTGAATGGCTCACCTTAATTCTTTTGGTTAAATCTCTCATCAATGATTATTTTGGCTTTTCAATTTATTTAAATGTTTTTTGGATCGTCCTATTTTCTTCAAAAGCCAAAAAAAATAATCATTTTCTCCTATGTTCTATTTTAGCCATAGGAGCTATGTTTCTTGACATACAAGGAAATAAAATATAAAATTTATACTAGATACTCTGAAACTCATTTAGCCTAAGTTTGGCTGAAATTGATACAGCAGTTTCAAAGGAGAAGATTTTTTAAAGTAAGTCAACATGATGAACAAATTGTGAAAAAAGTCTTTAAAGGGCAATAACTCCTTAAGGGGTCAATTGACAATTTTGGTCAAAATGACTTAATTGAAGATCTTACTTTGCTGAACATCATTGCTGTTTACAGTTTATTTCTATCTATAATTATATTCAAGATAATAAACAAAAACAGCAAAATTTCCTTAAAATTACCAATTCAGGGGCAGCAACCCAACAACAGGTTGTCTGATTCATCTGAAAATTTCAGGGCAGATAGATCTTGACCTGATAAACAATATTACCCAACATCAGATTTGCTCTAAATGCTTTGGCCCAGTAGTTTCAGAGGAGAAGATTCTTGAAATAGTTTACGACGACAGACGACGACAGACGACAGACGACGGACGACGACGGACGCCAAGTGATGGCATAAGCTCACTTGTCCCTTCGGGACAGGTGAGCTAAAAACGAATAAGGAAATGAAAATCAAAAAAGGAAATAGAAACTGAATAAGGAAATGAAAATCGAAAATTGAAAAACGAAATAGAAAACGAATAAGGAAACGAAAAAAATGAGGAAAAAAAAATTTCAGGAAAATATTTTTTGAGGAAAAAAAAAAATTGAGGAAAAAAAAAATTTTGAGGAAAAAAAAATTTTTAAGGAAAAAAAATTTGAGGGAAAAAAAAATTTTTAAGGAAAAAAAATTTGAGGAAAAAAAAAATTGTGAAAAAAAATTTTGATGGGAAAAAAAAATTCAGTTTGGACTTTTTCAAAATTTGAATATCGAAAAAGGAAAAAGGAAAAATGAAACAACTTGTGTCTGGTGATCATGTTTGGGGTTCAGATTAGCAACTATCATTTTTATTTTTAATTAGATAATCATCTATTTTAATTATTCCATCACAATCCAAATTCAGAGCTGTTTTAAAGCTTACATGTTGTGTCCATAAATGCTCAACTGTTTAGCATTTGACCTTTGCATAAAAATCCTGTTTGCTGTCACTTGACAAGCAATAGGTCAACTATTATTAAAGTACTTGGTGTATGGAATTATTGTAAGGTGTACATGTATGTTCAGTTTAGTTTATCTGACCTTGACTTCATTTTTTTTCGGATAATGTTAAGTTTATGTGATAGTTGTAGTATAGCTTTATATTAAGGACCAACAGCATTAAATCAAAGGTTAGTAAAAGAAGGCAAGACATTTCAGCCTGTGCACTCTTGTTGACATTTTTACCTATTATGTCTGTTGTTTTGCTCATACATTATTGTCAATATAATGTAATTCTATATGACTGTCAAACAAGTATGAGGTTTAGCTAGCTATAAAATAAGATTTTATTCATTCACTCTTTTCTACATAAGGGAGCGCCTGTTTCAAGTCAAATATATGACAGTTGTTTTCGTTTGAAGCGTCTGAGCTTGTGATTTTGCAATTTGACAAAGGACTTTCCATTTTGAATTTTCTAGATGTTACCCAATCTTTATTTATAGTCATATCAGTAAAGACGGTTGGCAGGCAAGAACATCAAACATATTTTTGAACTCATGATGATAATTGTAGTCTGAAATCAGGTTGCAAATATATTTTTGAATAAATATCAGGAGAATTTGCTAAAGAACATAATACAACCAAAGTTAACCATTTAACCACATTAACTGTTGGAACCAAAACTCCCAAAATCAATCCCAACCTTCCTTTTGTGGTCATAAACCTTGTGTCAAAATTTCATAGATTTCTATTTACTTAAAATTTGCATTAAGCATTATTCTTGGTTTTCGCACAATAACTTTAGTATAAGTTAATAGAAATCAATGAAATTTAAACACAAGGTTTATGACCACAAAAAGAACGTTGGGATTGATTTTGGGAGTTAAGGTCCCAACAGATTAGGAATTAGGGGCCAAAAAGGGGCCCAAATAAGCATTATACTTGGTTTTCGCACCATAACTTTAGTATAAGTAAATAGAAATCTATGAAATTTAAACACCAGGTTTATGACTGTAAAAGGAAGGTTGGGTTTGATTTTGGGAGTTTTGGTCCCAACAGTTTAGAAATAAGGGACCCAAAGGGTCCAAAATTGAACTTTGTTTGATTTCATCAAAAATTGAATAATTGGGGTTCTTTGATATGCCGAATCTAACTGTGTATGTAGATTCTTAATATTTGGTCCCATTTTCAAATTGGTCTACATTAAGGTCCAAAGGGTCTAAAATTAAACTTAACAAACATTAAATCTTTGGAGTTCTTTGATATGCTGAATCTAAAAATGTACTTAGATTTTTGATTATTGCCCCAGTTTTCAAGTTGGTCCAAATCGGGGTCTAAAATTAAACTTTGTTTGATTTCATTAAAAATTGAATAATTGGGGTTCTTTGAGATGCCAAATCTAACTGTATGAAGATTCTTAATTTTTGGTCCCGTTTTCAAATTGTTCTACATTAAAGTCCAAAGGGTCCAAAATTAAACTAAGTTTGATTTTAACAAAATTTGAATTCTTGGTGTTTTTTGATATGCTGAATCTAAACATGTACTTAGATTTTTTTATTATGGGCCCAGTTTTCAAGTTGGTTCAAATCAGGATCCAAAATTATTATATTAAGTATTGTGCAATAGCAAGAAATTTTCAATTGCACAGTATTGCGCAATAGCAAGAAATCTTCAATTGCACAATATTGTGCAATAGCAAATATTTTCAATTGGAGTTATCTTTCTTTGTCCAGAATAGTAGTTGAATCAACTTAAATCATTGGTTTATACAATATACAATGTATATTCACTTTTACTACCAACTAATAAATTAAAACAATCTTTGCCATTCAGTGATAACAAGCACTTTAATATTTTATGATGTATTTAAATGAGTAGTTATTGTTGCAAACTCTATTAGAAATTTGAATTGAGATCAGTTTTGGAAAAAGGGAAAGGGGAATGTGAAAAAAAGGGGGGGGGGTTCAATTTTTCTCATTTCAGATTTCATAAATAAAAAGAAAATTTCTTCAAACATTTTTTTGAGAGGTTTATATTCAACAGCATAGTGAATTGCTCAAAGGCCAAAAAAATATTTTAAGTTCATTAGACCACATTCATTCTGTGTCAGACACCTCTTCTGTGTCAACTATTTAATCACAATTCAAATTTAGAGCTGAATGCAGCTTGAATGTTGTGTCCATACTTGCCCCAACCGTTCAGGGTTCAACCTCTGCGGTCGTATAAAGCTGCGACCTGCAGAGCATCTGGTTGGTTATTATCTTGAATATTATTATAGATAGAGATAAACTGTAAACAACAATAATGTTCAGCAAAGTAAGATCTACAATTAAGTCAGCATGACCAAAATGGTCAGTTGACCCCTTAAGGAGTTATTGCCCTTTATAGTCAATTTTTAACAATTTTTCGTTAATTTGGTTATTTTTTTTAAAATTTTTACAAAATATTTTCCTCTGTAACTAAAAGGCCAAGTTTATTATAGATAGAGAAAATTGTAAGTAGCAAGAATGATCAGTAAAATAAGATCTACAATTTTGTCATAAATCCATCTGTGTCCTTTGTTTAATATGCACATAGACCAAGGTGAGCGACACAAGCTCTTCAGAGCCTCTAGTTTTTATGACCTCAGTAAATGCATTTTATCAACACTGGTCAGCATGATGGGTTCCACTGGTGAAAAACACATGCATTCCAACTATGAAACAGTCTTCAGTTTCTATGTGCAATTAATTGCAATTCTGTCCTTGTGCTACTTCAACATCTAACTTTTTGTTCTCATCTCTTCAACATTAGCTTTTGAGCTAATTATGAAAATGAGTTTTCCTTTCTGTTTTTAGACATTTTAGCATCATAATATTGTGAAATTTGGTATTAAATTGTGTAGTTGTAAACAATTTTTATAACAGTCCTAGAACTACATAAAAAGGCCATAAAAAATGGTAAGATGGTGCATATGTAATTAATTTGTTCATCAACTGCTTGATAAACGAATTAAGTATTGACAATTCACTTGGAAACTCAAAATATACCCTCACGACACTTACCAAAGAGGAAATCCTGGATAATCATAGGTCTGTTCTATGTTCCTTTGGGATTTCAAGCAAAGATGAAGAACTGGATCTTCCATCACTGTATTGGATACATAAACTACATAAGTGTCCTTACAAACAACGGTATATTGCTGGGTCTTCCAAGTGCTCCACGAAACCTCTTTCTAAATTATTAACATCTATTTTATCAGCAATCAAAGACGGGCTTCAAAGTTATTGTGAAACTGCCTATTCTAGAGGTGGCGTGAATCAGATGTGGATACTTAAAAATTCAAAAGATCTTTTAGAGTACATACAATCTAACTCTCTTTCATTTTGTAACAGTATTAAAACATTTGACTTTTCTACCCTGTACACAAGTATACCACATTCCAAACTAAAAGACAAATTGAAAGAGTTGATATTACTTTGCTTCATAAAAAAGAATGGCCAACGTAGATACAAGTATATTGTCGTAGGGAGGTATAAATCCTACTTTGTAAAGAATCACTCTGATTCAAACAAAAAATTCTCTGAAACTGATATTATCAAGATGCTTGATTTCTTGATTGACAACATATTTGTTACGTTCGGAGGACGTGTTTTTCAACAGACTGTCGGCATTCCAATGGGAACAAACTGTGCCCCTTTACTCGCCGACTTGTTTCTTTATTATTACGAGGCTGACTTCATGCAGGAACTTCTTAGGAAGAAAGATAAGATGTTAGCAATATCCTTTAACTCTACTTTCCGCTATATAGATGATGTTCTTTCACTAAACAGTTCACAATTTGGTGACTATGTGGAACGCATCTATCCAATCGAACTAGAGATAAAGGATACTACAGATACAGTTAAGTCGGCTTCATATCTTGACTTACATCTAGAAATTGACAATGATGGTCGGTTGAAAACAAAACTTTACGACAAACGAGATGATTTCAGCTTTCCAATTGTGAACTTTCCATTTCTAAGTAGCAACATTCCAGCAGCACCTGCATACGGGGTATATATCTCCCAATTGATACGATATTCCCGTGCTTGCATTTCCTATCATGATTTTCTTGATAGAGGTTTGATGCTCACAAGGAAGCTATTAAACCAAGAGTTCCAAATGGTGAAGTTGAAATCATCCCTTCGTAAATTTTACGGACGCCATTACGAGTTGGTTGACCGTTATGGAATAACCGTTTCACAAATGATATCGGATATGTTCCTTACGTCGTAACTACAATCCCCTTCACTTTCATGAATATGACCTACCGAATTAGACTATTTACCGGATTTGTAATCACTTAAGCAACACAACGGGTGCCATATGTGGAGCAGGATCTGCTTACCCTTCCGGAGCACCTGAGATCACCCCTAGTTTTTGGTGGGGTTCATGTTGTTTATTCTTTAGTTTTCTATGTTGTGTCGTGTGTACTATTGTTTTTCTGTTTGTCTTTTTTATTTTTAGCCATGGCGTTGTCAGTTTGTTTTAGATTTATGAGTTTGACTGTCCCTTTGGTATCTTTCGTCCCTCTTTAATCATTTCAATGTCCAAAATGAAACAGCTCCTCTTCATTTATCCCACTACTAAATTCGACAGAAAAAGTTATACCTAGGTCTCCGAATAAAACTGAACCCGAAAAAAAACCTGATAAACATATCTTAAAAGAAATATAATGTCTACTATCTGAACACATTAATATTCCACTTTAAATCAATCCTTTATTCGTAAATATTTTTTCTTGGCCATTCTTATAATATCAGTCATAGGTTTTTCACTTTCGTTATTAACTTTTGGTATTCTCAGAGCTCTTCGGACCTTTGGCTGCTGAATAACCATATACTGTACAACACCATACAAACTTGATGTACACCAATACACACACAAACCCTGAAAACATAAAACATATGTATAAATTATATCTTGATAAAATATTCAGAAGTTCAATGTCAGCTAAGTATCATGATTTCATGTGCCTAACATTTCTTATTAACTAGTGTAAATTCAAAAATTATTGCATGCATTTATTATTGCCATTTTGTCATTATAGACCAATATGCGATTTTAATTTTTGCGATATTGAGAAAAATCCTATGAAAGTCATAAACTAAGTTTCAAAATGCCAGTTTAAATTATTGCGATTGTAATCCTGTCTCAATTTTCGCAATAATTTCTGAATTTACAGTATAATAATTAAACCTTGTCTGTTCATAATGATTAAACCTTGTCTGTCCATAATAATTAAACCTTGTCTGTTCATAATGATTAAACCTTGTCTGTCCATAATGATTAACCCTTGTCTGTCCATAATGATTAACCCTCGTCTGTCCAGAATGATTAACCCTTGTCTGTCCATAATGGTTAAACCTTGTCTGTCCATAATGATTAACCCTTGTCTGTCCATAATGATTAAACCTTGTCTGTCCATAATGATTAATCCTTGTCTGTCCATAATGATTAATCCTTGTCTGTCCATAATGATTAAAGCTTGTCTGTCCATAATGATTAACCCTTGTCTGTCCATAATGATTAACCATTGTCTGTCCATAATGATTAAAGCTTGTCTGTCCATAATAATTAAACCTTGTCTGTTCATAATGATTAAACCTTGTCTGTCCATAATGATTAACCCTTGTCTGTCCATAATGATTAACCCTTGTCTGTCCATAATGATTAAAGCTTGTCTGTCCATAATAATTAAACCTTGTCTGTTCATAATGATTAAACCTTGTCTGTCCATAATGATTAACCCTTGTCTGTCCATAATGATTAACCATTGTCTGTCCATAATGATTAAAGCTTGTCTGTCCATAATGATTAATCCTTGTCTGTCCATAATGATTAACCCTTGTCTGTCCATAATGATTAAAGCTTGTCTGTCCATAATAATTAAACCTTGTCTGTTCATAATGATTAAACCTTGTCTGTCCATAATGATTAACCCTTGTCTGTCCATAATGATTAACCCTTGTCTGTCCATAATGATTAAAGCTTGTCTGTCCATAATAATTAAACCTTGTCTGTTCATAATGATTAAACCTTGTCTGTCCATAATGATTAACCCTTGTCTGTCCATAATGATTAACCCTTGTCTGTCCATAATGATTAAAGCTTGTCTGTCCATAATAATTAAACCTTGTCTGTTCATAATGATTAAACCTTGTCTGTCCATAATGATTAACCCTTGTCTGTCCATAATGATTAACCATTGTCTGTCCATAATGATTAAAGCTTGTCTGTCCATAATGATTAATCCTTGTCTGTCCATAATGATTAACCCTTGTCTGTCCATAATGATTAAAGCTTGTCTGTCCATAATAATTAAACCTTGTCTGTTCATAATGATTAAACCTTGTCTGTCCATAATGATTAATCCTTGTCTGTCCATAATGATTAATCCTTGTCTGTCCATAATGATTAATCCTTGTTTGTCCATAATGATTAACCCTTGTCTGTCCATAATGATTAACCCTTGTCTGTCCAGAATGATTAACCATTGTCTGTCCAGAATGATTAACCATTGTCTGTCCATAATGATTAAACCTTGTCTGTCAATAATGATTAACCCTTGTCTGTCCATAATGATTAACCCTTGTCTGTCCAGAATGATTAACCATTGTCTGTCCATAATGATTAAACCTTGTCTGTCCAGAATGATTAATCCTTGTCTGTCCATAATGATTAACCCTTGTCTGTCCATAATGATTAAACCTTGTCTGTCAATAATGATTAACCCTTGTCTGTCCATAATGATTAACCCTTGTCTGTCCAGAATGATTAACCATTGTCTGTCCATAATGATTAAACCTTGTCTGTCCAGAATGATTAATCCTTGTCTGTCCATAATAATTAACCTTTGTCTGTCCAGAATAATTAATCCTTGTCTGTCCAGAATGATTAATCCTTGTTTGTCCATAATGATTAACCCTTGTCTGTCCATAATGATTAACCCTTGTCTGTCCAGAATGATTAACCATTGTCTGTCCAGAATGATTAACCATTGTCTGTCCATAATGATTAAACCTTGTCTGTCAATAATGATTAACCCTTGTCTGTCCATAATGATTAACCCTTGTCTGTCCAGAATGATTAACCATTGTCTGTCCATAATGATTAAAGCTTGTCTGTCCATAATGATTAATCCTTGTCTGTCCATAATGAGTAATCCTTGTCTGTCCAGAATGATTAAACCTTGTCTGTCCATAATGATTAAACCTTGTCTGTCCATAATGATTAACCCTTGTCTGTCCATAATGATTAATCCTTGTCTGTCCATAATGATTAAAGCTTGTCTGTCCAGAATGATTAATCCTTGTCTGTCAATAATGATTAATCCTTGTCTGTCCATAATGATTAACCCTTGTCTGTCCAGAATGATTAATCCTTGTCTGTCCATAATGATTAATCCTTGTCTGTCCAGAATGATTAATCCTTGTCTGTCCATAATGATAAACCCTTGATTGTCCATAATGATTAAACCTTGTCTGTCCAGAATGATTAACCCTTGTCTGTCCATAATGATTAATCCTTGTCTGTCCAGAATGATTAACCCTTGTCTGTTCATAATGATTAATCCTTGTCTGTCCATAATGATTAATCCTTGTCTGTCCAGAATGATTAATCCTTGTCTGTCCAGAATGATTAATCCTTGTCTGTCCATAATGATTAATCCTTGTCTGTCCATAATGATTAATCCTTGTCTGTCCAGAATGATTAACCCTTGTCTGTTCATAATGATTAATCCTTGTCTGTCCATAATGATTAAACCTTGTCTGTCCATAATGATTAATCCTTGTCTGTCCATAATGATTAATCCTTGTCTGTCCAGAATGATTAACCCTGGTCTGTCCATAATGATTAATCCTTGTCTGTCCAGAATGATTAAACCTTGTTTGTCCATAATGATTAACCCTTGTCTGTCAATAATGATTAACCCTTGTCTGTCCATAATGATTAACCCTTGTCTGTCCATAATGATAAACCCTTGATTGTCCATAATGATTAACCCTTGTCTGTCAATAATGATTAACCCTTGTCTGTCCATAATGATTAACCCTTGTCTGTCCATAATGATAAACCCTTGATTGTCCATTATGATTAACCCTTGTCTGTCCAGAATGATTAACCATTGTCTGTCCATAACGATTAACCCTTGTCTGTCAATAATAATGATTAACCCTTGTCTGTCCATAATGCTTAACCCTTGTCTGTCCATAATAATAATGATTAACCCTTGTCTGTCCATAATGATAAACCCTTGATTGTCCATAATGATTAAACCTTGTCTGTCCATAATGATTAACCCTTGTCTGTCCATAATAATTAACCCTTGTCTGTCCATAATGATTAAACCTTGTCTGTCCATAATGATTAACCCTTGTCTGTCCATAATGATTAAAGCTTGTCTGTCCATAATGGTTAACCCTTGTCTGTCCATAATGATTAACCCTTGTCTGTCCATAATGATTAACCCTTGTCTGTCCATAATGATTAAAAAATGTCTGTCCATAATGATTAACCCTTGTCTGTCCATAATGATTAAACCTTGTCTGTCCATAATGATTAACCCTTGTCTGTCCATAATGATTAAACCTTGTCTGTCCATAATGATTAACCCTTGTCTGTCCATAATGATTAAACCTTGTCTGTCCAGAATGATTAAAGCTTGTCTGTCCATAATGATTAACCCTTGTCTGTCCATAATGATTAAAAAATGTCTGTCCATAATGATTAACCCTTGTCTGTCCATAATGATTAAACCTTGTCTGTCCATAATGATTAACCCTTGTCTGTCCATAATGATTAAACCTTGTCTGTCCATAATGATTAACCCTTGTCTGTCCATAATGATTAATCCTTGTCTGTCCATAATGATTAATCCTTGTCTGTCCAGAATGATTAATCCTTGTCTGTCCATAATGATAAACCCTTGATTGTCCATAATGATTAAACCTTGTCTGTCCAGAATGATTAACCCTTGTCTGTCCATAATGATTAATCCTTGTCTGTCCAGAATGATTAACCCTTGTCTGTTCATAATGATTAATCCTTGTCTGTCCATAATGATTAATCCTTGTCTGTCCAGAATGATTAATCCTTGTCTGTCCAGAATGATTAATCCTTGTCTGTCCATAATGATTAATCCTTGTCTGTCCATAATGATTAATCCTTGTCTGTCCAGAATGATTAACCCTTGTCTGTTCATAATGATTAATCCTTGTCTGTCCATAATGATTAAACCTTGTCTGTCCATAATGATTAATCCTTGTCTGTCCATAATGATTAATCCTTGTCTGTCCAGAATGATTAACCCTTGTCTGTCCATAATGATTAATCCTTGTCTGTCCAGAATGATTAACCCTTGTCTGTTCATAATGATTAATCCTTGTCTGTCCATAATGATTAATCCTTGTCTGTCCAGAATGATTAATCCTTGTCTGTCCATAATGATAAACCCTTGATTGTCCATAATGATTAAACCTTGTCTGTCCATAATGATTAACCCTTGTCTGTCCATAATAATTAACCTTTGTCTGTCCAGAATGATTAATCCTTGTCTGTCCATAATGATTAATCCTTGTCTGTCCAGAATGATTAAACCTTGTTTGTCCATAATGATTAACCCTTGTCTGTCAATAATGATTAACCCTTGTCTGTCCATAATGATTAACCCTTGTCTGTCCATAATGATAAACCCTTGATTGTCCATAACGATTAACCCTTGTCTGTCAATAATGATTAACCCTTGTCTGTCCATAATGATTAACCCTTGTCTGTCCATAATGATAAACCCTTGATTGTCCATTATGATTAACCATTGTCTGTCCATAACGATTAACCCTTGTCTGTCAATAATAATGATTAACCCTTGTCTGTCCATAATGCTTAACCCTTGTCTGTCCATAATAATAATGATTAACCCTTGTCTGTCCATAATGATAAACCCTTGATTGTCCATAATGATTAAACCTTGTCTGTCCATAATGATTAACCCTTGTCTGTCCATAATAATTAACCCTTGTCTGTCCATAATGATTAAACCTTGTCTGTCCATAATGATTAACCCTTGTCTGTCCATAATGATTAAAGCTTGTCTGTCCATAATGGTTAACCCTTGTCTGTCCATAATGATTAACCCTTGTCTGTCCATAATGATTAACCCTTGTCTGTCCATAATGATTAAAAAATGTCTGTCCATAATGATTAACCCTTGTCTGTCCATAATGATTAAACCTTGTCTGTCCATAATGATTAACCCTTGTCTGTCCATAATGATTAAACCTTGTCTGTCCATAATGATTAACCCTTGTCTGTCCATAATGATTAAACCTTGTCTGTCCAGAATGATTAAAGCTTGTCTGTCCATAATGATTAACCCTTGTCTGTCCATAATGATTAAAAAATGTCTGTCCATAATGATTAACCCTTGTCTGTCCATAATGATTAAACCTTGTCTGTCCATAATGATTAACCCTTGTCTGTCCATAATGATTAAACCTTGTCTGTCCATAATGATTAACCCTTGTCTGTCCATAATGATTAACCCTTGTCTGTCCATAATGATTAACCCTTGTCTGTCCATAATGATTAAAGCTTGTCTGTCCATAATGATTAACCCTCGTCTGTCCAGAATGATTAAACCTTGTCTGTCCATAATGATTAAACATTGTCTGTCCATAATGATTAACCATTGTCTGTCCATAATGATTAAACCTTGTCTGTCCATAATGATTAAACCTTGTCTATCCATAATGATTAATCCTTGTCTGTCCATAATGATTAAACCTTGTCTGTCCATTATGATTAACCCTTGTTTGTCCATAATGAATAACCCTTGTCTGTCCATAATGATTAAAGCTTGTCTGTCCATAATGATTAACCCTCGTCTGTCCAGAATGATTAAACCTTGTCTGTCCATAATGATTAAACATTGTCTGTCCAGAATGATTAATCCTTGTCTGTCCATAATGATTAACCCTTGTCTGTCCATAATGATTAAAGCTTGTCTGTCCATAATGATTAACCCTCGTCTGTCCAGAATGATTAAACCTTGTCTGTCCATAATGATTAAACATTGTCTGTCCATAATGATTAACCCTTGTCTGTCCATAATGATTAAACCTTGTCTGTCCATAATGATTAAACCTTGTCTGTCCATTATGATTAACCCTTGTCTGTCCATAATGATTAAAGCTTGTCTGTCCATAATGATTAACCCTTGTCTGTCCATAATGATTAAACCTTGTCTGTCCATAATGATTAAACCTTGTCTATCCATAATGATTAATCCTTGTCTGTCCATAATGATTAACCCTTGTCTGTCATAATGATTAACCCTTGTCTGTCCATAATGATTAACCCTTGTCTGTTCATAATGATTAACCCTTGTTCTTGCATACAATTAATAACTGTTATTTGTATGTTTAACCCCAGAAAGAAGGCTTTTAAATTGAATCCTATTAGATAATCTGTACCTGTGCAAAGTTGTTTATCTCCAAGTATTAACACTAACTTTGTAAGTACTTACACTTGGTAACATTGATGAAATGTACATCAAATATATACTGACAAAACGGAAGAAAAACTTCATCAATTTCATAGGCAATGGCTCTGCTTCTAGTTTACTTTGTAGTGATAGCAAATGCATCTGAAAAGAAACACCTTTTCAATCATAAAAGAACTAAGCCTTTGTCTATTGTCAACATTTCTTTTGCTTATTTAGAGGAGCATCATTACATAATAACATTCTCCACAGGTATCAGTATGAAAACAGGCAAGATCAAGTTATTTTAGATATCCATATTTGAACCTTGACATTATTTTACAATAAAATGCAGGGTGCAGCTTGATAAAACCACTGAGGTTGAACCATGAACAGTTGGGGAAAGTATGGACACAACATTCAAGCTAGGTACCGTTCTGAATTTGGATTGTGATTAAATATTGAACACAGAATAGGTCCTTAAAACTAAATAAAAGTGGTCTAAGAGCTAAATAAGTAACTTTATAAAGGAACATAACTCAAGAACTGTAAAAGTGATAATACCTAATTTTGTACTTGATCTGACATTTGTGGTAATAAGCATTGTGTATATGTTTCATAACATTTAGTTGAGGCAAACTTCAGTTGGAGAACAGAAACTAAAATTTCAGCAATGCTTCCTTTCATAAAGGGAAGAACTATAGAAAGGAAAAATTGACACCACCAAAATTCAAAATCAATTGTGTTTTTAGTAATTAGTTTTGTGTATAGGTTTCATAAGATTTGGTTGAGGCAAACTAAAATTAGAACCAGATGCTCCGCAGGGCGCAACTTTATACGACCGCAGAGGTTGAACCCTGAACGGTTGGGGCAAGTATGGACACAACATTCAAGCTGGATTCAGCTCTAAATTTGGATTGTGATTAAATAGTTGACACAGCATAGGTTTCTGACACAGAATGAATGTGGTCTAATGAACTTAAATATTTTTTACCTTTGAGCAATTCACTTATGCTGTTGAATATTAATCCTCTCAAAAAAATGTTTGAAGAAATTTTCTTTTTATTTATGAAATCTGAAATGAGAATTTTTTTTTCTTCACATCCCCCTTTCCCTTTTTCCAAAACTGATCTCAATTCAAATTTCTAATGGAGTTTGCAACAATAACTACTCATTAAAATACATCATAAAATATTAAAATGTAACAAAATGTGCTTGTTATCACTGAATGGTAAAGATTGTTTTGATTTATCAGTTGGTAGTAAAAGTGAATATACATTGTATATTGTATAAAACAATGATTTAAGTTGATTCAACTACTATTCTGGACAATAAAGATAACTCCAATCAATTAAAAAAAAATTGCTATTGCACAATATTGTGCAATTAGATATTTCTGGCTATTGCGCAGTACTGTGCAATTGAAAATATTTGCTATTGAACAATACTGTGCAATTGAAGATTTCTTGCTATTGCGCAATACTGTGCAATTGAAAATTTCTTGCTATTGCACAATACTGTGCAATTGAAGATTTCTTGCTATTGCTGAATACTGTGCAATTGAAAATTTCTTGCTATTGCACAATACTTAATTTAATAATTTTGGATCCTGATTTGAACAAACTTGAAAACATAATCAAAAATCTAAGTACATGTTTAGATTCAACATATCAAAAAAGCCCAAGAATTCAATTTTTGTTAAAATCAAACTTAGTTTAATTTTGGACCCTTTGGACTTTAATGTAGACCAATTTGAAAATGGGACTAAAAATTAAGAGTCTACATACACAGTTAGATTTGGCATATCAAAGAACCCCAATTATTCAATTTTTGATGAGATCAAACAAAGTTTAATTTTGGACCCCGATTTTGACCAACTTGAAAACTGGGCCAAAAATCAAAAATCTAAGTACATTTTTAGATTCAGCATATCAAAGAATCCCAAGGATTCAATTTTTGTTAAAATCAAACTAAGTTTAATGTTTGACCCTTTGAACCTTAATGTAGAACAATTTGAAAACGGGACCAAAAATTAAGAATCTACATACACAGTTAGATTTAGCATATCAAAGAACCCCAATTATTCAATTTTTGATGAAATCAAACAAAGTTCAATTTTGGCCCCTGATTCATTAAATGTTGGGACCAAAACTCCCAAAATGAATCCCAACCTTCCTTTTGTGGTCATAAACCTTGTGTTAAAATTTCATAGATTTCTATTCACTTTTACTAAAGTTAGAGTGCGAAAACTAAAAGTATTCGGACGACGACGCCAACGTGATACCAATATACGACCAAAAAGTTTTCAATTTTTGGGGTCGTATAAAAAGGAAAAGAAAGTTTCAGCAATTTATGTGGTAATAAGCATTGTGTATAAGTTTCATAACATTTGGTTTAGGCAAACTAAAGTTAGAGAATGGAAACCAATTTTGGGATGTATGGAAGGACGTAAAGACTGACACGGGTAAAACTTAATGCCCCTCCTCTATAGCGGGGATATAAGGTAGGGGCATAAAAATTTGAAATTTGTCATTTACCTCATATGGTCCAATAACCAAAATCAAAATACATGGTAAAATTCAGCATATTAAAGAACCCCAAATACTGTAAATTCAGAAATTATTGCGAGGTTGTTATTATTGAGAAAAATGCGACAGAGTTGTAAACGCAATAATTTAGGTAAACTCGCATTTTGACGTATTTTTTAGGAATTTTTGATCCTCAATGCTCTTCAACTTTGTATTTATTTGGCTTTTTAACTATTTTGATCTGAGCGTCCCTGATGAGTCTTATGTAGACGAAACGCGCGTCTGACGTATAAAATTATAATCCTGGTACTTTTGATAACTATTTACACCACTGGGTCGATGCCACTGCTGGTGGACGTTTCGTCCCCGAGGGTATCACCAGCCCAGTAGTCAGCACTTCGTGTGTTGACATGAATATCAATTATATGGTCATTTTATAAATTTTCTGTTTACAAAACTTTGAATTTTTTGAAAAACTAAGGATTTTCTTAACCCAGGAGTAATTACCTTAGCCATATTTGGCACAACTTTTAGGAATTTTTTATCCTCAATGCTCTTCAACTTTGTATTTATTTGGCTTTTTAACTATTTTGATCTGAGCGTCACTGATGAGTCTTATGTAGACGAAACGCGCGTCTGGCGTATAAAATTATAATCCTGGTACTTTTGATAACTATTATATGAATTAATCAGGATTTTTCTCAAAATCGTAAAAATGAAAATCGCATTCAAGTCTAAATTGACAAAATTGCAATAATAAATGGATGCAATAATTTCTGAATTTACAGTATTGAATTTTGGATGAAATCAAACAATGTTTAATTTGGGACCCTTCGAACCTCATTGTGAACGAACCTATTTGATAACGGGAGCTAAATCTAAAATCTAGACACAAGGTTAGATTCAGCCCTACAAAGAACCACATAAATTCAATTTTAAGTTTAATTTTGGACCCGTTGGAACTTAATGTGGACCAATTTAAAACAGGACAAAATATTAAAAAACAAAATACATGGTCAGATGCGGCATGACAAAGAACTCCAAGAATTCAATACTTTAAATTAATCAATTTGATCTTTATTTGGATAAGTCAAGAAATAAGCAATTTAAACAAAGTATTAGAAAAGTGTTGTTTTTTACCTAATTTTGGTCAAAATTCCAAAACAGTAAGAGCCATAACCCCAAAAATCAATCCGAAACTTCCTTTTGAGGTACGGAATTTTGCGATCCAAACACTTATATACAAGTTATTATTCTGAAACCAAAAAAAAGGTAGTTTTTTGCCCCTTTTTGGTTCCTGATTTCTAAACAACCTTTTTTCTTTTGTGATATGAAACGTTTTGATATAATTAGTGTTGTCAAATCGTACACTATTGCCTAACCGGTTATTCGGATAATCGTTCGACCGATTAACCGGTAGTTTAAGTTGGTGTTTGAAAGCCTTATATCTTTAGTACCCTACACATAGCTATAAGATGTGGTGACAACCTTCCATCAAAGTCATAAATTTTCGCTTTTTGTCCTTTAGCATTATAAGGCTTGTTTGTGAGGATTCTTTGCGAAGTTTGACTTTTAATATTCATATACACCGTATCAACTATGGCGTTTGTATCAACTTCAGATTGAAAAATAGAAAAAAAAACTTCTTGATATCGTAGACGCGAATATGTCTGAAACCGATAATTTTTTCCTTTTCTCTTGTCTCCGATATTAATGTGGAGTGTTTCAATTTGAAATGATTAAGCATGTTACTCGTACTATCACGTATACCTTAGTACATTCACATTGATTTGCATTTCACAATATTTTAGTTAACATTTCGTTTAAAGTATATCAAAGTCTTACACGACGGAGGTTGCACATTTAAAAGTAGGTCTACACGCTTTTAGATCAAAAATAAAATAATGAAGTAAATCGTAAAATTTAATCGTATTCCTGATTTAAAGTTACTGTTAAAATAACAAGTATACTAATTATGTTTCATTAAGATCTTGCCCCAAGCTGAGCGACAATTTCTAATTAATTTTATGTTTTTCGGATTAACAATAGCAATCAATAGGCTGGACAATTGATCTGTCAAATTAATTACCGCGACGACATTTTTTAAATAAAACATAACTATTTAATGATTTCGATACAAATTTATATCATATCTATTAAAATTGATAAAAATGTCCGGTTAACCGGTTAGTGATTTTGGTATTCGGTCGTTCGACCGGTTAACCGGTTAATCGTTGACAACATTAGATATATTATAATATTGTACATAATGAGGCATTATCAAAATAAAAAGAACAAACGATCTTCTCCTTTAACTAACATCTAATCAAACCATAGGTGGATCCAGGGCGGCCCGGGCCCCCCTTTCGTGGGAAAACTTTGGTTGATTATATAGGGAATTATTGAAGCATGACTGGAGGGAGCACCCCCTTAGATCAGTCAGCAGCCCCCCCCCCCCCTTTAGGAAAAGTTGTGGATCCGCCACTGCAAACACATCATTTTCTGTCATTAAATTGTGATTTTATGATAGATCTGACAGGTCTGTACATGCATTAATGCATGCAATTGATTGAGGTTACATGTATACAATAGCATAACTGATGAACCATTGATTGAGGTTAAATGTATACAATAGCATAACTGATGAACCATTGATTGAGGGAACGTGTATACAATAGCATAACTGATGAACCATTGATTGAGGTTAAATGTATACAATAGCATAACTGATGAACCATTGATTGAGGTTACATGTATACAATAGCATAACTGATGAACCATTGATTGAGGTTAAATGTATACAATAGCATAACTGATGAACCATTGATTGAGGGAACGTGTATACAATAGCATAACTGATGAACCATTGATTGAGGTTAAATGTATACAATAGCATAACTGATGAACCATTGATTGAGGTTACATGTATACAATAGCATAACTGATGAACCATTGATTGAGGTTAAATGTATACAATAGCATAACTGATGAACCATTGATTGAGGGAACGTGTATACAATAGCATAACTGATGAACCATTGATTGAGGTTAAATGTATACAATAGCATAACTGATGAACCATTGATTGAGGTTACATGTATACAATAGCATAACTGATGAAACATTGATTGAGGTTAAATGTATACAATAGCATAACTGATGAACCATTGATTGAGGGAACATGTATACAATAGCATAACTGATGAACCATTGATTGAGGGAACATGTATACAATAGCATAACTAACTGATGAACCATTGATTGAGGGAACATGTATACAATAGCATAACTGATGAACCATTGATTGAGGGAACATGTATACAATAGCATAACTGATGAACCATTGATTGAGGGAACATGTATACAATAGCATAACTGAGGTTACATATATACAATAGCTTAACTGATGAACCATCTATGTGGTTACCGCTGTAAATAACATGTGGTAAATAAATTGCTTTGCTGAGCGCAGCCTGACACGACTGCAGAGGTCAAACCCTGAACAGTTGGTGCAAATTTGGACACAATATTCAAGCTTGATACTGTCTGAATTTGGATTGTGATCAAATTTTTGACATGATATAGGTTTCTGACACACACAAAATGTGGTCAAAGATCTTACAAATCTATTGCGCAATACTATGCCATTGAATGCTTCTTCTTTCTTCTTGAAACTTGAAATTTGAAAAATTTTGAAAAAGATATGAATCCCTTAAAAAAATCAACCCCCCACCCCCCAAATATTGGATATATATAAAATTGAATTCTTTGATTTGTCGTTTTTACCCCATGACGGCTGACAAATTGGAACTCGTTATTTTAGTATTATAGATGTTCCTTATGATATAATCTTTTTAATTTTAATGCCAAATTAGAGTTTTTACTCCTTTCACCTGATAAATGTTTAACCGAAGAAAGCTACAAGTCAAACTTATATATAAGGGTATATATACTTGATAGGATCAGAGGCGGATTAAGGAGGGGGGCGGGCCCCCCTTTTTGGGAAAAAATTTGGTTGCTTATATAGGGAATCACTGGAGCGGCCCCCCCTCCCCCTTAGGCAGTCAGTGGGCCCCCACTTATGAAAATTTCTAGATCCGCCAGTGAGGATATACTGAAAATTTCACCCCATTACATCTAGAATGGTAAAAGTGACGCCAACAAAATTCAAACTTGACTTGTGTTTTGTGGTTATAATAATTTCTACAACACTTATCTTTAGCTTGATCTCGGTCTTGATACACTGAACTATAATATTCTAAGAAGTAGATGATTTATATAGTTTCAAAATGAAGTTTAATTCATCTGAATTGTCGGTGAACATTCATTCCTTTTTTATTCAAGCTGAAATCTTTTCAAAAGAGTAGCAACTCAAAATATCCAAGAATCAGAATTCGATCACTAGTACTACATTATCTTGGAGCAGAACATTGCGATAGTCTGTCTCAACGGAAGATGAGACTGACGCCTAAGGCAGCAACCCAACAACGGGTTGTCCGATTCATCTGAAAATTTCAGGGAAGATAGATCTTGACCTGATAAACAATTTTACCCCCATGTCAGATTTGCTCTAAATTCTTTGGTTTTTGAGTTATAAGCCAAAAACTGCATTTTACCCCTATGTTCTATTTTTAGCCGTGGCGGCCATCTTGATTTGATGGCCGGGTCATCAGACACATTTTTTAAACTAGATACCCCAAAGATGATTGTGGCCAAGTTTGGATTAATTTGGCACAGTAGTTTCAGAGGAGAAGATTTTTGTAAAAGATAACTAAGATTTATGAAAAAATTGACTATAAAGGGCAATAACTCTTAAAGGGGTCAACTGACCATTTCGGTCACTTGACTTATTTGTAAATCTTACTTTGCTGAACATTATTACTGTTTACAGTTTATCTTTATCTATAATAATATTCAAGATAATAACCAAAAACAGTAAAATTTCCTTAAAATTATCATTTTACGGGCAGCAACCCAACAACGGGTTGTCCGATTCATCTGAAAATTTCAGGGCAGATAGATCTAGACCTGATAAACAATTTTACCCCTTGTCAGATTTGCTCTAAATGCTTTGGTTTTTGAGTTATAAGCCAAAAACTGCATTTTACCCCTATGTTCTATTTTTAACCATGGCGGCCATCTTGGTTGGTTGGCCTCGTCACCGGACACATTTTTTAAACTAGATACCCCAATGATGATTGTGGCCAAGTTTGGTTTAATTTGGCCCCGTCGTTTCAGAGGAGAAGATTTTTGTTAAAGTTAACGATGACGGACGACGCCGGACACCGGACGCCGGACGCCGGACGCACAGTGATGGGAAAAGCTCACGTAGCCCTTTGGGCCAGGTGAGCTAAAAAGAATGCTAATTAATTGTTAAAAAACTAAAATTTGCTGAGGGGCTGCTGAATTTTACTTGAAAGAAGAAAAATATAACACATAGAAGCAAATTATTTCTTACATGAAAATTGTGGAATAAAATTACAAAAACAGTGTACAATTAAAGACAAAAGCAAAAACTTGGAAATGATCACTGTAATGTAAAAATGAACACTGTAATGAGGAAATGATCACTGTAATGAACACTGTAATGTTATCTTTAATACAAGCTTCTTTTGAGAAACAGTGACACCACAATTGATCAAGATATAGAGTGGACACAATTTGTTAAGGACGGACGGACGGGTAGACAGAGTGATCACTAATTCACTTTAGGACAACCTGCCACTAGGTGGGGCCCAAAACAATAATTTGTTACAGCTCAACATTATCAAGCTACAGACCAAATACCAAATCATCCCATTTCATAGAAAACAAGAAAAGTGTGAAAGGGTGAAAGTTTTCCTTTGAACAGATGGACAGATTGAGAGACAGGGTCAAGCAATTACTTGCAGTGCTTCTGCCTTTGGGAACACAGGTAAAAAACAAGCTATTACATTATCAGCAAAAATATTATACTCTTATAGATAATCATACTCATATTTTATCTGAACAAGCATTCTGAGAGTATTGCATGGCAATACATAGTCCCCTTCCGGTTAAGAATTCATTGTACTAGAACAAAATGCTAACTTGATCTATAACCTGGCATGGTGTAAACAATACAGCAAATATCAGGTCATTTTCTTTCAGCATGACGAAAAAAAGTGAGGAAAACGGATTATTTCAGTGAATTTTCCAAGTTCAAGGACCATAACTCTACACAAAATCATCAGACTGAAACAAAATTTTACCTTGATCTGTAACTTGTCATGATAAAACTATAAACCAATTATTAAATTAATATCTTTGAGCATTACAAACTAGAGGCCCTAAAGAGCCTGTGTCGCTCACCTTGGTCTATGTGAATATTAAACAAAGGAAGCAGATTGATTCATGACACAATTACGTTTTGGTGATGGTGATGTGTTTGTATTTCTTACTTTACTGAACATTCTTGCTGCTTACAATTATCTCTATCTAACATGAACTTGGCCCAGTAGTTTCAGTGGAAAATGTTAGTAAAAATTGACTATAAAGGACAATAACTCCTTAGGGGGTCAATTGACCATTTTGGTCATGTTGAATTATTTTTATGCGACCGCAAAAATTTTAATTTTTCGTCGTATATTGCTATCACGTTGGCGTCGACGTCGTCCTGTGTCGTCTTGCGTCTTGCGTCGTTGTCCGAATACTTTCAGTTTTCGCACTCTAACTTTAGTAAAAGTGAATAGAAATCTATGAAATTTTTACACAAGGTTTATAACCACAAAAGGAAGGTTGGGATTGACTTTGGGAGTTTTGGTCCCAAAATTTTAGGAATTGGGCCCAAATAAGCATTTTCTTGGTTTTCGCACTATAACTTTAGTTTAAGTAAATAGAAATCTATGAAATTTTGACACAAGGTTTATGACCACAAAAGGAAGGTTGGGATTGATTTTGGGAGTTTTAGTTCAAACAGTTTAGGAATTAGGGGCCAAAAAAGGGCCCAAATAAGCATTATTCTTGGTTTTCGCACAATAACTTTAGTATAAGTAAATAGAAATCAATGAAATTTAAACACAAGGTTTATGACCACAAAAGGAAGGTTGGGATTGATTTTGGGAATTTTGGCTCCTACAGTTTAGGAATTAGGGGCCAAAAAGGGGCCCAAGTAAGCATTATTCTTGGTTTTCGCACCATAACTTTAGTATAAGTAAATAGAAATCTTTGAAATTTAAACACAAGGTTTATGACCATAAAAGGAAGGTTTGGTTTGATTTTGGGAGTTTTGGTCCCAACAGGTTTTTAGGAATAAGGGGCCCAAAGGGTGCAAAATTGAACTTTGTTTGATTTCATCAAAAATTGAATAATTGGGGTTCTTTGATATGCCGAATCTAACTGTGTATGTAGATTCTTAATTTTTGGTCCCGTTTTCCAATTGGTCTACATTAAGGTCCAAAGGGTCCAAAATTAAACAAAAATTTAATCCTTGGGGTTCTTTGATATGCTGAATCTAAAAATGTACTTAGATTTTTGATTATTGGCCCAGTTTTCAAGTTGGTCCAAATCGGGGTCCAAAATTAAACTTTGTTTGATTTCATCAAAAATTGAATAATTGGGGTTCTTTGATATGCCAAATCTAACTGTGTATGTAGATTCTTAATTTTTAGTCCCGTTTTCAAAATGGTCTACATTAAATACCAAAGGGTCCAAAATTAAACTAAGTTTGATTTTAATAAAAATTGAATTCTTTGGCTTTTTTGATATGCTGAATTTAATCATGTACTTAGATTTTTGATTATGGGCCCAGTTTTCAAGTTGGTTCAAATCAGGATCCAAAATTATTATGTTAAGTATTGTGCAATAGCAAGAAATTTTCAATTGCACAGTATTCAGCAATAGCAAGAAATCTTCAATTGCACAGTATTGTGCAATAGCAAAAAATGTTCAATTGCACAGTATTGTGCAATAGCAAGAAATATCTAATTGCACAAAATTGTGCAATAGCAAGAAATTTTCAATTGATTGGAGTTATCTTTCTTTGTCCAGAATAGTAGTTGAATCAACTTAAATCATTGTTTTATACAATGCACAATGTATATTCACTTTTACTACCAACTGATAAATTAAAACACTCTTTACCATTCAGTGATAACAAGCACTTTTGTTACATTTTAATATTTTATGATGTATTTAAATGAGTAGTTATTGTTGCAAACTCCATTAGAAATTTGAATTGAGATCAGTTTTGAAAAAAGGGAAAGGGGGATGTGAAAAAAAAATGGTGGGGGGGGGGTTTAATTTTTCGCATTTCAGATTTCATAAATTAAGGGGGGATTAATATTCAACAGCATAGTGATTGTTCAAAGACAAAAAAAATATTTTAAGTTCATTAGACCACATTCATTCTGTGTCCAAAACCTATGCTGTGTCAACTATTTAATCACAATCCAAATTTAGAGCTGAATCCAGCTTGAATGTTGTGTCCATACTTGCCCCAACCGTTCAGGGTTCAAACTATGCGGTCGTATAAAGCTGCGCCCTGCGGAGCATCTGGTTAGGTCTTGCTTTGCTGTACATTAATGCTGTTTACAGTTTATTTCTATCTATAATAATTAGAAAACGGCAAAATTTCCTTAAAATTACCAATTCAGGGGCAGCAACCAAACAACCGGTTGTCAGATCCATCTGAAAATTTCAGGGCAGATAGATCTTGACCTGATAAACAATTAAACCCCATCAGATTTGCTCTAAATGCTTTTGTTTTTGAGTTATAAGCCAAAAACTGCATTTTACCAATTGTTCTATTTTTAGCCATGGCTGCCATCTTGGTTGATTGGCCAGGTCACCGGAAACATTTTTTAAACTAGATACGCCAATGATGATTGTGGCCAAGTTTGGTTTAATTTGGCACAGTTGTTTCAGAGGAGAAAATTTTTGTAAAAGTTAACAACGACAGACAATGACGACGGACGATGGACGCAAAGTGATGAGAAAAGCTCACCAGGTGAGCTAAAAAAAGTGCGAAAAACTGATTTTTTGAGTGAATTTTCTAAGTTCAAGGACCATACCTCTGCACAAAATCATCAGACCAGAACAAAATTCAAACTTGACCCTGTAACTTGTCATAATAAAACTATATACATATTATTAAATCAATATCTTCAAGCATAACAAAAATAAAATGCTTCGCTGAGCGCAGCCTGATATGACCGCAGTGGTCAAACCCTGAACAGTTGGTGCAAGTTTGGACACAATATTCAAGGTTGATACTGTCTGAATTTGGATTATGATCAAATTTTTTACATAACATAGGTTTCTGACACAAAAGAATGTGGTGAAAGATCTTAAAAATTTGAAATGGGTTGAAATATTTCTATATATTTTCTATAGAAGATTTTTTGCTATTGCACAATACTGTGCAAAATAAGATTTCTTACTTTGGTGCAATGTTGTGCTCTTGCACAATAGTGTGAAATTGAAGATTTTTTGCAATTGCGCAATACTGTGCAATTGATTTGAGGATTTTTTGCTTATGCACAATATTGTGCTATAGTGCAATACTATGCAATTGAAGATTTCCTGTTATTGCACAATACTTTATATATGATTTACATATCATAGTTAGGGGGTAAATCCTGCCATATCAGTATTTTTTCCATTCATATATAAATAAGAACAATAAATCATTGGAAAAACGTAAAATTTTAAGACAAAAAACAAAATTAAAAAAAAAAAATTTACCCCCCCCCCCCCATTTTAAAATAAAAACTTTCAGTAATTACCCACAAACTCAATCCCAGCTTTCCCTTTGTGGTATGGTAACCTTGCTGTACAATTTCAGAGAGATCCATACACTTGACCTCAAGTAATTGTCTGGGAACTAGAAAAATGCTGGTTTTTTTGCCCCCTAATTCCTGAACGTTTGTGGCAATTACCCCCAAAATTCAATCTCAGCATTTCCTTTGTGTTGGGATACCCTGCATTACAATTTTAGAGAGATCCATACACTTCAACACAAGTTATTGTCTGGAAACTAGAAAAATTGCTTGTTTTTGCCTCTTTTTTGCCCCTAATTCCTGAACCATAGGGGCAATTACCCCCAAACTCAATCCCAACCTTCCCTTTGTAATATGGAACCTTGGTACAATTTCAGAAAGATCCATACACTTAAACACAAGTAATTGTCTGGAAACTAGAAACATTCTTATTTTGACCCCTTTTGGGCCCCTAATTCCTAAACTGTTGGGACGGGACCATAACCCCAAAAATCAATTCCAACATTCCTTAAGTGGTTATAAAATTTGTGTTAAAATTTTATTGCTTTCTATTTACATATACTAAAGTTATTATCCGGAAACCATCTGTCTTCAGACAACGCGATACTAATATACGACCAAAAAATTAAATTGCGGTCGTATAAAAAGTACGGAAAACTGATTATTTGAGTTAATTTTCTAGGTCCAAGGACCATAACTCTGCACAAAATCATCAGAGTGAAACAAAATTTGAACTTGATCTGTAACTTGTCATTATTAAACTATAAACCAATTATCAAATCTGTTTTTAAGCATGACAAACAAAAATGTGGAAAACTGATTATTTGAGTGAATTTTTTAAGTCCAAGGACCATAACTCTGCATAAAATCATCAGACTGGAACATAATTCAAACTTGATCTATAACTTGTCATGAGAAGAGTGCACACACTGAAATGTCTCGCCTTCTTTACTAATCATTGATATTATGTTGATACTCCTAAATATAAACCTTTATTGACTGTCACATAAACTTAACATTAACCAAGAAAACTAAACATTTATCAATGAACCATGAAAATGAGGTCAAGGTCAGATGAACCATATGCCAGGCAGACATGTACAGCTAACAATGCTTTCATACAACAAATATAGTTGACCTATTGCTTATAGTTTAAGAAAATAGACCAAACACAAAAACTTAACACTGAGCAATGAACCGGGAAAATCTGGTCAAGGTCAAATAAAACCTGCACGACTGACATATAGATCATAAAATATTTCCATACACCGAATATAGTTGACCTATGACATATAGTATTAGATAAAAATTAAAAAGACCAAAACTCAAAAACTTAACTTTGACCACTTAACCATGAAAATGAGGTCAAGGTCAGATGACATCTGCCTGCTAGACATGTACACCTTACAATCATTCCATACAACAAATATAGTAGACTTATTGCATAAAGTATGAGAAAAACAGACCAAACCACAAAAACTTTACTATAACCACTGAACCATGAAAATGAGGTCAAGGTCAGATGACACCTGCCAGTTGGACATGTACACCTTACAGTCCTTCCATACACCGAATATACTAGACCTATTGCTTATAGTATCTGAGATATGGACTTGACCACCAAAACTTAACCTTGTTCACTGATCCATGAAATGAGGTCGAGGTCAAGTGAAAACTGTCTGACGGGCATGAGGACCTTGCAAGGTACGCACATACTAAATATAGTTATCCTATTACTTATAGTAAGAGAGAATTTAACATTACAAAAAATCTGAACTTTTTTTCAAGTGGGCACTGAACCATGAAAATGAGGTCAAGGACAATGGACATGTGACTGACGGAAACTTCGTAACATGAGGCATCTATATACAAAATATGAAGCATCCAGGTCTTCCACCTTCTAAAATATATAGGTTTTAAGAAGTGAGCTAACACCACCGCCGCCGCCGTAGCCGGATCACTATCCCTATGTCAAGCTTTCTGCAACAAAAGTTGCAGGCTCGACAATAAAACTATATACCAAATTTCAAATCAATATTTTTAAGCAGGAAGAGAAAAAATCAAAGAGCTGATAGCTCTGAGGTGGAAGAAGGTGAATAAAAGGTAATTTGAATTACCATAAAGGCAGCCCCACTAAACCAGGCTGCTTTGTTCCATTATCGTTATGATGTATTTTTTTCTTCAAGAATGTGTAATAAGTACATGGATTTCCCATCCGTACAATCATTTTCTATGTTCAGTGGACTGTGAAAATTAGGTAAAATCTTTAATTTGACAGTAAAATTAGAAAGATCATATCATAAGGAACACATGTGTACTAAGTTTCAAGTTGATTGGATTTCAACTTCATCAAAAACTACATCGACCATAAACTTTAACCTGAAGCAGGACGGACAGACAGACCATAAATATAATGCCCATAAATGGGGCATAAAGATAGTAAGACTTGTTACATACCCGCCAATGGGGTATTTTAGTGCGCAACAACAATTTCAAACATTACAATTTTTAGCAAAGTATTTTGCACGATCTGGATTGTCTAGAAAAAGTGTCATATTTGTATGATGAACTTACATGCCTTTTTCTTAAGTCTGTTTGCATGATTCTAGTTATTTAATCGGTAGAAAAGATGAACAAGAAGCTAGCAGATCAGGGTTTATTTATTCGTGTAAGAATATTAGATGCTTGTTGAAATTTCCAATTTTGAATTATGCACAAAGATGGACCTTTAACAGGTTGGGAACAACACACCAAATGAGGGGTAACCCTCATTGGAAGAACATTACAACCCACTGTAAAAAATGAGCACCTTTATATTCATATTATTTGATGAAACTTTTCCCTAAAAACTATGCATCTATTAAGTATTAAATGGGGGTAAATCCTGCCATATCAGTATTTTTTCCATTCATATATAAATAAGAACAATAAATCATTGGAAAAACGTAAAATTTTAAGACAAAAAAAAAAATTAAAAAAAAAAAATTTACCCCCCCCCCCATTTTAAAATAAAAACTTTCAGTAATTACCCACAAACTCAATCCCAGCTTTCCCTTTGTGGTATGGTAACCTTGCTGTACAATTTCAGAGAGATCCATACACTTGACCTCAAGTAATTGTCTGGGAACTAGAAAAATGCTGGTTTTTTTGCCCCCTAATTCCTGAACGTTTGTGGCAATTACCCCCAAAATTCAATCTCAGCATTTCCTTTGTGTTGGGATACCCTGCATTACAATTTTAGAGAGATCCATACACTTCAACACAAGTTATTGTCTGGAAACTAGAAAAATTGCTTGTTTTTGCCTCTTTTTTGCCCCTAATTCCTGAACCATAGGGGCAATTACCCCCAAACTCAATCCCAACCTTCCCTTTGTAATATGGAACCTTGGTACAATTTCAGAAAGATCCATACACTTAAACACAAGTAATTGTCTGGAAACTAGAAACATTCTTATTTTGACCCCTTTTGTGCCCCTAATTCCTAAACTGTTGGGACGGGACCATAACCCCAAAAATCAATTCCAACATTCCTTAAGTGGTTATAAAATTTGTGTTAAAATTTTATTGCTTTCTATTTACATATACTAAAGTTATTATCCGGAAACCATCTGTCTTCAGACAACGCGATACTAATATACGACCAAAAAATTAAATTGCGGTCGTATAAAAAGTACGGAAAACTGATTATTTGAGTTAATTTTCTAGGTCCAAGGACCATAACTCTGCACAAAATCATCAGAGTGAAACAAAATTTGAACTTGATCTGTAACTTGTCATTATTAAACTATAAACCAATTATCAAATCTGTTTTTAAGCATGACAAACAAAAATGTGGAAAACTGATTATTTGAGTGAATTTTTTAAGTCCAAGGACCATAACTCTGCATAAAATCATCAGACTGGAACATAATTCAAACTTGATCTATAACTTGTCATGAGAAGAGTGCACACACTGAAATGTCTCGCCTTCTTTACTAATCATTGATATTATGTTGATACTCCTAAATATAAACCTTTATTGACTGTCACATAAACTTAACATTAACCAAGAAAACTAAACATTTATCAATGAACCATGAAAATGAGGTCAAGGTCAGATGAACCATATGCCAGGCAGACATGTACAGCTAACAATGCTTTCATACAACAAATATAGTTGACCTATTGCTTATAGTTTAAGAAAATAGACCAAACACAAAAACTTAACACTGAGCAATGAACCGGGAAAATCTGGTCAAGGTCAAATAAAACCTGCACGACTGACATATAGATCATAAAATATTTCCATACACCGAATATAGTTGACCTATGACATATAGTATTAGATAAAAATTAAAAAGACCAAAACTCAAAAACTTAACTTTGACCACTTAACCATGAAAATGAGGTCAAGGTCAGATGACATCTGCCTGCTAGACATGTACACCTTACAATCATTCCATACAACAAATATAGTAGACTTATTGCATAAAGTATGAGAAAAACAGACCAAACCACAAAAACTTTACTATAACCACTGAACCATGAAAATGAGGTCAAGGTCAGATGACACCTGCCAGTTGGACATGTACACCTTACAGTCCTTCCATACACCGAATATACTAGACCTATTGCTTATAGTATCTGAGATATGGACTTGACCACCAAAACTTAACCTTGTTCACTGATCCATGAAATGAGGTCGAGGTCAAGTGAAAACTGTCTGACGGGCATGAGGACCTTGCAAGGTACGCACATACTAAATATAGTTATCCTATTACTTATAGTAAGAGAGAATTTAACATTACAAAAAATCTGAACTTTTTTTCAAGTGGGCACTGAACCATGAAAATGAGGTCAAGGACAATGGACATGTGACTGACGGAAACTTCGTAACATGAGGCATCTATATACAAAATATGAAGCATCCAG
Source organism: Mytilus edulis (assembly GCF_963676685.1). NCBI lineage: Eukaryota > Metazoa > Mollusca > Bivalvia > Mytilida > Mytilidae > Mytilus > Mytilus edulis. The sequence goes on along the minus strand of NC_092350.1, from coordinate 77,891,882 downwards.
GTCTTCCACCTTCTAAAATATATAGGTTTTAAGAAGTGAGCTAACACCACCGCCGCCGCCGTAGCCGGATCACTATCCCTATGTCAAGCTTTCTGCAACAAAAGTTGCAGGCTCGACAATAAAACTATATACCAAATTTCAAATCAATATTTTCAAGCAGGAAGAGAAAAAATCAAAGAGCTGATAGCTCTGAGGTGGAAGAAGGTGAATAAAAGGTAATTTGAATTACCATAAAGGCAGCCCCACTAAACCAGGCTGCTTTGTTCCATTATCGTTATGATGTATTTTTTTCTTCAAGAATGTGTAATAAGTACATGGATTTCCCATCCGTACAATCATTTTCTATGTTCAGTGGACTGTGAAAATTAGGTAAAATCTTTAATTTGACAGTAAAATTAGAAAGATCATATCATAAGGAACACATGTGTACTAAGTTTCAAGTTGATTGGATTTCAACTTCATCAAAAACTACATCGACCATAAACTTTAACCTGAAGCAGGACGGACAGACAGACCATAAATATAATGCCCATAAATGGGGCATAAAGATAGTAAGACTTGTTACATACCCGCCAATGGGGTATTTTAGTGCGCAACAACAATTTCAAACATTACAATTTTTAGCAAAGTATTTTGCACGATCTGGATTGTCTAGAAAAAGTGTCATATTTGTATGATGAACTTACATGCCTTTTTCTTAAGTCTGTTTGCATGATTCTAGTTATTTAATCGGTAGAAAAGATGAACAAGAAGCTAGCAGATCAGGGTTTATTTATTCGTGTAAGAATATTAGATGCTTGTTGAAATTTCCAATTTTGAATTATGCACAAAGATGGACCTTTAACAGGTTGGGAACAACACACCAAATGAGGGGTAACCCTCATTGGAAGAACATTACAACCCACTGTAAAAAATGAGCACCTTTATATTCATATTATTTGATGAAACTTTTCCCTAAAAACTATGCATCTATTAAGTATTAAATGGTCAAAACATGTCGAAAGAGTTTTGTGATGTTTCTAAACTTATAATATCTTCTTTATTATTTTGACCCCTCATTTAGAAAAGTTGTTCCAAATATAATGAATTTTCCCACTTTTGAGTTAAAAATCTTAAAAATTTTCTTTCTTTATGGTAGTACAGTAGACTCCGGCCAATCGGATACCCAAAATGTCAGCTAAAAATATCTGAATACCCGATATATTCAATCAGACGATGAATGTATATTCATTGAATATTCTGCAATAATAAGTAGATCTATTGCTTAATATGTGAAAGGGCTGGAGGATTGATGGAGTGATTTTTATCAGTTACATCACCACGATGGTTGCGTAAAAAATTATCAGCTGATTAATGATTAAATTTGTTTGCACTTGCAGTTTTTAAATCCTATATTTATTAAAATAAATCAAATGTCATGAAATATTTATGTGAATTATTATCTTCCATACATAGTTTGTCTTTACTTGTTTAGTAAACAAATTAATGTCCATTATTTACATTTTCACACAGGTAAACTAATTTGGCTATAAATAGATCAAAGCATGTCTGTGAGAATCTCTAATCTAAAATCGTAATTGTTATAATTTTATTTCTTTAAATAATCAAATTTAAATTTATGAAAATAATCATGATTGATAAAATAGTATTGCATAAAGTTTACGTTTTCGGAAGACTATTTATGTTTAGGTCATGGTTCTAGAGGCTTCTTATCAAATTTGTAAACAAACCAGTATGGCCGCCACACATGATTACCTTTGCACATGTGAAAAAAATATTTCTGACAAAAGTCAGATTTCTCTTGTCAAAAGGGATTTATATTTATATTTATATTTTATATTGCAATAAATTATTCAGAAGGAGGTACATTCAGTTTAGATTATATTTCTTATTCTATGAGCATTTAGAGTTTAATCAAAATTCTCCCAACAGCAACTTACTGCTCTTGTCAACTGAGTCTTGAATAATTTTATGAATAGATTCAAACCATTTGAAGTATAAGGGCATCTACTTCACATGACAAAGGAAAACAATGAATATTAAAAGACAACAATTTAATACGAAATAGATCCTTTTTATTTATCAAAAACAAAATCTTCGTGTCTGCAAAATTCGCAAATTCGTAACTTCAAGGGCGAACATGTAAACAGGGCGAGTTGTCCCGGTACCAAATTCACGCATGCGTACTACAAATATCTACAGTAAAAACATCCGGTTACAAGTAAACAAATAATTTCATGTAGATGAGATGAAATCTAATAATTAACATAAATAAAAAGGTACATATTTACGATAGTGAATGTTTTTCAATCCTAATTTACAAATTAAATGATTCAGATGCATAATAATGTGTTAAAATCGGTGTCAGGAATCAGAAGTTGTTATGAAATTGTAATACACAGAAACGAATGCGGCATACGGAGGATTAATGATTTTAAAGTCGGCACCATTGGCCTTCAGAAGACTTGGTCTTCTTCCACCAAAAAGTCTGGAAAACTGATTTGCGGGACAGATGGACAGACAGACAGACAGACAGATGGACAGAGTGCAAACCTAAAGTCCCCTTCGACTTATTTGGTAGGGGACTAACCGAACTGTAGGACTGAATTTTTGTTTCATTATAACGTTCAATGAGTTTCCAATCATTCAAGCTATTGGAATAAGTGTGTATTATTCTTAAAGTTTACCTCAGTTAGTAAAAGATTACTAATGCCAATCATGACAGGAAGTATGAAGAATGGATCTGGAATTGTTAAGTCTGTCAACCACAGAATACCACCTCCACTGGTAAAACCCTCGTAGATACTTGTTGGGTCATCTAAAACATACAATACCAAATTATCACAAAGTTTATGTGTGTCATATTTTCAAGTGGATTTAAAATCAAAGTGCTTGTAAGCACTGAACAGTGAAGATTGCTTCAATTTATCAGCGGGAAGTAAAATTAATTATTGCATTGGTTGTAGTTGATTTAACAGCAATTCTAGACAAAGGAAGATGACTACAATTTTTTCAAAGATGATTTTAACAATGACATCATTCTATTTTTAGAACAGATATTAGATTTCTGCACCTTGCAAAAGTTATGTAATTTTCTTGACAAGTGTAACATCATTTTGTGCCTTGAATATCTGAGCATATATTACATTGATAAATTTTTGATAAATTTCTGGAAATGTTCATGGATAGGATGTATAGAATGTTTTGATCAATGCACTATATTTTGTGTATCAATAAAGGTAGTGATAAGTCTTGGAACATTTAGATATCAAGTCAGTCCCACAAGGTTTTGATTGCATTTCATGCAAGCTTTACCTAAAAAAAATGTTGTCTATAATTTTTTAATCCAAATTATTTCAGCTCAGTCGTCCATAATTCTAATTCAAATTTAAAACCTAAAGGGAAGATTCACACAACCACTTTCACTCACTCACTCTGACCTCAAATATTCTCCATCTAAATAAAAATGTACACATTGGCAATATATATATAATTCAATTTGTTTCTGATAATTATAGATTATCATTGATCATCTCAACAAGATTGATTTTCTCGCTTGAGCCAGTACAGCAAACAGAAGAAAAGCAATCGACTTAAGATGACCAAAGATAATCTGTTTATCGCTATTTTACCTATAACAACGTTGCTAACTTTATGTTAATTTCATTAACAATGGCACATATGCTCCCTTAGTTTCTAGCGATAATTTTTTATATCACTCGACTGTGATGAGAAAGAAAATTATGAGTCAGTATGATCAAAGGAAAATGTCGTAAAATAGCAATAACAATTGTATAATACAATGTAGTATTATTTATTATGTTTCACCAATTTTTTGGGATATTTTCATATTTCTTGAGCGGTGTCAGAAAAATATTTCTCCTCACTAGTGACATATCTGTTCTCAGCAAATATAGTTAGTCCAAATATTTTAAATTGTGTTGTTTTTGTTGGATTTCTCCTGAATTCCCTATTCTGACATCATGAAAAAGGGCTACCATGTCTGATGACATCACACATAAAGAACACAACTTTCTGCAAATCTTTGAAAAGGAAGGATAACAAGCATTCTGTGAGTATTGCATAGCAATACATAGTCTCAGACCTATTAAAAATTCATTGTATTGGAACAAAATTCAAACTTGATCAATAACTTGTCTTGGTGTAAACTAAACAAATTTCAGATCAAAATCTTTAAGCATGACGAAATAAAGTGTTGAAAACTGATTTTAGGTGAATTTTGTGTAAGTCCAAGGACCATAACTCTGCACAAAATCATCAGACTGGAAAAAAATCCTAACTTGAGCTGTAACCTGTCATGATGTCATGAATGTATATACCAATTTTTAATCAACCTCTTCAATCATGACAAACAAATCAGCGGAAAACTGATAATTTGAGTGAATTTTCTGTCCAAGGACCAAAACTCTGCACAATAACATCAGAACAGAACAAAACTCAAATTTGATCTGTAAAAGAATACACCAAATATCAAATCAATATCATCAAGCATAAAGAAACAAGAATGTGTCCAAAGTACACGGATGCCCCACTCGCACTATCATTTTGCATATTAAATGGACCGTGAAATTTGGCATTAAAATTAAAAAGATCATACCATAGGGGACATGTGTACTAAGTTTCAAGTTGATTGGACTTCAACTTCATCAACCAGATGCTCCACAGGGCGTAGCTTTATACGACCGCAGAGGTTGAACCCTGAACGGTTGGGGCAAGTATGGACACAACATTCAAGCTGGATTCAGCTCTAAATTTGGATTGTGATTAAATAGTTGACACAGCATAGGTTTCTGACACAGAATGAATGTGTTCTAATGAACTTAAAATTTTTGTTTTCTCTTAGAGCAATTCACTGTGCTGTTGAATATTAATCCTCTCAAAAAAATGTTTGAAGAAATTTTATTTTTTATTTATGAAATTTCAAATGAGAAAAATTGAACCCAATTTTTTTAATCACATCCCCCTTTCCCTTATTCCAAAACTAATCTCAATCAAAATTGCTAATGGAGTTTGCAACAATAACTACTCATTTAAATACATCATAAAATATTAAGATGTAAAAAAACTGCTTGTTATCACTGAATGGTAAAGATTATTTTAATTTATCAGTTGGTAGTAAAAAGTGAATATACATTGTATATTGTATATAACAAAGATTTAAGTTAAGATATTTCTTGCTTACTATTCTGGACAAAGAAAGATAACTCTAATTTAAAAAAAATTTGCTATTTCACAATATTGTGCAATTAGATATTTCTTGCCATTGCGCAATACTGTGCAATTGAAAAGACTTGCTACTGCACAATACTTAATATAATAATTTTAGATCCTGATTTGGACCAACTTGAAAACTGGGCCCATAATAAATCAAAGAGCTGATAGCTCTGAAGTGGAAGAAGGTGAATAAAAGGTAACTTGAATTACCATAAAAGCAGCCCCACTTACCCAGGCTGCTTTGTTCCATTATCGTTAAAATGTATTTTTTTTCTTCAAACAAGAAAAGGTCATAAGTACATGGATTTCCCATCCGTACAATCATTTTCTATGTTCAGTTGACTATGAAAATTAGGTAAAATCTTTAATTTGGCAGTAATTAAGAAGATCATATCAAGAGGAACACATGTGTACTAAGTTTCAAGTTGATTGGATTTCAACTTCATCAAAAACTACCTCGACCATAAACTTTATAACCAGAAGCAGGACGGACGGACAGACTAGAAAACATATTGCCCATAAATGGAGCATAAAAATAGTAAGACTTGTTACATACCTGCCAACTTTTGAAAGTTCCCATATGGGTTTTTACTGCACAACAATTTTAAAGGTTACAATTTTTAGCGACATATTTTGCAAGATCTGGATTGTCTAGAAAAAGTGTCATATTTGTATGATGAACTTACATGCCTTTTCCTTAAGTCTGTTTGCATGATTCTAGTTATATATTAAATCGGTAGAAAAAATATACATGAAGCTAGCAGACCAGGGTTTATTTTCCAGATTAAGAATATTAGATGCTTGTTGAAATTTCCAATTTTGAATTATGCACAAAGATGGACCTTTAACAGGTTGGGAACAACACTCCAAATGAGGGTAACCTAACTGGAAGATCATCACAACCCACTGTAAAAAATGAACACAAAATAGAATTTTGCAATAAAATGCTGAAAATAGGCTTTAAAGTATTAAAATGCATTGCAAAAAAACAAATATTTCATTAAATAAATTTAAGTAGAATATTCCTATGATATTCCTTTTCATATTGGATACAAATTTTATTGAGTCTACTGCAGACACTTTGTAGTCAAAGTGTTTCAACTGAGGTACTACACAGGCGTCAAAAGGCGTCATTATGGAGTAAAGGGGGTGGCGTCAAAAAGCGTCATTATGGAGGAAAGGGTTAAGTACTGAATGGTCAAAACATCATGTTTTTTTATCGACATAAATGTAACCAAATGATGTAGAAATTGTGTTTTTTCTTCAAATTTCCATCAAATTGTAATGTTTATAGTTCCATTATTGCCTCTCTATTTGAATAAAATAAATTAATAAGAAGAATCTGTTTCTTGTTTTGTTTTGTTTTGTTTTTGACAAATGATTGTTCACTGCTAGCAAATGAATCATTATATTTATATATCTTATCTGTATATATTTTTATTCATGTCTTCATCTCCTTATCATTTGTAAATGTATAGACAAATAAGAAAGAAATAAGCTCCACATATATATTTGCAACATCGTAAATTAATTAAAAAGAACATTCTGTTGTAAACAAAATTATGATATAAACTTCAATTTAATCCTTGAAAGGAGGTCTAGATTGCTAAAATAATTTATAAATTTTAATTTTTTTATTTGTCCAAAATCATTTAAATTCATTTAATCAACATCCTGTTATGATTATTTGATTAAAATATTAATCATTTATAGTCTTTTTACAATTTATATTTTTAAAAGCAAAATAACTGAAAACAGGATAAAACAAAGGGAAGTAACAAAAAAGTATTTCAATATTCCCAATACACATCGTTTTGATAACACAACGGCAGTTAGCCGGAGGTAAATATCGTTGATTACCAGTATGTTTGACACCCAAGCTGTCAAGTGAAGCCATATAATTATAAATCTTCTTTGATGTTCAGGTAAAATTTAACACAGGTGTCAATTACACCCGTACAGTAGTAAGAAATGATCAAATATGGCGTCTGAAAAATTTCATACACGGGAGTTTTTTTCTCCTAAACAGGAGGTTCACATGTATGTTACGAAGGGCATCTAATTCACATGACAAAGGAAAACCATGAATAAAGACAACACTTTATATATCCTTTTTATTTATATAAAAACAAAATCTTCTTGTCTGCAGGATTGCAAATTCGTAACTTCAAGGGCGAACTTGTAAACAGGGCGAGTTGTCCCGATACCAAATTCACGCATGCGTAATACAAATATCTACAGTTAAAACATCCTGTTACATGTAAACAAATAACGTTCATGTGGATGAGATGAAATCTAATAATTTACATAAATAAAAGGGTCATATTTACGATAGTGATTGTTTTAAAATCATAATTTACAAATTAAATGATTCAGATGCCTAATCATGTGTAAAAATCGGTGTCAGGAATCTAAGTTGTTTTGTTATTGTAATACACGAAATGAATGCGGCATACGGAGACTCAATGCCAATGGTCAGCCCCTTAAGTCTTCAGAAGACTTGACGTCTTCTTCCACTAAAAATCTAAGTACATTTTTGGATTCAGCATATCAAAGAACCCCAAGATTTCAATTTTTGTTAAAATCAGACTAAGTTTAATTTTGGACCCTTGTTATATATTTAGCTATATATTATATGTTTATGTGTAATTCAGTTTATATGTTTTACGGAACTGTACAAGTGATGTCCGGAAACGCCTTTTTGTTTTACTCTCTCTTTTATTATAAAATGTCGTCAACGTAAGACGTGTTTTTATTGCTTGAGCTAGTCCCAACCCAAAACTTATAATTAAAACGAGGCGATATCGTTACATGGTGGAGTGACCCTAAAAAGATTAATAGGAGACTTTTAACAATTTTATGAGAATATTTGCTGTTTTTAAAAGACATTTTAATTATTTTTGAAAATGTGACTCCCGTTGATAATACATGTAGACCCCATACACGAGGACGACACACGTGGTTGATTCGTCAATATGGATACATTATGAGAGCATTAGACTAGTGAATTATTCGAACAAATATTTATTTTAAAACTATATATCCAAACAAACATAGAGACATTTATTTTAATACATTGAATCGTCATTTATACATAGTAGATGATTCTTCCCCGTGTCAGAAAACATCATGGACGACCGTGGGTATATTCAAATATATATATATGGTCTTCTATAGACGGAATAAATTGGAATAATATGAGATTGCAAAAATAAAGATTTATTATAGTATGCATTGCCTGTATTTATTTTCGTTTACGTAGAATGTGAGATTTATCTCATTTCTGCTCGTCTACTTACAGCTGAGCGTACAGTATGTGAGATTTTTCTCATTACTGATTTTTCCGTGTGATATATATAAAACATTGTATTTTTATTGGGTAAATGTCGGAATCTGACAACGAGTCTGTATTTACAGACGATTTTCTATTATATAACCAAATAACAGACGACATAGAACCCGATATTGGCTATTTATTGCAACCACCGGCTTCTCCACTACAGTTAAATACTTCGTTTAGTCTGCCAAATGTAGAGACACCAATTACCCCTGCCTGGACACAATTTGATAAATTTCAAACCTCAGATTTTACCAATTCTAGTACGCCAAATACCGTAGTTTCTTCAACACTTGACGACGAAGTTCAACCTTCCACATCAAATTTTAAACATAAATCTTTTCACAAAATGGAAAAGTTAGCCAATTGCCGTAAATTTGGGGGATACCCACATGAAAATGCATTTCAGTTTTTGAGTGAGTTTGAGTCTTATGCCGTGTTACATCATATATTACCGGAAGAGGATGCTAGAAAAATTGCCGCTTTTCATTTACACCTTTGTGGCCCAGCTCTTACTTGGTTCAATACTCTTCCAGCCGACAATAAGCAATTATGGCAAACTTTTGAACAGGTTTACAAGAAGCAATATATTGATATTGATTTTCGAAGTCCAACTATACTTCTTGAAGGTGAAATATTTGAAACATTAAAACTTTCAAAAGGGCAATCAATTGACGATTTTTATGCTCAACTACTTGAAAAAGCAACAATTTTGCACAAGAGTGATCACGAAATATTGATTAAATTTATAAAGGGTTTGCCTGATCAACTCGCCTTTTTTGTTCGGGCAGGTCACCATAGTGATAGCGCAAATTGCCTAGCAGCTGCCAAAATGGGCGAAGCTTACGGTTATCGAAAGGACGAAGCACCACTTGTAGCTGCTGTTACTAAATCTGCCAATAACACACCCGCTGCGGTGAAAGATTTAAACAATTTCAAAACCGATGTAGTTAGTGAATTACAAGGACAAATAAACAGTCTAACCCAAGCCGTGTCAAAACTTGCCACAAACTTTTCACAGCAACTAGATAATTCTCGTGATGTAAAAGAAAACGATCGGTTTTCTCTTCCACGAAATCGAGATCGTCAAGTATATCAATATGACCGTGGACTGTGCCGTAAATGTCAAGCGCCAGGACACTTTGCACGTGCCTGCAATTGGAATGAACAGGGTAATATAGATTCCTCATTTATTTGTCATATTTGTGGCCAAACGGGCCATAAGAGTCCACAGTGTGTAAACTATTCGGGAAACCGGAGGAACCCGGGGTTCACAGGGCAGGACCCCCGGGGCGGCATCTAGATAAAATTTCTGTACACGCGTCTGCCCATGTTAACATTTCTGATAAATCGGTAAATTATTCAGAATCAACTGAATGTACAAGTGACGACGATTCAACATTTGTTTGTAAATTTTTGTATATGCCTGTGCGAATTGCAAATCAGGAAATTTCAGCATTAATTGATACAGGTAGCTCAATAAATGTCATGTCTTCGCAACTTTTTAATTCAATACCCGATTCCATGAAGTCCGAGTTTAGTGCTACGAGTGACAAAATTACTTTAGCGAATAACCAAACAGTGCAAATTTATGGAACTGCTAAGGTTAAGATTACTGTGCCTCAAGGAAAGCACTGGATTCATGTATATATTTTAGCGCAAACATCGCATCCTTTAATTTTAGGAACGCATTATTTGTATTCCAAGAATATCGTTCTTGACTTTAGTGATTGTCGCATAAGATCTAAACATTTCAAGGTTTTAACTCAAAGTCCCGCTTCTATACCTCCGAATTCAGAAGTCCTTATTTGGGGACACGTAAATGGAAAAGTGCAATATGGAATGCAAGGTATATGTACTTCTAAAATATCTAAAGACCGAGGAATCATAATATCAAAAGCTGTAGTGACAGTAAATCGAGAGAAACAAGTCCCGATTAAAATTTTGAATTTTACTAATGAAACTGTACATTTGAATAAAGGACAGATTTTAGCGGAGCTTGAACCATTTTCTAAGGATCATGTATGTATGCCTTTGAGTGAAAATAATGACACTCATTTTGTTCAAAATATTCAATTGTCGACTGAACCGGTGAATAAAGATACTGAGATCGACTCTAAATTTATCTCTTATTTTAATATTCCTGAATACTTAACTGAAGTACAGAAATCGACATTGATGGAATTTTTACATTCTAATAAAGAATTATTTGTAACCGAGGAAAACCCTGACTTAGGCTTTACCAATGTTGTTCAACACCAAATATGTTTGAAGCCCGACTTTAAACCGAAACACCAACGTTCATATCGTTTAACTCCTGAAAAGAAGGATATTCTAAGACATCATTTAGATGAACTTTTGAGACAAGGTGTAATTGCACCGGTAGACGAAACAGAAGATGTCCCTATTACAAGTCCGGTTGTACTTGTGTCGAAAAGAACGTACCAAAAAGGCAAAGCAAATGCTTCATCGAAAGAGACTAGTTTGTCAAAATTTCGTTTCTGTTGTGACTTTAGGTATTTAAATTCCATGACTCAACACTTTTCTTATTCAATTCCTGATTTACAAGATCTCACTGAATCGTTTTCTACAAAAACACCGAATTTTCTAACTTCAATAGACTTATCATCTGGATTTTTTCAGTTACCGATTTCAAAAGACAGTCAACGTTACACAGCCTTTAATACCTGTTTTGGTACTTTTAAATTTTTAAGATTACCGATGGGACTGAGTTCATCTCCAGCATCTTTTCAACTGTTGATGGATAAAGTACTTAAAGGATTAACTTTTAAATCATGTTTGTGCTATCTTGATGATATCCTTATTGCATCCGAAACATTCGATCAGCATATTGAAGATTTACGGAACGTTTTTCAAAGACTTTCGAATGCTGGTTTAAAGCTGGGACCCAAAAAGTGTACCTTTGCTCAGAACTCTTGTATATATTTAGGTCATAAAATTTCAAATAAAGGAATTGAGCCGCCACCGGACCGTGTTCAGGCCATCGTTGATTATCCTATACCAAAAAATGTGAAAGAGTTACGCCGCCTTGTTGGTTTATTTAATTGGTTTCGGAAATACATCAAAAATTTCAGTGCTGAAATGGAACCTCTGACGAGACTTTTAAAGAAATATGAATGTTTTATCTGGACCGATGAACAACAACGTGCATTTCAGAATGTTAAATCACTCCTGCTAGATTCTCCTATTCTAGCCTTTCCAAACTTCAATTTACCATTTAGACTTGCTGTAGACTCTTGTTGTAAGGGGATTGGTTACGTGCTATATCAGAAAATGAGCGAAACTGATGAAATTCGTGTTATACGATTCGGTTCTAAGGCACTTAGTAAATGGCAGAAATCATATGGCCCAACAAAGCTAGAATTACTTGGCATGGTTACCGCCGTTTTAGAATGTTCATCATACCTACGTACACAGCCGTTTGTTATAGAATGCGACCACCAAGCGTTGAAACCGCTATTTAGCAACCAACTGAAAGGCGCCATTTATGAGCGATGGATTGCTATTTTGCAGCAATATAATTTTGAAATTCAATACAAACCTGCGAGGGAAATGCAAGTTCCGGATGCTTTGTCACGATGTACGCAAGAGACTAATAACGCCTTTGAAAGTCCAGACGAGCAAGATCCGTACTTCCCATATGAACCGGAAAATACAGGTCAAATAATTGTTCCAGGAGGTATTCAATTGACCACTTTATTACATGACTCGGATACTAGCGACAGTAAAAATTTACAATTGAACAATATTTGTCTGCCTGCGCCAGTTCCGATGTACACCGTCGATAATAGTGTTCCACGCAAAAATGTATTGTCACAGGCACAAAATGAATATGATGCCGACACTGAAGACATTGATCAACAGTTTGCACGTGTAGCAAAGAAACGTAAACCGCGAAAAACGATACAACTTTACCCACGAAAGAAATATAACGTAGTGAAAAAATCAGAACCTTTTAATAAACTGACCGATTGTGACTCAAAGCATACTCAAATATCGATTTCTGATCAGTTGAACCAGTTTGAAAAAGTTTATCAACAAATCAATCAGTCGACTAATTTACCAAAATCGGATCAAATATTTGATCAAAGTACTGATAGTGCTACTTCTCAATGTGATGCAACATTTTTCAATCAAAGCACTGAAAGTTCTCAAAATGAAGAGCCAGACAAAATATTTAATCAAAGCACTGCAAGTGATAATGTACAGGATTCGGACAAAATATTTGAGCAAACTACTGACGTTAATGAAACGCAGGTTACTTATATAAGTGAAAATGAAATCACGAACAATTATACCAACAAACGAGACTCTGATACTGGTATTGATAGTGATCCAAATGTAAATATTTTGAAATCGATTGACATTTTTAGGGAAAAAGGATTTAGTATAGAGTCGATACATGAATTGCAGCGCAATGACACAAACTGCAGACCTTTAATTCAGTATCTTGAAAGAAACGAACTACCAAAGCTGCAGAAAGAAGCCCGCAGACTTCTTTTATTAATACCAAATTTTCACTTGATCAATGGAATATTATTTCATACACGAAATAGGAAATCAGTGCGTGCAAAAACAATGAATAATTTTCAGCTAGTTGTCCCGGAAATTTCATTGAAAACAATAATTGCATTACATCATGATTCGACATTAGGTGGACATTGTGGTATACAAAATACTCTTGATTTAATCCAAGAACAGTACTATTTTCCGAATTTGAGTGAAAAAGTAACTGATTATATTCGTTCATGTCATGAATGTCAAAGCAGAAAAAATACCACTCTAAAAACAAAAGCGTCCATTACGTCATTTCCTACGCCATGTGCACCATTTGAAGTTTGGGAAATGGACCTTCAATATGGACCCGTTCCTGTCTCTCGAAGTGGCAATTCTTACATTTTTACTGCAATTGACTTATTTAGTAAATACATGTTTGCAGAGCCGATACCTAACACTGATCCGTTAACAGTCGGAAATTCTCTTTTTAGATTAGTCACGCAATTTGGAGTTTGTCGAACTATCGTTAGTGATCAAGGATCGGAATTTATTGGTAAATGTTTCCGAGAAGTTTGTCGTTTATTGGATATTATTCAGGAATATACCCCTAGCTTCGCTCATCATTGTTTGGGAGCATGTGAGAGACCTCACAGAACTTTATCGGAAAGACTAACACCGTTTATTGTAAAAGGAAAACCATGGGAGGACGTATTACCGGGAATAATATTTTCGATGAACAATACGCCAAACCAAAGTGTTGGATTTTCGCCTTTTGAAATAGTGTTTGGGAAAAGACCCCAATTTCCGTTGTCTCTACATATTAAGGACACCGACTTTTCGTCTGTACCTAAAGATTGTCATTCGTATCTGAAACAGCAATGTGAAAAATTAAACATTATACGTACTGAAGTCGAGAAAAATGCTATCAATTCAAAAGTTAAAATGATGGACCGAGTAAATAAGGACAAAATATCAAATATTTCATTTAATGAAAACGACTATGTTTATTTGTTGAAAGAGCCAACCGGGTCAGGACAAAAATTTAAGAATAAATTTGCCGGTCCATATGTGATTTCTGCAGTAAATAGCCCTCATATGTACACCCTGAAGGACCCACACACGAACAAAATTCTTTCAAAGCCAGTGCATATCAATAGACTGAAATCTGCGTATGTGAGAAAACCAAATCCGTCAAAATATTTTATGGACCCTGTTCATACGAAACTAGACGATGTTGAAGTGCAAGATTATACATCTATGGATGAGGATAATACGCCTGTTAAGGACAACCAGTACACCAGTTATGACAATGTATCTGAAAATACTCCCGATTCTGATAATACAAGAAAATCAGACAATATTTTGATTGTTGAAAATAGTACAGCCATGTCTCGCCCAAAGCGCACTAAGAAATTACCCGCTAGGTTCAAAGATAATAATTTCATTCATTTTAGTGAGGTTGACGTATCTAGCGAATCAACGTCTGCAAGTCAGTTAAAAGTGAAAAGATTTCTAGCGCACAAAATTATGAATGGAAAAAGAGCGTATCTTGCTCATATAGTTGGTGAACCAGCCCAACACGCTATGTGGCTTCAAGAACATCAGCTTGGACCGAAAGCAAAGGCCAAATTAAAATCTCGACCTCCGCCAAAAATTTAAACATTTTTATTGTCATAGCATCATCTTTATTTAATTAGCGTCCACCATTTATATACTCGTTAGATTTATCTCATGAGTACATGCGCGATACAACTGTATATATATATATTCACAAGTAGACTATTTGTCTGTGAGAGTTTTCTCATGGCTACATGCGCAATACAACTGTATATATTCACAAGTTGCTATTTGTCTGTGAGATTGATCTCATGACAATTTAATGAAGTAGCTATGTACAACGTAACATTTATCGAAATTTGGAACATCGACTCATGATATTAATAATTTGTCAAGGATCTGTGTTTGCCGTCTGTATTTTATTCTTTCGCAAACTTACTTGTGAGATTTATCTCATAGTAAGATATCCGTTATACTGAATATCCGTAAACATGGTAAATGAAGACCAACAGGCAAAAGAAAAGAGAATTGTGAACATTTATTGTGTGTTCCCTATTATATTTTGTATTATTATGCATTGATGTTTTATTATATCATTCCGGCATCACTTACATATATGATTATTGCAATATTTTGTATTGATTATTGATAACATGAATAATTTTGTTTGATAAACATGTTTTTTTTTGTAATGAAGCTTTTATTAGAATTTAAAGGCAGTTAGCCTAAATTACTTTTGAAAGGCAAATTCATTGACTTTAGAACATGTAGTTAAAAGAAGGGTTTTTTTTGTGGTTTTTTTTTTCATTTTGAATATAGGATTTTGCGTATCGTATAAAACTTTTGTTTGTAATTTCGAAAGTTGCAAGGATTAGTTAAAGACTTAATCGTATTGTCAAAACTTTATAAAGAAAACTACACTTTATTTTAAGAAATGAACATTGTTTTTTCTGTAGTGCGAATTGTTAGTGAAATAAGTTTAATACCCCCAAAACATGGAAATTGGAATAGTAAGGCATAGATAACCAAATGAGATTGTATGAATACCTGTCAGTGACTTTTATATGTTAATCACGAATAACCTGAGTAGTATTGCTGTGAATAGTATGGTTCACGAGAAATTCAGAGTGCATGAGAGTTTTATGATCTGGTCTTATATTGTATTTTTGTGTGAGACTCTTTGAAAGTGTGCATATTTTATCACGTTTAGCATTTATCTACAAAATAAGAGTAAGGTCTCTGGTGATTTCATAGTAATTTTTATCATATGATATTAACTGTCACGTTTATGACGAACAAGATATTTTCTATACATGTAGTACTCTGCAATTTGTTACAAGATGCTTATTCCACAAAATTATCCATACCAGTTACTTGTTTGTTTTTATATATTGAAAGTTGAGAGAATTTTGAATATTATGAAAGTTAGAAAGATATATTGGTATTATTGATCATGTATTTTATTTGATTATGGTATGAATTCCACATATGCAAAAATTCATTGGGAATTTTCTTTCTGCCGGGGGATGTTATATATTTAGCTATATATTATATGTTTATGTGTAATTCAGTTTATATGTTTTACGGAACTGTACAAGTGATGTCCGGAAACGCCTTTTTGTTTTACTCTCTCTTTTATTATAAAATGTCGTCAACGTAAGACGTGTTTTTATTGCTTGAGCTAGTCCCAACCCAAAACTTATAATTAAAACGAGGCGATATCGTTACACCCTTTGGACTTTAGTGTAGACCAATTTGAAAACAGGACTAAAAATGAAGAATCTACATAACCAGTTAGATTTGGTATATCAAAGAACCCCATTTATTCAATTTTTGATGAAATCAAACAAAGTTTAATTTTGGACCCCGATTTGAACCAACTTGAAAACTGGGCCAATAATCAAGAATCTAAGTATATTTTTAGATTCAGCATATCAAAGAACCTAACTGATTCATTTTTTGTCAAAATCAAACTAAGTTTAATTTTGGACCCTTTGGACCTTAATGTAGACCAATTTGAAAACGGGACCAAAAGTTAAGAATCTACATACACAGTCATGACAGTTAGATTCGGCATATCAAAGAACCCCAATTATTCAATTTTGATGAAATCAAACAAAGTTTAATTTTGGACCCTTTGGGCCCCTTATTCTGTTGGGACCAAAACTCCCAAAATCAATACCAACCTTCCTTTTATGGTCATAAACCTTGTGTTTAAATTTCATAGATTTCTATTTACTTATACTAACGTTATGGTGCGAAAACCAAGAAAAATGCTTATTTGGGTCCCTTTTTGGCCCCTAATTCCTAAACTGTTGGGACCTAAACTCCCAAAATCAATACCAACCTTCCTTTTGTAGTCATTAACATTGTGTTTAAATTTCATTGATTTCTATTTACTTAAACTAAAGTTACTGTGCGAAAACCAAGAATAATGCTTATTTGGGCCCTTTTTTGGCCCCTAATTCCTAAACTATTGAAACCAAAACTCCCAAAATCAATCCCAACCGTTCTTTTGTGGTCATAAACCTTGTGTCAAAATTTCATATATTTCTATTAACTTAAACTAAAGTTATAGTGCGAAAACCAAGAAAATGCTTATTTGGGCCCTTTTTGGCCCCTAATTCCTAAACTGTTGGGACCAAAACTCCCAAAATCAATACCAACCTTCCTTTTGTGTTCATAAACCTTGTGTTAAAATTTCATAAATTTCCATTCACTTTTACTAAAGTTAGAGTGCGAAAACTAAAAGTATTCGGACGACGACGACGACGACGACGACTCAGACGACAACGACGACAACGACGACGACGACTCAGACGACGACGCCAACGTGATAGCAATATACGACGAAAATTTTTTCAAATTTTGCGGTCGTATAAAAACTACCTTGACCAAAAACTTGTACCTGAAACTCCCATTTTCATTTTCTATGTTCAGTGGACCGTGAAATTGGGGTCAAAAATCTAATTTGGCTTTAAAATTAGAAAGATCATATCATAAGCAACAAGTGTACTAAGTTTCAAATTGATTGGACTTCAGCTTCATCAAAAACTACCTTGACCAAAAACTTTAACCTGAAGCGGGACGAACGGACGGACAGACTAACAGACCAGAAAACATAATGCCCTTCTACTATCCTAGGTGGGGCATAAAAAGTGTGGAAAACCGATTTGCCTGACTGAAACTGACAGACGGACGGATGAATTTTGGTCCAGGTGAGCTAAAAAGGGGGAAAGGCACATGTCATGAAGACTCACCTCTCCTACTAATGGTAAAACCACATAGGTTTCTGATTCCATATGACATAAAAATCCAGGCAGGAAACTGCACTGCTACAACAAGAGTTCCTCTGGCTGGATGACAGTTATGTTCTTCTATCTTCTTTTTCAGCTGTTTTCTCACCTATGAAGTATTAATTATATAATTTAAAAATAACATCCCTGATATGTTACCAAATTGATCGTTTTTTATAGTTTTTAATTATTTTTTTACAATTCTAGTCTTGCTCTATAATTTTTGCTTAATTTGTCTTTCTTTTATAAATTTCAAGATAACTGTAGGCAAAAACACTAAGGTATAAGGCAAAACAATGCCAAAATTTGTATAAACATCTTTATTAAAGGTCAAACCCTCCAGTCATTGGAGGATTTTAAAGTTTCTATCTATCTATATTAGTTTTTCCAGATAAAAGGTAAAAATTAAAACCAGATGCTCCGCAGGGCGTAGCTTTATACGACCGCAGAGGTTGAACCCTGAACGGTTGGGGCAAGTATGGACACAACATTCAAGCTGGATTCAGCTCTAAATTTGGATTGTGATTAAATAGTTGACACAGCATAGGTTTCTGACACAGAATGAATGTGTTCTAATGAAATTAAATTTTTTGTTTTCTCTTAGAGCAATTCACTATGCTGTTGAATATTAATCCTCTCAAAAAAAAATTTGAAGAAATTTTATTTTTTTATTTATGAAATTTCAAATGAGAAAAATTGAACCCAATTTTTTTAATCACATCCCCCTTTCCCTTATTCCAAAACTAATCTCAATTAAAATTTCTAATGGAGTTTGCAACAATAACTACTCATTTAAATACATCATAAAATATTAAGATGTAAAAAAACTGCTTGTTATCACTGAATGGTAACGATTGTTTTAATTTATCAGTTGGTAGTAAAAAGTGAATATACATTGTATATTGTATATAACAAATATTTAAGTTGATTCTGGACAAAGAAAGATAACTCCAATTATTAAAAAAAAATCTTGCTATTGCACAATATTTTGCAATTAGATATTTCTTGCTTACTATTCTGGACAAAGAAAGATAACTCTAATTAAAACAAAATTTGCTATTTCACAATATTGTGCAATTAGATATTTCTTGCCATTGTGCAATACTGTGCAATTGAAAAGACTTGCTATTGCACAATACTTAATATAATAATTTTAGATCCTGATTTGGACCAACTTGAAAACTGGGCCCATAATAAAAAATCTAAGTACATTTTTGGATTCAGCATATCAAAGAACCCCAAGATTTCAATTTTTGTTAAAATCAGACTAAGTTTAATTTTGGACCCTTTGGACTTTAGTGTAGACCAATTTGAAAACAGGACTAAAAATGAAGAATCTACATAACCAGTTAGATTTGGTATATCAAAGAACCCCATTTATTCAATTTTTGATGAAATCAAACAAAGTTTAATTTTGTACCCCGATTTGGACCAACTTGAAAACTGGGCCAATAATCAAGAATCTAAGTACATTTTTAGATTCAGCATATCAAAGAACCTAACTGATTCATTTTTTGTCAAAATCAAACTAAGTTTAATTTTGGACCCTTTGGACCTTAATGTAGACCAATTTGAAAACGGGACCAAAAGTTAAGAATCTACATACACAGTCATGACAGTTAGATTCGGCATATCAAAGAACCCTAATTATTCAATTTTGATGAAATCAAACAAAGTTTAATTTTGGACCCTTTGAGCCCCTTATTCTGTTGGGACCAAAACTCCCAAAATCAATACCAACCTTCCTTTTATGGTCATAAACCTTGTGTTTAAATTTCATAGATTTCTATTTACTTATACTAACGTTATGGTGCGAAAACCAAGAAAAATGCTTATTTGGGTCCCTTTTTGGCCCCTAATTCCTAAACTGTTGGGACCTAAACTCCCAAAATCAATACCAACCTTCCTTTTGTAGTCATTAACATTGTGTTTAAATTTCATTGATTTCTATTTACTTAAACTTAAGTTATTGTGCGAAAACCAAGAATAATGCTTATTTGGGCCTTTTTTTGGCCCCTAATTCCTAAACTGTTGAAACCAAAACTCCCAAAATCAATCCCAACCGTTCTTTTGTGGTCATAAACCTTGTGTCAAAATTTCATAGATTTCTATTAACTTAAACTTAAGTTATAGTGCGAAAACAAAGAAAATGCTTATTTGGGCCCTTTTTGGCCCCTAATTCCTAAAATGTTGGGACCAAAACTCCCAAAATCAATACCAACCTTCCTTTTGTGGTCATAAACCTTGTGTTAAAATTTCATAGATTTCCATTCACTTTTACTAAAGTTAGAGTGTGAAAACTAAAAGTATTCGGACGACGACGACGACGCAGACGACGACGACGACGCCAACGTGATAGCAATATACGACGAAAATTTAAAAATTGGTAAAATTTGTCATTTCAGGCAAGAACTACTATAAAAACTCTTTTGACAGTTTTAATGCCAAATGGACATTAGGTAGAACATAATGTCATTTTTAGCAGTTTTGCCTACATCAGATTTTCTCTATTTATAGTGTATTTCAAGATAGCAGGTTCTATTAAAAGCCATGTTGGTTGAAGGAGTGGGGGTTATTTAACACTTTTTTATAAATAAATACTCCATGATGATTGTGGCAAAGTTTGGTTAAATTTTTCCTCGTAGTATCAGAAAACTTCAATACACTATCATTATGCAAATTTTGCCTTTTTTTTAGCAAGAAAACAAGTTTCTTATAAAGACCTCATTTTTCTTTTATGTTCAAAAAGCACATTATATAATGCATTATAAAAGCTATCATCTCATATCATGCATATTCTATTTTAAAAAATTTACACAAAAATATTGTATCTGGCACAACCTGAAGCTTGGAAAAATGCTCCATGACCTACAATTTTCATTTCATTTTTTAAAATGCATATTATATATATAACTACATTTTTGCAATGTATTAACAATGTACCTTAAAATCTAAAAGATTGTGTTGCTCTTTTATAACTCAGTTGTAATGTCAACACAAGAAACATTTAAATTAAATTTACATTTCTAGCCAATAACATCTTGGATTCATTCTGTGTCAAGTTATGCTTCCTGCTATAATGAAATACTTCTCCTCTCAAGGTCTTGGCTACTTCTCCCATTTCTTGGTTGACAGCAGCATATCGAGCCATGTTTCTCTGTGATACTATAAACAGGGGCAGCGTTAAACATGTTCGCAAAAGAATTGTACTTAGTATAATGGTTGCCCACCAGGGCAGGCCAGTATAGTGATGAACTGATATTATATAGTCAGAAGCTACACGAACTGGGGCAAATTCAGTTGATGTGTAATAAGCCCAACTTGCTTGAGAAAAGCTTCGTGTATTAGAAATTGCTAAACCTGGAAAAATATTCCTATTCAGCAGACTTTTGCTGAATTTAGGATTATTATGACCATCTAAATGCCTTGGTTCATTAAAAACTGAAAGATATCTAAACTTATTGACATAACAATATTTGCATCTATTTAGCTGGTAATTTTTTTGGATGAATGAAAAGCCTTTCTGTTGGTAAGCAATGCAAGGTAAAACAGCTGACATATTTCTGCAGCCAACTTGTGTCCATTTAATTCTTTGCACATTTAGAATATGATCAATTGACTGTGAAGACCTTTTAAGAAATACCATTCTCATCTGTAAAATATCAAAGAAATTACTGGTATTACAAAATTACACAAATCGAAATGGGAAAGGTTAAAGGTTATTTACATGCAGGCGCGTAGCTACATTTACGCCAAAACGCCAGGGCGTACACTTGAATTTTGATTAAAAAAAAACAAATCTGAATAAAATCAAAAGAACTTGTTAAATGCACATCAGCCGCGCGCGTACATTTCTTTCTTCAAATGCTTGTAATACTGTATGCGAACAAAAGGGACCAAATATACATTTTTTATCCAAATGATATCGTATCATATATATATTTCTTCAAATTCTGTAATACTAAAAGTATGAAATTACTGTGAGTTCGGAGTACTTTTCTTTTGTTCAAAGAAATGCATTATATGGGTTGCGTTCAATATCGTAGCAGCTACATAAATCTGCGTAGAGATACGTGGATTTTTAAATCTTGACAGCAGCAAGGTTAGCTACACGTTCAGTAGTCAAAAATGTATGTAGCCCTTATACATGTATGTTACTGCTACAAAATTGAACGCATCCCCGATGAGATTCGATAATTTATGTGGTTTGAACTTTTGTCCAGCCTTTGATTTATGTCACGAAAAGGGAAATTGGCGACACTAAATTTTCGCCGGCGGCGTCAGTTTAGTTTCAGTATGTGGTTAAAGTTTTTTAAATATAAATAACTTTGTAAAATTTTTGTGAAACTTTACGGAAGTTGCACAGAAACTGTTTATGATCAAAAGATTATCCAGAGCTTAATAATAGAATTAATGTTTAATTTTCCCGTATTTTATTGAGAAAAGAATTTTTTTGCAGGTAAAAAGTAGTTACATTTTGGGGTTAATGTTTATTATACATCAATTACTGTGTCAATTTTGGAAGAAGCTTTATTATGATTTTATGATTAATATTTAAAGCCAAAATTTTGAAAAATAATCGTACATTTTTCAGTACCAAACTGACAGACTTATCTTTACGCAATTAACAAACGTCTCGGATTTTGTTAAGGGAGCTACAGTTGATTTTTAGGGGGAAAAGGGAGGGGGGGGGGGGTGCTAGGATGAAAAATGTTGTCCTGTATTTTTTTTAGTCGTAATCTCTGTCCTTCATTGTATTTTTCACTTTTTCTACAGAACTCTTAGAATGCGAATCATAGTTAATATTGCACCAGAAAAGTTCTGAAAATTAATTATTTCAAGTTCATTAACGATTTTTTGGTTGTTGATAGAATGCTTGGCTCAACAGCCCCTTTTACTTATATTTGAAAGTAATTGGTTTGGACGATTTCTCTAAAACCAATGACCGTTAGATTCTAAATTAACACGATGAATAGATTATACGTAAAAAAAATCATTTAGATTCTGAGCACAGTATAATAATATTGATGATTATTTAGTGACAGGAATGGTATCTCATTCTCGATACAATATTGCTTTCGTGGGCTTTGTCCCCTCACTTGGACCGACTACCGGCAGGTCCTTAGACTCCTCGCCGAAGTTCGGGCGTACACGTAAAAATGACCTAGCTACGCCACTGACATGTACGTGTAAGTATAAATAACTGCCCTATATATCTTGTATATCAAAATCATGCAACTTAAACATGTATATCTAACACATCAAAAGAGGTTCAAAAATCAAATTTGTCTGCTGACAGAATGATTTTTTTCAGATTGTATATTCATTTTCATCTGTTGATGTGAATGCTTTACTTTTTTCCACAGCTTTGCTGTGTGGAAATTTTTTTTAAACTTTAATACACAATTTCCTGCATTTTATGATGCAGTCTTGTGACCTTTTCATATTCCTCCTATGGAATTAACTAGCAATTAAATAGTGTAATTTATTATGTCGCAGAATCTCGTCTTAGTGTTAAAAAGGAGGGACGAAAGATACCAGATACATGTATAGTCCAGGGGCGGATCCAGCCATTTTAAAAAGGGGGGTTCCTAACCCAGGACAAAGGGGGGTTCCAATTACATGTCCCCATTCAAATGCATTGATCGTCCAAAAAAAATGGGGGGTTCCAACCCCCGGAACCCCCCCCCCCCCCCTCTGGATCCGCGCCTGTAGTCATATGAAACTTTAAATTTAAAAAACAACAATTTTCAGGACATTTAAGATGTTGATTTAATAAAGCTGACAAAATAAAAAATGAATTTTCAGTGTGTTTTGAGTTTGTCTGAATGTTGATTGTCTATGAATCAGATATTTTATATATGTACAGGTTTAATAGTATTCTTGTAAAAGAACATGACACAGTTATCAAAATAGTCATATTTTTTGTTTTAAATCAATTATTTGTTTTATGATCTTCTGTGAAAATAATCTACCTAAAACTAAAGATAATAACAGTTTTATCCAAAAATATTCTTGTCATTATAGGGCAAATTGACGTAACACATTCAATGGTACTAGTTTCAAACACTATAAATCATGTTGATGGTATTCTGAAAATTAATGTGAGCCCTCAACCACATCTGTATGTCAAAAATATGTGAATGATTTAAGACTTCATGTAAAATATATGTCTAAAAATTGGGCTTCTCAGAATGACAGTAAATAATTCCCATACGAAAATTTCAACAGGAGTTCAACTGGACTTCAGCTGGACTTGAGACGTATTCCAGTCTGACTTTGAAAAGTCCAGTCTGACATCAGCAGTACCCGTACTTTTTCTTATACTTCGGTTATTTGCCAGCCGGTATTTTCTTAAAAGTCCAACCGCACTTTTTGTAATTCTGACAAGAAATAACCACGGCTGGAGTTTTGAGGAAAATTATCCCTTCTGTAGAATATCAGCAGGATTTTTGTCTTAGAAAATTTTACAGTCATTTATGAGCAGGAATTCAGACTTAGAAAATTTTTATCAGCCAAATCTGCCCTTTATTATAATACAGAAATAAAAAGTTTGCCACTAGGAAAGTTTAATTTTGGAAAAAATTGAATCCTTGGGGTTCTTTGATATGCTGAATCTAAAAATGTACTTAGATTTTTTATTATTGGCCCAGTTTTCAAGTTGGTTCAAATCGGGGTCCAAAATTAAACTTTGTTTGATTTCATCAAAAATTGAAGAATTTGGGTTCTTTGATATGCCGATTCTAACTGTGTATGTAGATTCTAAAATTTTGGTCTCGTTTTCAAATTGGTCAAAATAAAAGTCCAAAGGGTCCAAAATTAAACTTAGCTTGATTTTAACAAAAATTGAATTCTTGGGCTTCTTTGATATGCTGAATCTAAACATATACTTAGATTTTTGATTATTGACCCAGTTTTCAAGTTGGTCCAAATCAGGATCCAAAATTATTATATTAAGTATTGTGCATAGCAAGAAATTTTCAATTGCAGAGTATTCAGCAATAGCAAGAAATCTTCAATTGCACAGTATTGTGCAATAGCAAGAAATTTTCAATTACATACAGACTTGGGGTAATTGTAATTGTAATCGTTAATCAGCTGTAATTGATTACAATTTTTCAAGTAATCAGTGTAATCATTAATCAGCCAAAAATCTGATTACATGTAATTTAATTTAATCAATTACTTTTCAAAATACCCTGTAATCCTGATTACTTTTTGATTACATTCTGATTACAATGAAAAAAATCTTAAACTGTGTTTATGGTCAATAAATGAACCCTTTTGTTATTTTTATTTTATAATTATTTAAGATAGTTTGGTCTACTTTAAAAAGCATGTTAATGCATTTGTATACTTCAGTAAAAAATAAACTGTTACAGTATTGAAAAGTCATCATTAATATTCTAAGAATATATATATATATATGTACAATAATTGTATTATATGTCTCCCTTAGTAAAATATATTGTACATATATTCACAATTTAAAGATGAACATATATTTATTTGATAATAACTGTTTTCAAGTTATACTTTTCTGTTACCCTGAATTTTAATCTTTTGTTATTAATATTGTGATTTTTGTCAACTTTAAATTGACAGGTTGGAAACCAATTAAGGTTTGTTTTTATTGCAATTACCAATTGAGTATAGCTGTAGGACAATATATTTGATAAAAGATTAATCAGACATGTGAAAATTTATCTAATTAGCACAAACTAAATCAAAAGTTGGACACATATCTTGTTTTAAATAAGCAAATTTTTGTATGTATTTGGACTGGACATGAAAAATGCAATGATTTTTAGTACTTGTATTTTGTTTACAATGTGAATCACAATCTTATTAACATTTTACATAGTTTTTAACTGGTAACTTTATTTCATCCATATTTTAACTTCCATAAACTGCACCTTGAAACACATATAAAGTCTGGAATAGGTTAGAAGACAAACTGCAAACTTTTTATAGAGCTATATTCAATTGAAGTCAAAATAATTCAGAGATCAATGATCATTATGATAATAAAGTGTAATGGGTCATGATAACCAGTGACACAATGTTCATGTATGTATGTAGTGAACTTTTGTGGTTTATTAAATAGATGAAGTTTGTAGTTATCATTTTATAATATATCAAACAAAATCCTTTCTGAAAAAATGCTATAGTAATATTAAACGTTTATTCATTCACATCATTCGAATTGTGTGCTTTTTAAACAAATTCATTGTAATCAGATGTAATCATGATTACTTTGCCAATGTAATCATTAATTTAATCAGACACTTTCAGAAATGATGTAATCATTAATTTAATTTAATCGTACAAATGACAAAGTAATTGTAATTTAATCAATTACATTGAAAGTAATCAGACCCATCTCTGATTACATAGTATTGAGCAATAGCTAGAAATCTTCAAATTGCACAGTATTGTGCAATAGCAAATATTTTCAATTGCACAGTATTGCGCAAAAGCAAGAAATATCTAATTGCACAATATTGTGCAATAGCAAGAAATTTTCAATTGATTGGAGTTATCTTTCTTTGTCCAGAATAGTAGTTGAATCAACTTAAATCATTGTGTTATACAATATACAATGTATATTCACTTTTACTACCAACTGATAAATTAAAACAATCTTAACCATTCAGTGATAACAAGCACTTGTTTTACATTTTAATATTTTATGATGTATTTAAATGAGTAGTTATTGCTATTTCTTCAATTTTTTTGAGAGGATTAATATTCAACAGCATAGTGAATTGCTCAAAGGCAAAACAAACATTTTAATTTCATTAGACCACATTCATTCTGTGTCAGAAACCTATGCTGTGTCAACTATTTAATCACAGTCCAAATTTAGAGCTGAATCCAGCTTGAAAGTTGTGTCCATATTTGCCCCAACCGTTCAGGGTTCAACCTCTGCGGTCGTATAAAGCTGCGCCCTGCGGTGCATCTGGTTGTGTATTGTAATATATTCATAAAACGGAAATGAAGATCAATTTATTAAATATTTAAATTTTAAACAGTTGTGAATAAAAATACTTGTGTTGTTTTCAATTCAAAAAGCATGATTTTAAATCCTTGCAGCTCACAACAACCGTTAAAATAATTTACAATAATCACAACTAAATTTAATTTCAACCATAATGTTGATTATTTTATACTGTTAGTATGGATTTAGAAGTCTTTGCTTATGTTTTGTATAGCAAGTAATATATTCACATAGTAGAATGTTAGAATTTAAAAAAATATTCATTCGATAAATAAAATGTCCATCCGTAAATACTTGACGTTCGTGTTTATTGATATTACTAGAACACACCCGTGATATCACGGGTCCGTTACTGAATTAAAGTATAGAACTATGCGTATTATCTGATAAAGTCATGCCAATTATAAGATGCACAGTTTTCTCTGCTTTAAAAAGCTTTCTGTTTGAACCCGTCGACTTTTAACTTATCAATTATTGGTAATATTAATTATTTGGAAAACAAAAGTGCCTGGAATGGAGTATTTTTTAATCAACAGCATTGTCCTATATTAGTTATTTGATCTTTGATTCGCTGTTTTACGTCATTCCGGCTAACAAATTGAAATCTGTACCTATACGCCTTAATTTAAGTCCAAATTTTTAGTATTCGTATTGTCATCTTAGAAAGTCATACTGATTAAAATACTACAATAGGGAACAATGTGACAATGGTTGAATTAAGTAGTGTCAACCCTGTGGTTATGACCCGTGTATATAGCAAAATCCTAAATACACAAATTGGACCTCGTCATTTTAGTATTATAGATATGTAATATTCAAAAGAATTTGAAAAAAAACAAACAGGAACGTTAATTTATTATAAAATTTTAATTCGATTTTTGTTTTTTTTGTTTTAATAGTTTAACCTTATAGCATCTACATCTTTGTACTATCATGGTACGATTTTGAAAATTGTATTCATTGTGTGTTCAACTATCCTACACGTCTTGATTCATTTGCATTATAGATCACATTTCAAAAGCACACTATCGGTTTGCGTTCTCAAAAATTCCGGATAAAATGTCAATGAATCCGGAATCAAAACATTTAATGTAGGCCGTTTGACATTCGAATTCAATATTAGATTAAGATATGTGGACGCAAATGCGTATTCTTTTCCTGAGTATCAGTGAGATGCTTTCTATTTACAATTTCGTGCGCTAAAATACTACTTGCATGTAATACTATTAAATTCACTCGTGAAAGCTTATTTTCGTTTTTGTTATCTAAATTCAGGACACGGCAGAAAGAGCTTTACATGTGACTTTCAAGCACGGTCATCATTACTAACGGTATTCTGACCTCGAGTTGTTTCTCTTTTGTTTCCTTTTTTAGTCACTGTCCTATTATAACGTTTGACCTTTTCGAAAAGCTAAGGGTTGTCTACCCAAGGAATAGATTCCGAATAGATTCCTTAACTTTGTAATGTATTTAGCCTTTTAACTTTTTTCATTCGAGCGTCACTGATGGTTTTTTTTGTGAACGAAACTCATGTCTGTCATTTTTGATATCTACATACCATACCTTTTTATATACATTGGTTATTTTGAAAGTGTGTACAGGTATTCATAAACTTCTGAATTAAGAAATTCCATGGCAAAACTAAGTTTCCCTGTATAACGTTTGAATTGATTTCTGTAAAATCAGGAAAAACTTAAAATTTGAGATGTTTTATGAATCCAAAATAAGTCTCTTCATAAGAGGTCCCAATCAATTGCATGCCAAGACAGCTTCACAGTGGCGTAGCTTGCCTTCTGTTTATACCGAGGCAGTGGCGGATCCAGAACTTTTCCTAAGGGGGGGCCCGCTGACTGACCTAAGAGGGGCCCCGCTCCAGTCATGCTTCAATGATTCCCTATATAATCAACCAAATTTTTCCCACGAAAGGGGGGGGGCCGGGCCCCCCAGGGTCCCCCCCTGGATCCGCCTATGCAGCAGCCCCCCTGAAGCTATAGAGGTTTTTACAAATTGAACAAGAAAAAATCGTTAAAAACAGTTGCTGTTCAATGTTATTTCATCATAATAATGTTAATTATATGCCTTAAGCTTACTATCTATACTCAAAGCTATATAAAACTAGAGGCTCTAAAGAGCCTGTGTCGCTCACCTTGGTCTATGTGACTATTAAACAAAGGAAGCAGATGGATTCATGACAAAATTGTATTTTGGTGATGGTCATGTGTTTGTACATCTTACTTTACTGAACATCCTTGCTGCTTACAATTATCTCTATCTATAATGAACTTGGCCCAGTAGTTTCAGTGGAAAATGTTAGTAAAAATTTACAAAAATTGTTGAAAATTGACTATAAAGGACAATAACTCCTTAGGGGGTCAATTGACCATTTCAGTCATGTTGACTTATTTGTAAATCTTACTTTGCTGAACATTATTGCTGTTTACAGTTTAACTCTATCTATAATACTATTCAAGACAATAACCAACCAGATGCTCCGCAGGGCGTAGCTTTATACGACCGCAGAGGTTGAACCCTGAACGGTTGGGGCAAGTATGGACACAACATTCAAGCTGGATTCAGCTCTAAATTTGGATTGTGATTAAATAGTTGACACAGCATAGGTTTCTGACACAGAATGAATGTGTTCTAATGAACTTAAAATTTTTGTTTTCTCTTAGAGCAATTCACTATGCTGTTGAATATTAATCCTCTCAAAAAAATGTTTGAAGAAATTTTCTTTTTTATTTATGAAATTTCAAATGAGAAAAATTGAACCCAATTTTTTTAATCACATCCCCCTTTCCCTTATTCCAAAACTAATCTCAATTAAAATTTCTAATAGAGTTTGCAACAATAACTACTCATTTAAATACATCATAAAATATTAAGATGTAAAAAAACTGCTTGTTATCACTGAATGGTAAAGATTATTTTAATTTATCAGTTGGTAGTAAAAAGTGAATATACATTGTATATTGTATATAACAAAGATTTAAGTTGATTCTGGACAAAGAAAGATAACTCCAATTAAAAAAAAATCTTGCTATTGCACAATATTTTGCAATTAGATATTTCTTGCTTACTATTCTGGACAAAGAAAGATAACTCTAATTAAAAAAAAATTTGCTATTTCACAATATTGTGCAATTAGATATTTCTTGCCATTGCACAATACTGTGCAATCGAAAAGACTTGCTATTGCACAATACTTAATATAATAATTTTAGATCCTGATTTGGACCAACTTGAAAACTGGGCCCATAATAAAAAATCTAAGTACATTTTTGGATTCAGCATATCAAAGAACCCCAAGATTTCAATTTTTGTTAAAATCAGACTAAGTTTAATTTTGGACCCTTTGGACTGTAGTGTAGACCAATTTGAAAACAGGACCAAAAATGAAGAATCTACATACACAGTTAGATTTGGTATATCAAAGAACCCCATTTATTCAATTTTTGATGAAATCAAACAAAGTTTAATTTTGGACCCCGATTTGGACCAACTTAAAAAACTGGGCCAATAATCAAGAATCTAAGTACATTTTTAGATTCAGCATATCAAAGAACCTAACTGATTCGTTTGACCCTTTGGACCTTAATGTAGACCAATTTGAAAACGGGACCAAAAGTGAAGAATCTACATACACAGTCTTGACAGTTAGATTCGGCATATCAAAGAACCCCAATTATTCAATTTTGATGAAATCAAACAAACTTTAATTTTGGACCCTTTGGGCCCCTTATTCTGTTGGGACCAAAACTCCCTAAATCAATACCAATCTTCCTTTTATGGTCATAAACCTTGTGTTTAAATTTCATAGATTTCTATTTACTTAAACTAAAGTTATTGTGCGAAAACCAAGAATAATGCTTATTTGGGCCCTTTTTTGGCCCCTAATTCTTCAACTGTTGAAACCAAAACTCCCAAAATCAATCCCAACTGTTCTTTTGTGGTCATAAACCTTGTGTCAAATTTCATAGATTTCTATTAACTTAAACTAAAGTTATAGTGCGAAAACCAAGAAAATGCTTATTTGGGCCCTTTTTGGCCCCTAATTCCTAAAATGTTGGGACCAAAACTCCCAAAATCAATACCAACCTTTCTTTTGTGGTCATAAACCTTGTGTTAAAATTTCATAGATTTCCATTCACTTTTACTAAAGTTAGAGTGCGAAAACTAAAAGTATTCGGACGACGACGACGCAGACGACGACGCCTTACTAAATAAACGTGATAGCAATATACGACGAAAATTTTTTCAAATTTTGCGGTCGTATAAAAACAGAAAAATTTCCTTAAAATTACCAATTCAGGGGCAGGAACCCAACAACGGCTTGTCCGATTTATCTGAAAATTTCAGGGCAGATAGATCTTGACCTGATAAACAATTTTACCCCGTCAGATTTGCTCTAAACGCTTTGGTTTTTGAGTTATAAGCCAAAAACTGCATTTTACCCCTATGTTCTATTTTCAGCCATGGCGGCCATCTTGGTTGGATGGCCGGGTCATCGGACACATTTTCAAAACTAGATACCTCAAAGATGATTGTGGATAAGTTTGGATTAATTTGGCCCAGTAGTTTCAGAGGAGAAGATTTTTGTAAAAGATTACTAAGATTTACGAAAAATGGTTAAAAATTGACTATAAAAGGCAATAACTCCTATATGGGTCAACTGACCATTTCCGTCATGTTGACTTATTTGTAAATCTTACTTTGCTGAACATTATTGCTGTTTACAGTTTATTTCTATCTATAACAATTTTCAAGATAATAACCAAAAACAGTAAAATTTCCCCCGATTTATCTGAAAATTTCAGGGCAGATAGATCTTGACCTGATAAACAATTTAACCCCGTCAGATTTGCTCTAAACGCTTTGGTTTTTGAGTTATAAGCCAAAAACTGCATTTTACCCCTATGTTCTATTTCTAGCCATGGCGGCCATCTTGGTTGGATGGCCGGGTCATCGGACACATTTTTAAAACTAGATACCCCAAAGATGATTGTGGATAAGTTTGGATTAATTTGGCCCAGTAGTTTCAGAGGAGAAGATTTTTGTACAAGATAACAAAACTTCAAGAAAAATTGACAAAAAATGACTATAAAGGGCAATAACTCCTTAAGGGGTCAACTGACCATTTTGGTCGTGTTGACTTTTTTGTAGATCTTACTTTGCTGAACATTATTGCTATTTACAGTTTATCTCTATCTATAATTATATTCAAGATAATAACCAAAAACGGTGAAATTTCCTTAAAATGACCAATTTTGGGGCAGCAACCCAACAACGGGTTGTCCGATTCATCTGAAAATTTCAGGGCAGATAGATCTTGACCTGATAAACAATTTTACCCCATGTCAGATTTGCTCTAAATGCTTTGGTTTCAGAGATATGAGCCAAAAGCTACATTTTACCCCTATGTTCTATTTTTAGCTGTGGCGGCCATCTTGGTTGGTTGGACGGGTCACGCCACACATTTTTTAAACTAGATACCCCAATGATGATTTTGGTCAAGTTTGGTTAAATTTGGCCCAGTAGTTTCAGAGGAGAAGGTTTTTCTAAAAGTTAACAATGACGGACGACGACGGACGACAGACGACGGACGACGAAGACGACGGACGCAGGACGCAAAGTGATGGGAAAAGCTCACTTGGCCCTTTGGGCCAGGTGAGCTAAAAAAAAGATATGTGAAGGTATCACATTAGACAACCAATGAAAAGTCAGTTTACTGACTTGCTAGCAGTTACAGAAAGCAGGAACATATATATATACATTGACATACTGTTCCCAGCAGAAAGCCAGCTCAAATGCTTAATGGCTCCCAATATATTCCCAAGCCGTAGTACACTCTAATATAGTTGGCTGTACCTCACACGTCACTCATATCACAAGAAATCATGACCTTGCTCGGTGGATTGAAGAAACCTGTACAAAATGTTCACTACAGAAAAAAAAACCAAACGCAAATATTAAGGTTTATTTGTAAAAAGTTTTGTGATGATCATTTATTTGGTCGTAGGTCACCCATCAACGAATTATAGATAATCACCACAAAATGGCAGCTGGATTGAACAAACGAATTTCAGGATAAACTAGGAGAAAAACATATGCTACATCATCATGTAAAGTGTAGCACAGCACTTGTTTTAGTGGTGTATTCCTTCGAAGGTCTTGAAATTACATATTGAATGATTTTTAACTTTTTTTTCATTAACGA
This sequence comes from Mytilus edulis, assembly GCF_963676685.1. Taxonomy (NCBI): domain Eukaryota; kingdom Metazoa; phylum Mollusca; class Bivalvia; order Mytilida; family Mytilidae; genus Mytilus; species Mytilus edulis. Next base: position 77,858,721 of record NC_092350.1, on the reverse strand, counting down.
TGAACATGACAACCGGCGAATAACTAACATTTACTTTATTCTGAAGTCTTCATTATAAATGAACAGTATTTGGTTGATATTTTTTTTTAATATAAACTGACATTATGTATTAACTAACTTAGTTAGTAACAGACATATTTCTCTGGAATTAGTGATTCCTTTAAATATTTTAAATTCCCTGCTTGTGAAAACGTACTATGAATTTAAAATAGCGAGAATAAAACTTGAAAACCACAACATATAAATTATTTTCTGTGCACTATAATATATAAATGCATATTTTGTTTTGTTTAGTACTAAAGTCAATGAACATAGTCGTAGGGGAACATGTCAACGGTTATAAATGAGGGTTTGAATGCTAAGAATGGGATTATCAAATATTTATTTTTTAATCATTGTCGCTCATAATTTGATTTTCCTTTATTTTATAATCTAGCACCATTTTAAATCCATATTCTTTTAAATTTAAATTAATTTCAGGGCCGATTTTTCTGTTTTCTTAAAACCTCACCCAGGCCCTCATATACTAGAAATTATTCTGACACAAAATTAACTAACTGACCTAAGGAGTAGGTTCAGTAAGACCCCTTTTTGGCCCCAAAATATAGCAGTTTTACAAAATTGTTAAAATGTAAACCTTTAGTTATTTATTGGACAGTAGAATGCTTCTGCTACATAAAGATGGGCTGTTTTTGACAATACAATGCACATATATCCGGTACTAGCACCATTTAGTCATGCTAAATTACTGAAATCCTCATAATTCTAGCATTTTAGTTAAATTTTAGACTGTTTTCGTGTAAAACGAAAGCGGCCGCATTCGTGTTCATCCTTAATATTGAAATGTAAGTTGTATTTTATGATAATACATAACATATATAAAGGTTGAGGATGAACACGGATGCGGCCACTTTCATTTTTACCAAAAACCATCTGAAAAGTGACATTTTTCGGCATATTAGGTAGATTTTTCATATTTGAGCTTGAATCGGATCGTTTTTAATGACTAAATCTGTTAAAATCTTTCACATAAACTAATTAATTCAAATAAAATAGACACTTAAGTGTTTAAAAAGTGGTCAAAATCTTTCGTCAGATGAACCTGAAATTTGAGGCCAAAATCGGTCCTTACCGGACCTACTCCTTTAATGGTAAAGTGATTTGATCGGTGACTCGTGAGTTGCATCCTCATCTATTCTACTCGCTGTTTTCGCTTGCAATGGGGTAGGACAAAATAAATATGTTGTCCGATTTCCTTTTACTCTGACAAACTTGAAATACAGAAATCTACCGTAAAGGGTATTTACAAGTAGAGGAGGGAAAACTAATTCAAATGTTCCCATAAGTCTTGAATAATTCGTAAAGGGTATGAATCAATAACCGCGCCAACAAGACATAACAAGTTGCTACATTATAGTTTAGTAGCCAGTTTGCTGCAATAATCATTTAAAAGAAAATACAGTGAAGGAAAATATCTTCTTTTTTTTTTACCGAGGCAGTTAGTTGCCTCGGTTGCCTCAACGCAAGATACGCCCCTGTAAGTAAAAACAAATATACACATATAAGTAAATTTGTAGGATACTTATACAAGTGAATTTTATTTACTTGTATAGGTAAAAAAAAAATTGGCTTAGTTATGTCTCTTAGGCATTCAGAATTTTTTACTTGTATAAGTAAAAAAATCATCCTTTCTTCTTTTCTTGAATTCTTAAGATTTCTTTGCTCTAATAAAATTTTCAATTGTGTACCCTTTACAGATGTCTTTATTAATCATTTAAGGTTCATCATAACAAACGGACAAATATGGCTGTATTTACATGCCAAAAATTACTCTGAGTACAGACTTACCTGTGAACGTGGAAAAGTTTTAATGCCTGGCATCCACTAGATATAATAAAGTTAAATGCATTTTGAGTTTCAGAAAGATAAAATCTCTTTTGGATTTTGATGGGCATTTTTTTTCCTTCATGCAGAAGGTGTGAAAATTAACTAAGTTGTGGTACAACTATGAGATACACCCTCAGGTAAAAAGCTGGTTTGTATTGTTTTGATTGTCCTTAATTGACATGGACAAGAGGTATCTTCACATTTATAGGTGAGTTTAAGAGTTTATCTGAGTCAGCTGTGAGTGGACAGTATCAAAGTAATTCAGGTGTTTGTTTATTTTTGCACCTTCTGCAGAAAGGGAAAAAAATGCCCATCAAAAACCAAGAAAGTTTATCTTTCTTAAACACAAAATGGATTTAACTTTTATATATCTAGTGGATGCTAGGCATTAAAACTTTCCAAACAGCACAGGTTAGTCTGTACACAGAGTAGTTTTTGAGGTGAAAATACGGCCATATTTGTCCATTTGTTATGATGAACCTTAAGTGTAATTTCAATCATGGACAATGAAAATCCCATTTGTCTAGCTGTTATCTTCATAACACTGCTCATTTGCAAGCCTCAAAGGAGCAATTTTTGATTGCCTTGCCTAAATATACAAGATCTTTGCTCAATCAGTTTCTTTGATGAATTAATGAGATGAAACATTGAACTTTAAGGTTCATCATAACAAATGGACAAATATGGCCGTATTTTCAACTCAAAAACTACTCTGTGTACAGACTTACCTGTGCTGTTTGGAAAGTTTTTATGCCTAGCATCCACTAGATATATAAAAGTTATATGCATTTTGGGTTTAAGAAAGATAAAATCTTTCTTGGTTTTTGATGGGCATTTTTTTTCCTTTCTGCAGAAGGTGTAAAAATAAACAAACACCTGAATTACTTTAATACTGTCCACTCACTAACTCAGATAAACTCTTTAACTCACCTTTAGTTGTGATGATACCTGTTGTCCATGTCAATTAAGGACAATCAAAACAATACAAACCGGTTTTTTACCTGAGGGAGCATCTCATAGTTGTACCACAACTTAGTTAATTTTCACACCTTTTGCATGAAGGAAAAAAAAATGCCCATCAAAATCCAAAAGAGATTTTATCTTTCTGAAACACAAAATGCATTTAACTTTATTATATCTAGTGGATGCCAGGCATTAAAACTTTTCCAACTCCACAGGTAAGTCTGTACTCAGAGTAATTTTTGGCATGTAAATACAGCCATATTTGTCCGTTTGTTATGATGAACCTTAAGGTTCATGTGGACCCAATGGCTAAAATGGCCGTATTTTCACCTCAAAATTTACTCTGAGTACAGACAAACCTGCACATCTGTAAAAAAATTCAGGCATAGCATGCCCTAGATAAATGACTTTTAAGTATGTTTTATGTTTTAGAAAAATAAAAACTTACCAGGATTTTGCTGTGCACTTTTTTTCATTCCTCCAGAAGGTGCCAAAATAAACTAAGTTGGGAAACAGGTTTGAAAACTTCCCCACAGGTAAAAATTAAAGTGAGCATTTTTAATTGACATGGACATTAGATGGACAATAGATACCTGACAATAATTGGTTATTTAAACTGTGTACCTGAGTGGACCATATCAAAGTTAACTCAACTAATTGTTAATTTTATCATCTTCTGCAGAGACGAAAAAAAGTGTACGGCAAAATCCAGTTAAGTTATGAATTTTCTAAATCATACAATGCATTTGAATTCTATTTATCTAGGGCATGCTATGCCTTAAAACTTTTCCAGATGCACGGGTTTGCCTGTACTCAGAGAAAATTTTGAGGTGAAAGGCCATTTTAGCCATAGGGTCCACATGAAAAAATTTGAGCAAACCTGGGAAAAATCTTAAAAGGCATGATTTTACATCTCAAAACTTCTTCTTTCACGTTATAAACAGTATTGAGTCTACCCATTTATTTCTCACTACAGTTTGTAAAGAATAAAATAAACCATTGTCTTCTAACCATAAACTTACTTTGTTTTTGAGGGGAGAATTCAAGTCGGGGGAAAGAGACCAATGTTATATTCTTCAATATGTATTTCCTTCCAATAATGGAACACCTCCTCAACGGATACGAATCGCCGTTTTATATAAGTGCACTTCTGCATAGTTTCTCTGTTTATAATGAAAATAAAACGGCATCTTCGATATACTGTTCCCAGATACCTCCCAGATAGAAATAAAAACAAATACACCAAAATAAAATCAAAATAAAATCAGTTATCTTTGACGGACGCGCAAGTTATTTTTTAGGGTTAAAGAAATAAATATTAAAGTTCGATCGTAATTATATATAACAAGAAGGGCCATAATGAGGTTTACAGAACATAACTTGAATCATTGGCAAACAATGAAGAAAAACAGCTAAAACTTTGAAATAATAAGAAAAGGTGCGTTCAAAACAAGCTAGGAAATAACATGAATAATAAGGTGGTAAAATATAAAGAAAAGAGAAAAATAGGCCAACTCAGTTTTACTGGTTTTTCCTATTGTATGTATTGGTACAATGTATTTCTTTTTCTTCCTGCGCATGCGTAAACTATTTGCCACTGGAAAACTATACAAATTAAACCGATTTATCAATCGTTGTAGCAGTTAAGGAAACACTCTTCATGATAAAACATTCCAAATCAGTTATTTTCAGTGTATGTTCAATTGTGTAAATTTGCCCTTTGAGTTAAGCCATTTTAATTGATACTTTATAATGTTAAATTAAGAAATTGACGGAAATGGGAAATATGTGTCTTCCTATGTTGTGGTGTTACACTATTGATAAAAGCCCTTAAACCCATATAGCATTTCTTTGCACATGTCCGCATTCAGGAATGTTCAGAAGTTCTCGTTTCTCTGGGTTTTTTTTTTCATTTTTGGACAGATGAGACCGATGATATGATTTTCCCGTTTGAATGGTTTTCTTTAGTCATTTTTAGAACCCTTTATAGTTAGCAGTCCGGTGTGAACCAAGGCTTCGTATTGAAGTATGTACTCTGACAAATAATGGTCTACTTTTACACATTTTGACTTGGATTGATAGTTGTCTCATCGGCGCGCTCATGCCACATCTTCTTATATATATTTTGTCGCATATATTTGTACTGTGACCAGTCAATCTATATTCACGTTGAGGAACCACAAACTTTGGGTGACTAGGGAATATAAATTTGATCCGACTTTGTTAAGACTTCTTCCGATCGTAACTTAAGTAAAACCCTTGACAAAGTAGGCCTTGTAAAGAGAGTCCAAGTCTCGCTGCAAATTAAGGACCCTAAAGTTTAAATTTCCTTGCATATCCAATTTTACCCTGGTGTTTCCATTGGAAGACCAAATTTCCATCATGGTCGACCCCAATTACTGGACTTTTCTGTTGTATGTGTTTTCATTATGTAATTTGTTCTCGTCCTGAACATGCGTAAACTATTTGCCACTGGGCATTCAGCAGCCATATAAACAAGTAATAAACAACCTTCTTTATATCATATAAATGATAGTTCATGAAAAACATCATGATTTTACGGAATCGAATTTTTTTTACTAACAACACAACTTCTAGGTTATCTACGTGCATAAATAAACGTATTGGTAATGCCACTACAGGCAGATTATTTAACAAAAATGCACGTGGATATCCACAAATGTTCCCGTGCAATGCCAAAAAAATGACTAACCTGTTTTAGATTAACTTCTCAAAATACTATAAGGTCAACACTGAACGGGATAACCTTTTCGCTCTCTTTTTCTTGTGATATTACCTGAAAAACTCAAAACCTAATATGTTTGGTAACTTGAACCCAACCTAAGTGTGGTATTGAATATGTGGGACAGACGGGACGAGAGTATTACAGAATAAATCATGAACATCTCTACCGCTTTCGTAGACCCCAAAAATGCAAAAGTTTTCTCTAAAACCAATGACCGTTAGATTCTAAATTCTAGGTCATTTTTACGTGTACGCCCGAACTTCGGCGAGGAGTCTAAGGACCTGCCGGTAGTCGGTCCAAGTGAGGGGACAAAGCCCACGAAAGCAATATTGTATCGAGAATGAGATACCATTCCTGTCACTAAATAATCATCAATATTATTATACTGTGCTCAGAATCTAAATGATTTGTTTACGTATAATCTATTCATCGTGTTAATTTAGAATCTATCGGTCATTGGTTTTAGAGAAATCGTCCAAACCAATTACTTTCAAATATGAGTAAAAGGAGCTGTTGAGCCAAGCATTCTATCAACAACCAAAAAATCGTTAATGAACTTGAAATAATTAATTTTCAGAAATTTTCTGGTGCAATATTAACTATGATTCGCATTCTTAGAGTTCTGTAGAACCCTGGTTCTCGCCTGGGATTTCCTGCAGCAAAAAGTGAATCCATTTATCGGTCCTTTACAGCAGTTAAAAAAGATCGATCATTATTTAAGATATTTTTTCTTAATCTGGAATATTGACCTCTGTACAAGTGTCATTACCATCTATGCAGGTTTCAAAGTTAAGGAAGCTACCATTTAAATTATAGACAGGACAGGGGTTTTGAGTAAACAAAAAGGTAGGATGATCAACTAGGCAAAAAAAGAAAACAAGAAAACAGCATGTCAATTTATGTAAAATAAAAATTAAAAAACCCGGTATACTAATAAAAAAGGCAGGACCGAAAAAAAGTGAAAAATACAAAGACAGGACAGAGATTACGAATTAAAAAAAATACAGGACAACATTTTTCATCCTAGCACACACACACCCCTTTTTTTCCCTCTAAAAATCAACCGTAGCTCCCTTAACAAAATCCGAGACGTTTGTTAATTGCGTAAAGATAAGTCTGTCATTTTGGTACTGAAAAATGTACGATTATTTTTCAAAATTTTGGCTTTAAATATTAATCATAATAAAGCTTCTTCCAAAGTTGACGCAGTAATTGATGTTCTATTATTAAGCTCTGGATAATCTTTTGATCATAAACAGTTTCTGTGCAACTTCCGTAAAGTTTCACAAAGATTTTACAAAGTTATTTATATTTAAAAAAACTTAAACCACATACTGACACTAAACTGACGCCGCCGACGAAAATTTAGGGTCGCCAATTTCCCTTTTCGTGACATAAATCAAAGGCTGGACAAAAGTTCAAACCACATAAATTATCGAATCTCATCAGGGTTGCGTTCAATTTTGTAGCAGTAACATATAAGGGCTACATACATTTTTGACTACTGAACGTGTAGCTAACCTTGCTGCTGTCAAGATTTAAAAATCCACGTAGCCCTATACGCAGATTTATGTAGCTGCTACGATATTGAACGCAACCCATATAATGCATTTCTTTGAACAAAAGAAAAGTACTCCAATCTAATTAAAAACCGATCTCTCATCGCTCCTGTTTCTGATATGTCGCGGTGGGAGATCTAACGAAACCGGCTTTGAGGTCACATGTGAGTGAACTAAAAGTCATGAATTTATAAAGATATGCAAATGAGTTGACGACCTATTAATAAGCCAATCAAAAAAGTTTATGAATTATTTTGACTGACGATTTCGTCGTAAATAAAATGAGTTACATCCCTTTGCCTTACGTTAAACTTCCAAGATCGTGGAAGACTCAATTTCATTGGTCGAAAAAGACACACCTACGAGGTCACTCACATGTGACCTCAAAGCGGGTTTCGTTAGATCTCCCACGCGACATATCAGAAACAGGAGCGATGAGAGATCGGTTTTTAATTAGATTGAAAGTACTCCGAACTCACAGTAATTTCATACGTTTAGTATTACAGAATTTGAACAAATATATATATGATACGATATCATTTGGATAAAAAATGTATATTTCGCCCCCTTTATTCGCATACAGTTTACAAGCCTTTGAAGAAAGAAGTGCACGCGCGCGGCTGATGTACATTTAACAAGTTCTTTTGATTTTATTAAGATTTGGTTTTTTTTAATCAAAATTTAAGTGTACGCCCGGGCGTTTTGACGTAAATGTAGCTGCGCGCCTGACAATGTTGATAATGAACAAGTCTCATTTTTAAATGATAATGTAGATCCTAGTAAGCTTAGAGTTGTATCTGCTTTAAGACGGGTGAGCACTAAACAGTCCCCTTACTTTAAGGCATTTTATAAACATTTCCCGCTTGAGCTAACACTAGATACGGGTGCTGAGGTGAGTATGATAAAAGCTTCTTCCGCGGATTACATCGGCGTAACAATCAAGAAAAGCAACCATTCGGCTTTACAAGCTGACGGTGTTACCCCGTTAAATATGGTTGGTGAATGTCATTTCACACTTTCGAGAGACGGAATCGAGTTACAGTTAGAGGCCCTAGTAGTGAACGACTTGGACGTTGATATACTCGCCAGTATTAATTATATTCCTTTCATGTCATCGAACGACATCGCGATTTTCCCTAGCAAACATAAAATCGTAATACGCGACAAGGTAACTGTTATGTATGGTACCCCAAACGAGGAACTTAACTCTAGTAAAACTCGCGTACGTAGAACACAGGCCTTTCTTATTCGGGCTCCATCAGCAAGTTCAGTAGTTTGGCCAGGATGTTACGGCGAATACGACATCCCATCGGAAATAGAATCGGATTGCATTCTCGCGATCGAGCCTCACACTAACGCTTCTCGTACGAAAGATTGGCCCAGTCCCCAAATTGCTCAGTCCGTCGAAGGCAAAATACGCATCGTGAATAACACGTCGGTACCGCAGTTCATACAACGAAATGAACATTTTTGTCGAGTACGACTTGCGACTACCATAGACAACGCACCAGAGGCTCCGGACAATATCCGTGACATAAAAACAACAAACTACATAGACTCAACACATACTTCCCAAATTTTCAAACAAGTCTCTGTAGACCCAGATAATTTACTTAGTCCAGATCTCCAAACCCAGTTTAATGAACTTCTGCGAAAGTTCAGTGAAGTTTTTAGTCCTAACTTTTGAAGGATATAATGGGGAAATAGGTCCTTCTGACGCATCTGTTAATATGGGTCCTGTCCAGCCTCCCCAAAGGAAAGGTAGAATGCCACAGTATTCAAAAAATAATTTGGTAGAACTCCAAAACAAATTTGACGAATTGGAATGTTTACTAGTTTATTAGAGAAAACTCAACCGCAGAAGACTGCGTAACAGGAGCATATTTATATACACAATATTAATTACAACATAGTTCATAATACAAACAGAATACATTTTTAAATTATACATCTTCAGAAATAAGTTTGTGTTTATTACAGTTTTAAATTAGACAAGCATCTTTTCTACCTTTTGAATAAAAATTGACAGCTTAGACAGCACATTACTATTACTATATTTAAGCATGCCAAGTACTTTTTTTTCATTTGGATATTTTAAATAATATGGAGGTATGAACTTCCCCCTTAAATCCTTAACTTCACAGTTGGTACATTTACATATATAGTGGTATACATCTCCAAGACCAGCTTTACAGAGTGGACAAATCCTATCATTTCGTGGTACATTTCTCCATCTTCCTGTTTCGATGGGAAACTTTGTATTACATACCCTTAATTTACATATGTTTACTCTATGCCCCCGTCTTAATTTTAACAGATATGTTTCCAAGCAAAACTCTTCTTTAAAGTGTAGATAAAACTCCCCCCTTGATGAATTGTTTATATCTGAGAACCATTTTTGAATAAATTGGTCCTGGAGACGCTGCCTTACATTAATTTTAATATAATTATAATCAACTTGCTCCGGAAAATTATATAGTTCACAAAAGCCACAATCATTGAACATAGATTTTACATAGTTAAACCACTTAAAATTACTATCTTCATGCTCATGCATGTACCAAAGTAACTTATAAAGTTTACCCGATAGTTTTTTATCATTTGTTGCTAGCTTGTGCCAAAAACATACCATTTTTAACTTGATCTGCAGTTCAAGTGGAAATCTTCCAAGTTCCTCATATACCATAAAATTTGGCGTAGATGATCGCACACCCAAACTGCGCTTACAAAACTGTAGATGTAACTTTTCAGTATTGTTTTTATTTTCAAACCCCCATATTTCCGAGGAATAGGTCAAAATAGGAACCACCAACGCATCAAATAATTTTAGCTGTAGATCAATCGGAAGCGAGATATTTTGTATCTTCTTGTAAAGAGCATAAAGTGCTTTTTGAGCTTGGTCTACCAATTTTTTACGAGCTTGAAAGAAATTTCCGTTGTAATTAAACAGCAGACCAAGATAAACATATGAATCTTTAATTTCAATTATTTCATTACATAGTTTAAAAGTAACATTCTTATTATACTTTCTCTTTGAAAAAATTACAATCTTTGTTTTTGTAACATTAACAGTGAGTTTCCACTCAAAACAATATTGCTCAAAAACATCCAGAGCTTTTTGTAACCCTTCTGCCGACTCCGCAAAAATAATTGTGTCATCAGCGTACAGAAGAATAAATAACTTGATGTACAAATCAAGATTCTCTGTAAATTTTCCATTAATAAATTTTAGACCATCCACAGCGTTTTCATCCAGATATTCCCCCAAGTCATTAAGGTATAAGGCAAAGAGAAAAGGTGACATTTTTTCTCCCTGTCTTACACCTACCTCACACGGGAAAAAATCTGTTTTCAGTTCTCCATTTTTAACACAAGACTTAATATCTGTATACATGCTCAATATAACTTTAAACATTTTCCCACCAATATTATATTTTAATAGTTTTTGCCATAGTCCCACCCTCCACACTGTGTCAAACGCTTTTCTAAAATCTACAAAAGCGCAAAATAATTTCTTTCCCGAACTTAAATATAGTGAAATTAGAGCATGCATGATAAACATACTATCTTGGACAGAATACCCCTTACGAAAACCACCCTGGCATCAGTTATAATCCCGATCTCGTCTGACAGAGCATTAAGTCTTGAATTAAGTATAGAGGTGAACACCTTTCCTAAATTCGATGTAAGACAAATAGCTCGGTAATTATCCAAATTATTTGGATCCCCCTTGTTTTTAAATAACGGCTTAATGATACCAATAAGCCATGAATTTGGAACGATTCCAGAATCAAACACTAAATTGAATAACTTAGTGTAAATAGGCAAACATTGATTCACCGTGCTTTTTATATATTCGTTGACAATCTCATCTTCCCCTGGGGCTTTCCCATTACATAACTTTTTAACAGCTGACAGTATTTCGTCCTCTGTAATTTCCTGATCTATAATTTCAATAAAACCCTGATTTTTTATACTATTAGCTAAATCCTCAAAATCAATATCATCATCTGGAACATCGCTTTTATTTAATGACTTAAAATACTCATATAATTGATCAATGTAAAGGAGTGTTCCGTAAACCCGAAGACGTCGGAATTTCAGTCGAGTATATTAACCCTTCATTTCTTGTCAAGAAAGCTTCCGGTGGTTTCCGACTTGTAACAGCATTTGCCGATGTTGGCAGATATAGTAAGCCGCAACCCTCTCTTATGCCCGACGTAGATTCCACACTCCGTACGATCGCACAGTGGAAATATATAATCAAGTCTGATCTTACGAGCGCATTTTACCAAATCCCCCTGGCAAAAGATTCGATGAAGTATTGCGGTGTCGCGACCCCTTACCGTGGAGTTCGCGTATATACACGTTGTGCGATGGGAATGCCTGGTTCCGAAACGGCTCTTGAAGAACTAATGTGTCGTATAGTAGGGGATTTCTTACAAAAAGGTTGCGTAGCTAAGTTGGCAGATGACTTATTTTGTGGCGGTAATACCCCGGATGAGCTTTTATACAATTGGGAGTGCGTTCTTCAGTCGCTACAAAAATCAGGAATTTGCCTATCACCTAGCAAAACTGTTATTTGCCCAAAATCGATAACAATCCTAGGTTGGATTTGGTCACAGGGTTCAATTTCCGCTAGCACACACAGAGTAGCAACACTAGCCTCGTGTCCCGCACCAGAGACTGTGCGGGGTCTTCGCTCATTTATCGGTGCGAACAAGATGCTAAGCCGCGTCATTCCGAATTGTTCCAACTTAATAGCACCATTAGAAGAGAAAATAAGTGGTATGAAATCAGCTGACAAAATTATTTGGTCTGACATGCTAAGAGAACATTTCGAGTTTGCCCAAAAGTCTCTGAGCTCCCGTAAAGCCATCCCGCTACCTAAATGCAATGATCAACTGTGGATAGTCACAGACGGATCCGTCACTAAACGCAGTATCGGAGCGACCCTATACATAAATCGGGACGGTAAAGTGTACTTAGCAGGATTTTTCAGTGCTAAGTTGCTTAAACATCAAGTGTTGTGGCTACCGTGTGAAATCGAAGCGCTTTCCATTGCCGCAAGTGTCAAACAGTTCAGTCCCTTTATTATTCAGTCAAAACTGCAAGCTAATGTGTTGACAGACAGTAAACCATGCGTACAGGGATTTGAAAAACTATGTCGCGGTGAATTTTCGGCCAGTCCGCGTGTCACATCGTTTCTTTCCGTTGTAAGCCGATACCAGGTCAGCGTCAACCATTTATCCGGTCGTGCAAATATTCCATCCGACTTTGCAAGCAGAAACGCACCCGTTTGTACAGAGCCTAATTGTCAGGTTTGTTGCTTTATATCGCGTACCGAAGATTCTGTCGTTCGAGCCGTAAGCATTCAAGACGTTCTCAATGACGAATTTCGCTTACCTTTCACCACCAGGTCGGCCTGGATTAATATTCAATCAGAATGCCCTGATCTTACACGTACTCATGCTCATTTAAAACAAGGCACTCGGCCCTCCAAAAAACTGACAAACATCAAAGACGTCAAACGTTTCCTGAATGTTGCATCAATCGCCAAAGACGGTTTGTGAGTTGTTCGGCGTTGTGATCCTCTTGCTCTACACAACGAATTGATCATTGTTCCACGTAGCGTTCTTGATGGACTCGTCACCGCCCTACATATTAAGTTGGACCATCCGTCAAAACACCAATTAAACCTCATCTTAAAGCGCCACTTTTACGCTTTAGATATGGGGGGGGGGGGGGGGCAAGGGGGGTCCCCATAACAGCAAAACAGTGAATTGATTTGGTTAAAAACAGATAACAAGGAATTGAAAAGGGATAATAACAGATAACAGTAATGAAATATGAAATTAAATCCAGTAGATGACTCGTAGATCTTAGTATAAAACTTGTGGTATGGACCTAGAAAATTTGTGTAAACAAGAAGTTTCGGCCGTTGAGGCAGTTCTGCCTTGTTTGATTATTTTCCGTAATTTGTGCAATAAGTTATAGTATGGATGTTGAATTTTTCTGAACGAAATTACTAGTTTCTGATTTTGATATAGGGATATTTTTAATCTAGGGCATTTGAGGGATCAATGTTTCAGTAATGATTTAGGTTTTTTTATTTCATTTTTGAAAATAGTGCAGCCAGTGACACTTTATTATCAATTTGATTTTTAGATTATTTTTTTTTCTGAAAAGCAATATATATACTTTACAAGTAATAAAAATATCATTGATGCACAATATATTTTTTTAATTTAATGACCTCATGATAAAACTTACTTATAAAATACAAAAATACCCAGATCAGTGGAGACAGGACATGTAACTGAAACACGCATGCCAGTTGTGGTTATTCTGATAATAGAAATTGACTCAAGTGACAATTCTGATAGAATAGAAATCGGACCTAGTGAAAATTGGATGACACCAAGTGAATCACCAATCATGTATCTTATGTGAAATTATAGAATACGGAAAATTTGGGTACAGCATTGGAGAAGCTGTAGGATTTTATAAAGGGTATTTGTCGAAAAATTAAACTGAAGACACATCTGTATTTGCATCAATGGTTTCTGAGTTTCAGTCAATTTTCGCCATGTGAAGCAGCTAAAAAGCTTTTAAAAATATGGTGATCAGGGTTCTCTTTCATGTAAATGAAAAGAGAGGGAGTAGCACTTATAATATAAATGCTAAAAGAAAAAGATGTTGTATAATTCTCAAAGCCATAATTCAAACCCACACCACTTAGTAATGTAAAACAATTCAAAGGAGAAAACTAACTGCCTAATTTATCCACAAAATAGTGAACGAGAAACTTAATAACACAGTAACAAACTACAACCACTGAATCCAGGCTCCTGACTTGGAAATAGGCACATACAGAATGCGACTGCATCAACTTTAGCATGCTAGTTGGTGTCCAATCCTCCCCTAATCAGGGACAGTGGTGTAATAGTACAACATAAAGATTATTATGTGGTCATTGAATAAAAAAATCTATAGGGTGTACCAATGCCTTTTTTATAACAAAATCCATACTATAAGTTATTGTACAAGTAATACGTGAATTATAATTTGTACAAACTGCTACATGTTCACAGACGATGGAATTTATTACAAAGGATAATAATAATATACACTGGAATGGTCCTGGGTCCAATTGATTTTATATGTTTATGTGATGTATGTTACTGAAATTCTTCTGCAAATACAGGGCCACCCGATATTACCAGTAGAAAGACCCCAATAGATATACATTGTAAGAAGATGCGGTAAGCGTGCCAATGAGACTATTATCCATTCAAATCACAATTTTCAATTATCTTCAATTTCGACGGAAGATTGGCTGTCAACAGTTAACAGCAAATAGATTCTCACAATAACAGATAACAAAATAGATAATAGTCCTATAACAGCTAACAAAGAATAAGACAATAACAGCTAACAGTAAATATATTTTCAGAATAACAGATAACAAAGAATTAAAATGCGCCATAACAGCATAACAGTTAAACCCCTTGCCCCCCCTCAGATATGCCTAAGGCGGCCGAACAGGCTAGTGATCCCTGTCACACATGCGCGTTTTTAAAACGGTTCCCTAAGAGCCTCGTCGAGCAGTCTTCAGAAGACCCACCGGACTTGGTTGGCATATCTTACGTGGCCGACGTTCTTAAGAGCAACCGTCAACTCATACTGGTCGTCAGAGAAACTGTAACGTCGTACACTAGTACATGCTTTAACAAAGACGAAAAACTGGGTAGCTTGCGAGATGGGCTAATACACTTATTGATACCTTTAAAGCCTTTAAACGGTCCCAGTGTTGTTGTTCGAGTTGACCCGGCCCCGGGTTTTCGCCCTTTATGTGACGATTCATACTTAAAGCAACTCAACATATCAATTGAAATTGGCCGTGTTAAAAATCGGAACAAAAATCCAGTTGCCGATAAAGCCATCGCTGAGCTCGTAGACGAGTTACTTCGTGAGGAACGCGATCATTCTCCTCTATCTGAAAATACACTAGTTATTGCTACTACGAGACTTAATTCTAGGCTTCGTCAGCGTGGATTGTCCTCCCGCGAACTTTGGACTCAAAAAAGTCAGTTTACTCATGAACAATTGCCAATTTCTGACATGAACCTTATTCGCGCACTCGAAATAAAAATCACGGATTTAGCGAAAATTCTAAATGCAGTCGACCCGGTCGTCCGACCCCTGTTATTAATATAGGGGATTTGGTTTACCTTTATGCCGACAGGTCAAAGACCCAATCGCGAGATCGGTACCTTGTTGTAGCCCGTGATGGCGAATGGTGTTTCGTCAAAAAATTCTCAGGCAATCAACTCCGCGCCTCGTCCTACAAAGTAAAACTTTCGGAATGTTATAAAGTTTTAAACACTTTAAGTGCCCAGCAAAATCCAAGATATTCTCAGAATGTGTACAATCAGGAGTCTGA
This sequence comes from Mytilus edulis, assembly GCF_963676685.1. Taxonomy (NCBI): domain Eukaryota; kingdom Metazoa; phylum Mollusca; class Bivalvia; order Mytilida; family Mytilidae; genus Mytilus; species Mytilus edulis. Next base: position 77,843,120 of record NC_092350.1, on the reverse strand, counting down.
TTCAAATGACCATGACGAAGATAGCCTTCCTGGGCCTATCCGTGACCTAACACCAGATCGCGCGGAGCCCCCACCTATTCTTATTTGCGAAAATATCGACGATGTCAAGTTGAAAATCTGGACGAGCCGACTGCGGAACATGCATATGATAATAGTCTCGAACATGACTTGACACTTAGTAACTCGAGCACTGAGCAAGATAATAAGCGCGTTCACCGTAAGCGCTCCGAATTGAAAACGCCAGCGCGGTTTAAAGATTTCATTTCCTTTTAAATTTAATGCTCACTCGTCACCTTGGGTTAATTTTTTACTTAGAGATACGTCGTATTTCATTTACTGCTCATTTTAGGGCCCCCCCTTTTTTGGAAAAAAATTGGTTGCTTATATAGGGAATCACTGAAGCGTGACTGGAGCGGGCCCCCTCTTAGGTCAGTCAGTGGGACCCCACTTATGAAAATTTCTGGATCCGCCACTGATATTACAATGTATATGCACAGTATTTTAACTACTTATATAATAATATGCATTCGATGAAGATATATAGAGACTTTAAAGGAGAAAAAAATGTCAGAATTCTTTTGTTTCTTATTGATAGTTATGTGTTTAGTTTATGCATATTGATAACATTTATTTTCATTCATGTTCTTACAATAACAGAGATTATTAGTTGACAATTGTAAAGAGAGAGAGACAGAGAGACTTTAAAGGAGAAAGAAGTTGCGCGAATGTATTGTATTGATTGTCACATGTATTATTCTGTATTATCTCCCTTACTCCATGTGTCATGATTATACATGTATGATTGATGGGTTATTTCCCTTTACTGTTTGCCGCCTCACGATCATTATTAAATGTGCCTCTCTAACGATCACATGTGTTATGTTTTCTCTGCTTACTGGCGTATAGCTTAATACCTGCATATTATAATATAGAACAACCTATTATTTCGTATTCTTATTAAAAAAAAAACGAGCAGACATTTGATTTTAATCATACGTCGATTACAACAGACGTCAATATAGAAAATTATGTTCCTTGCTTCCACTTGAGACTTTTACGAAACATCTAGTTTTAGATATATATGTTCCCTTTAGTCATGTTATTACAGGAGACCTCAACATCGTCGAAGACCGTGAGATCATAACTTTTCCAAAGAAAGGAGAGAAATACCGTCCTCCACGAATGACCGAACAACACTTATTATCCGAATAACACATGTAATGACCGAATAACTCTTCAAATATCAATATTAACACATTTGAGTGACTTTTAAACATATATTATTGAATAAAATTATAATAGAAGTGTATTTTATAACTTAAAAATAATTTACAAGTTGCAGGTAAGTTAATATTGATCATTATAAATTTATGGATATCGGTGTGTATACTTCCAAGATGGCGACCAAGGAAATCGTATAAAATGAATAAAAGAAAGATTGCATACAATCCCTCAACGTGTCCATCTTAGACCACCAAAGTGGAGCCCTCACGTCAAGGCAATGAACAATGTGAGGGTGGGCCTTTTTAAAATAAAATATGGAATAGTAAACTGTTTAAATTAGTTTTTGTTTTAATTTTAGTTAGTTATTAAAACAAGAGTGCACACGCTGAAATGTCTCGCCTTCTATACTAATCATTGATATTATGTTGATAGTCCTAAGTATAAAGCTTAGTTTTATTACAACTGTCTCATAAACTTAACATTAACCAAGATAACTAAACAAAGACCAATGAACCTTGAAAATGAGGTCAAGGTCAGATGAACCATGCTAGGCAGACATGTACAGCTAACAATGCTTCTATACAACATATATAGTTGACCCATTACTTATAGTTTAAGAAAAATAGACCAAAACACAAAAACTAAACACTGTGCAATGAACCGTGAAAATGAGGTCACGGTCAAATAAAACCTGCACGACTGACATAAAGATCATAAAATATTTCCATACACCAAATATAGTTGACCTATGGCATACAGTATTAGATAAAAAGACCAAAACTCAAAAACTTAACGTTGACCGCTGAACCATGAAAATGAGGTCAAGGTCACATGACATCTGCCCGCTAGACATGTACACCTTACCATCATTCCATACAACAAATAAAGTATACCTATTGCATATAGTATGAGAAAAACAGACCAAAACACAAAAATTTAACTATAACCACTGAACCATGAAAATGAGGTCAAGGTCAGATGACACCTGCCAGTTGGACATGTACACCTTACAGTCCTTCCATACACCGAATATACTAGCCCTATTGCTTATAGTATCTGAGATATGGACTTGACCACCAAAACTTAACCTTGATCACTGATCCATGAAATGAGGTCGAGGTCAAGTGAAAACTGTCTGACAGACATGAGGACCTTGCAAGGTACGCACATACCAAATATAGTTATCCTATTACTTATAATAAGAGAGAATTCAACATTACAAAAAATTTTAACTTTTTTTTCAAGTGGTCACTGAACCATGAAAATGAGGTCAAGGACATTCGACATGTGACTGACGGAAACTTCATAACATGAAGCATCTATATACAAAGTATGAAGCATCCAGGTCTTCCACCTTCTGAAATATAAAGCTTTTAAGAAGTGAGCTAACACCGCCGCCGTAGCCGCCGCCGCCGCCGGATCACTATCCCTATGTCGAGCTTTCTGCAACAAAAGTTGCAGGCTCGACAAAAATTATTATCTTTATCATATTATTATATTTTTAATTTAGAAATGGATGTTAACCAAGCCCCTTTTAAACTCTAAAATTACAACTACTAAGATATCCTGCACAAGGCACGGGCTTATCTGACATAGTCCGCGAAAATACTTTATTTAGAATTTATTGTAAAAAATTTATAACTACTAAGATATCCTGCACAAGGCACGGGCTTATCTGTCATAGTCCGCGAAAATACTTTATTTAGAATTTATTGTAAAAAACACAGGCACAGGCTTATTAACAAAATTATAGTTACTTGTAAAAACATTTATATTTGCCAATGAAAATCTTTAATTTAGTTTTGAGAAAATTTTATTAGAACAAACATACGAATCATACATTCAGAAGCTTTGTTTTTATTAAAACAATCAAGTATAATATTTTTTTTAATTAAATTAAATTTGAATTGAATATGTTATTCGGTCATTACATGTGTTATTCGGATAATAACAGTGTTATTCGGTCATTCGAGGTACCGCTCCATCTATAATAGATTGGAAACAGTGTCGTCAGGTCATTAAAGACGCTCTGCTCTGTCTGCCTACTGTAAAAATTGGTACAAACGTAAAAAATCTAATAAAAAATCTTTAGACAGTTATTTGAATAAAATTATGAATACTGTTAATATTTAAATATCTCATTTAAAAAAACCAATATTGAAATTAATAATAGAAACCATCTATTCCCATTTCTAGAATAAAAAATTAACTCAAGGTACTCGCAGAGCGGTTTGTGTTCGTACCGGCAGACAAGACAGCCAATAATGGAGTGGTGGTGTGACGCAAATACTACACGGAAGTTCTTCAAAACGAAATTATCAATTCCTCTACATTCAGGTCAGTGCGCACCACAGAGAGTCAAATCGTTAACAAGCATACCACTGCCTGGCACTACCCAGCTTAAAGCATCTTCAGAACAATTAAAAGTCCCTACCATGTATTGGTTACCAAAATTACACAAAAAAATGTTTAAATTCCGTTTCATCTCCGCTTCCAGTAAGTGTTCTACTACTAATCTATCAGTGCTTCTAACTACCTCCCTTACTACTATTATTATTCTGGTTATTAATTTTTGTAATATTAAAGCTTATGAAAATAATGGTATTAATTATTTTTGAAGTGTTAAAAATTCTTTAGAGGTTTTAAATAAAACACATGCTTTTGGTGGCAGTTATGATTTTTCTACTCTGTACACTACACTTCCACACAATCTTATAAATGAATTTGTTTTCATCATTATGATCCTAGACAGTCTTTGTTTATTCTCATTTCGCCTTAGCTGTCAAAATTATTATATAAAATTAATCCCAGTTTGCCTTAGTATAACTAATTAACTAAGGCAAAATGGGAGCTTCTATATAAACAATGTAATTAAGTTATGTTTTGTTTTTATTGCAATTAGTTGATATTTGTTATCTGATGTCAAATTCTACCATGTAATACTATTTAAAAGAAGATATTTTTTTTTATTTTTTGTGTCCCACTTTTTAAATATTTTTTTTTAAAGTTGCTCTTCTTTTTCTGAAATTGTATTTTGTTTTTACTCATGTGTTATATTTTGTAAATAAAGTCTTTTTAGAGATGATAAATTGGCTATGGATATTTCATATTTTAATAAATAAATAAAGACAAATATCAAAATATTTTATTTCTGAATCAGCACTGAATTCAAAGCACAAGTTATAAATAATACCATGAGAATAAGCACTAAAACATAAAACTTAAGAATTATTTCAAAATTGCTATGGCGTAGTGGAACAAACAACCTTTGAGTTCTGCGTTTGGAAAGACATGAGAAACTGCATTTATTGATGCACATTCAAAGTCGAGGCTAACTCTGTCTGGCTGAAAGTTGAGGTTATGTTGGTTGGTGATGTTTTTCAGGAGATTGAAGAATCTTATATAAGTGTAAGCATCTCGCTGTCGAAGCAAAGAATACACCAATGGAATCATGGCTGTGCCAACAAATACATGAAAGAGTGATGATCTCTTACTTTCGAATGTAGGCAGTTTTGGGGCAGTCTCCAGGGTCTGGGCATCCTTACTTTCGAATGTAGGCAGTTTTGGGGCAGTCTCAAGGGTCTGGGCATCCCATGGTGCATCTCTGAGTTTTGTTATTTATTCATCATAAATTGATGGTATAGGTACCGTGTAGTTTCTGATCTGCATCTAGATCTAATTGATTCTAATATCTTTCTACTATTGACTGAATCAGATGCATGGTCTGGTAGGTGATTGTGTGGTTGGCCAATCTTTGAAGGTATGTCATTTCTTGTGCATATTGTAGCCCTGCAACTTCTGTCTATGGACTTCCAACAGATCCAAGTATCTCTTTTGTTGTTCTGGTGGTGTGTGTAGCCATTGCATTTCAGATGGTTTGATGGGAATACATTTTTTTTTTAACTTTTTGTGTTGCACGATGGGAAGGATAATTGAATTATTAAGAATTTTCTAATTGCATAAAATTCATACAACTGAAACTTTTATGAAATGAAGGGGAAAAAAAACTTTCCTACTGACTAATGTTTTATTGTAGAATTTGTTTTGATTTCACAATTTTTTAAATCATAAAAAGTGTATTTTTATAAATAAATATTAAATGGTAATCCAAGAGAATAAAAATCCCTGATTACATGTTGTTTATATTGTTATAAAACACAGAGGTTTAACTTGTTTATTTAATTTTTTCATCTAATTCACATTTCGCCTTAGTACAATTCCCATATCGCCTTAGTATTTTTTTACCTTTTTTACCTGGAATTCACAACTAAGGCGAAATGGGAACACACCCTTAGCAGATGTAAGTACATTAGGTAATTACATTTAGTTTCCATAAAAAAAAGTTTTATGGCACCGGGTCCCGAACCTATAATCAAACTTTCAGAAAATTAGGGTATGAATTGTACATATGCGAGCGCTTAAAATGCAGTTCTCAATATAATTATATTTCTAAGGAGCACAACTCTTTAAAAATTAATTGAAAGGCACTATTTTTTTTAAATCGTACAAGACATTGCTAATATAAACCTATGATGTAAGTTTCATAACATACTGGCAATAGTTGTAAATTTTAGAGTGCTAACAATAAAATGTTTAATATAACTAATGTTTCCAAGGGGCATAACTCTTTTAAAAACAAATGATCGGCACTGTTTCCCAAACTAGCCCAAATTATTACTAAAAACTATGATCATATAAATTTCATAAAAAAATCCGACAAGAATTGTAAACTGGAGGGATGAACGCACAGACGGACGGACGAAAGGACAAATAACCAATATTTCTATTGACCCCTCAATGCGTTGAACGTGGTACAAAAATAAATAAATGTACGTTTGTCCGTTTTCACCCATCAAATTTGGTCAAAAGGCATTTTTTTTTCTCTTTAGTCAATGATCGTCAATTGTGTTACTTTTGTTTTTCACAATCGCCTTCACACAAACTATCAATATTAAGTGCCACAATCCATGACAAATGTAATCAAAACCAGGACGAATTTCTAGACTCTTAACCGAACCATACCAATTTGGATATTTTGGTTATCCTGCGTTAAATTCTTTTAAACAACAATTTCAATTTAGACAGTTTGACTTACAATATATATTCAAACATTTACTTTCCTTTTTATTTGCTCATTTGAAAAGAACTAATGCAATCGTTTTGGGAAGTAACATAACTTATCCATGACCAACTAATCCAAACTATTACAAAATCACTGTACTAAACGCTCCTCTATATGACGACCTTACTACCCGTGAATATTATATGAAACATGGCTGCCAAACTAGCATACCAATTACAGTAATCCCATACACCACATATAGTTATCCTACAGGTTACAGTAATGACAGTATTTGAGAAAAGGAGGATGTAGAAAAATTTGGCGGTAAGTTTTCTCCCTGAATTGTTTTATACATGTCATTTAGTGGCCTTTATTAGCTGACTATGCGGTATGTGCTTTGCTCATTGTTGAAGGCTGTACGGTGACCTATGATAATTTCATTTTTTTGGTGTCATTTGGTCTCTTGTGGAGAGTAGTCGCATTTGCAATAATACCACATCTTTTTTTTCTTTCTCACAAACATTCCCGACATGTCATTGCCATATATTACAATTAATGTTTTAACATAGTTTAATACCCGCATGAACTCTCATACATTCATGACATTGTCATATCATAATAAATGTTTTAACATAGTTTAATACTCATTGTTGAAGGCTGTACGGTGACCTATGATAATTTTTTTTTTTTTGTGTCATTTGGTCTCTTGTGGAGAGTAGTCGCATTTGCAATCATACCACATCTTCTTCTTTTTTCTCACAAACATTCCCGACATGTCATTGCCATATATTACAATTAATGTTTTAACATAGTTTAATACCCGCATGAACTCAACATAGTTTAATACCCGCATGAACTCTCATACATTCATGACATTCGGTCCTACTAAAAAGCGCCCGGGAGCGCCCGGAAAAAGAAAAAGCGCCCGGGGAAAAGAAAAAGCGCCCGGAGAAGGAAAATTAGCGCCCGGAGAAGAAAATTAGCGCCCGGGAGAAGAAAATAATAATATTTTATAACAATTTTTTTTTTCCTTAAAAAATAACTAATCATTGCTTGTTTTGTCCTTAATATAAATGGGGATATGTACGATGCTACATCTAAAGTGTTGTTGCACTTTTACATTTTAGATTTCAAAATTGTATACAAGTTAGTAAATAAATATAAATAAGAGTATATAGAAGAATCATGAAAGACATTGTCCTCGATCAAAATGTATATTTTGTTATTTAAAAATAATCGGTGCCTGAGGTCTAATATTTTCGCAACTGCATGGTGAACACTTTTTTATACAGATGCTGAGCTAGATTTATTATATCATTTTATAAAACTAAAACTGCTTCAACATGTTCAATGGCTATGCTTATCAGGGTTTTAATGCTTAGACTTAAATTTAAACCAAACACCTGTTTTTTACCCCCTTGTTTTAACTACGGTACATGTATAGTACTGCTTTTTTTCATGTGCTGATTTATTATGTGTACCTCTTTTAATTTTTGATTAAATTAATATTTATCTGTGAAATTTGGGTTGTCTTATACATTTTTTTATTTTGATATCGTTTTTGAAAAACATGTCTTTTGATGTCTGACATTTTATAAATCTTCCGCATAAACTGTGATCCATTGTTATCAATCTTTCGAAAAGTATTCATATATTATTGTTAAAATTGAAATATTCATACTTGTTTTTGTGCTTTATTACAAATGTCTATTATCTGAATTTGCAAATTAATTGTCTAAAATAAAAAAAAAATCAATTTTCATATCTTAACAAATTTGGCTCATGCCAATAAAATATCTATATATTTTCCCCGGGCGCTTTTTCTGTTCCCCGGGCGCTTTTTCTTTTCCCCGGGCGCTTTTTCTTCACCCGGGCGCTCCCGGGCGCATTTTAGTAGGACCCATGACATTGTCATATCACAATTAACGTTTTAACATAGTTTAATACTCGGATGAACTCTCATACATGCATGACATTGTCATACCACAATTAAAGTTTGTACATAGTTTAATACCCGGATGAACTCTATCATATATTCATGACATTGTCATACCACAATTATTGTTTTAACATAGTTTAATACCCGGATGTACTCTCTCATATATTCATGACATTGTCATATCACGATTAATGTTTTAACATAGTTTAATACCCGGATGTACTCACTTATATATTCATGACATTGTCATATCACGATTAATGTTTTAACATAGTTTAATACCCGGATGTACTCACTTATATATTCATGACATTGTCATATCACAATTAATGCTTTAACATAGTTTACTACCCGAATGAACTCTCACACATACATGATATTGTCATATTTCAATAAATGTTTTAACATACATGTAGAGTTATACCCGAATGAACTCTCACAAGGAGTTTGTAATCCCAAACTCCATACTCCGATATTTTTCCTGGTGTAACACCAGGAAACTCCGACATCCCTCCCAAAATTCTCGGAGAAATTTGGGAGTATTCCCTCCGACTTCCGCGTAAATCCGCTACCTTTTGTTTATTGTATTAGCGACATCTCTCCCAGTCTGGTGTGACACCAGGTAATTAATTGCCCTAATCCGTCTGATCTATGCCGGCACGCGACAGTCAAGGTATGAGAGATTTCTAATGTAATTAAACAATTGTATTTCCTGTCTATTGATTATCAGGTTATATCTGATTGCTTGAAACAAATGAAAGATTAAAATAAAAAGCAAAACGTTGTTGTTAATTCTTTCAATTACTCTGTACATTAAAATCGAGTTTTTAAACAACTATATTTGATTTTGACTTCCGTTTTTTTTATCAGTAAATAAATATTTAATTTACTAAAAGAGATATAATTGTGCAACAATAAACGGAGACTAACGCTGAATAAATCAGGGCAGTTTAAAGAAAAATTACAAGTCTCAAAGTTTTTTATACTACAAGTAAAAAAGAAAATATTATTCCTTATCTGTTATGCTAATAATTCTACGCCATTTCCATTTTACGATTACAAAATAAAAGTTTTAAAATCCAAAACGTTGTTGTTAATGCTTTCAATTGCATTAAAGTTTTATAAAAAAAAAAATTTATACTTGATTATGACCTCGTTTTTTATTTATCGGTAAATGATATAACTTACGAAAAGAGACATACTTGCGTGAAAATAAACGGAAACTAACGCTGAAGGTATAAAATGTGAGCAGTGAGTTTAATGAAAATTACGTGTCTTAAAACTTGTATATGCAAGTAAAAAAGAAAATACTATTCACCATTCGTTATGCTTAAGAAGTCTACGGCATTTTCTCTTCACGATTAGCATTACTTTAGGATATAATACATTTCGGCTACAACAGGAATACTTCTATAGCTGCATCAACTCGTCGTTGCATAATATTCATTTACGCACAATGAATGTAAACCTTTGTGTTGTATTTAGAACAGTTATCTTTAAATATTTTTAAAACAATTAATTGCCGTGGGAAGACGACACGCATCTCAGTGATCAACAGTGCGTGGTTGAACTTGACTTCGCTCACACTATTGAATGCTAAAAATAGTGACATCAATTTTGTCCACGAGATTTTTATTTGGCGGGAAATAGTATCATGTAACAGTAAACTCAGGTGACCTTTCTGGATAACCGTGGGAAAATTCATGTAATGATTGACATTTGTATGCGTTAAGATTGAGGCTCTAGAAGGTCCTTTTACAATTGATTAACCGGATTCTAAATTTTATTCCTTTTCTGAATAAACGAACATCCGCCTTTTATTTATACGTTTCTCAGTCAACAGAGGACATAAACCTGGACATTATTTATACTTCCATAGTCAACACTATACATTAATGGTAGATGAAAACAGGATGCATGTCGTTCAGTTCCTGATGGGCGTTGGTAGAGATCCTCTGTGAAAATGTGTCGATCGTAAAAATCCGATCCACATTTTTTTTTACATATTTCTTTCTTGTACGATATAATTTCATTTTAATCTTCTATAGTATAAATTGTTGAAATACTTCTTTTTATATTTCGCCGAGGACTTTTAACAGCAGTAAAATACGGATTGCGCCAATCCAATTTTATTTTAAATAATAAAAGATCAATAACAGATCATAACAGATAAAAAACACATGATTTTATTTCTTCATATAATTAAATAAGGTTGTGATTATTGTGTTGTGTCTTGGCGGGGAATTATCTCAGTATTTATGAATATAGGGCTGCCACATTGCATACAAAACTATTTGTCACCTTTCTTCTTTCTTGTGTATTAGCTTCCTATCTAAGGAACACCCCGCAATGGGTAATCAGGAGTATTTACATTAGTGGGTTAATCGAAGATTTATTTTATATTTTTAAAAGTTAATTACAATAGGGTTAAAAAGTAAAAAAAAACAAAAAAAGGTAAAAATAATCGACAAAATTAATAATGTAAAAAAAAAAAAAAAAGGGCCAGTAGACGTGCTCTGTACATATGGTGGAGAGGTTAACATGGTTAAGAGATAAAAATACAAATAAATTTGGGATGGAAAAATATTCACAGGATTAGAAAAATAAAATGTACATGTTTGGAGGCATAAAATCTAAAACCCAACTTGTCCATCATAAGTAAAAAAGTAAAAATTGCTTAGGTACAAAAGTTACTAAAGTACATTGTCTATACTAATCATTCCTAGCATTCACATATTTCCATTTGAATTTCACTTGTTTTCTAAGTTCTTAAGAAGCTGTAAGCGGCAGATATGTATTTTGTAACAGAAGTCTCTAGTCAGTGACTCGACATTCATCTTCTGGGTTTTACTGAGGTTTTGCATACTGTGGAAAACTGAGAAATCTAGCAAAAGTGCTACAATGTTTTGGTTAATGTTAAAAAGTTGTTCCCATCCTTTGCAACCTATGATATTTGTGACCAGGATTTTGAGAGGAAGGAAATACTTCATACGAGTTTCCCTTAAAGCTGGACAGAATGTTAAGACATGCGTTAAATCTTCGTCCTCCCTCTGACACAGCAGGCATGTTGCATTTATCTTGTGCCTTACAGTTTCTTTTTTAAATTCAAATATTTCAAGTCGGTAATCTACCGAGGTAGTGAAACATAATATTTTACATTTCAAAATAAATTGAAAGTAACAGAGTTCACTTGTTGGTCCGATAAATTAACTCTAGGGTTTGATTTAGATTGGACAAATTACCGTAAAAACAACATTTTGTTTTAAGCCAGTTGATATTAATTATATAATATTGAACTATTAATGAACCGGATATTCACTGAGTAGGTCATAAAAGGTTCTAATTGTGGTAAAATCATCTTTGTTGAAACTTTGTTGAAAAAACAAAAATTATGACCTGATCGGACTATAATGAAAATACTAAATAAGTGTTTTATTCGTATTTTTATACGTTTTTACGTTTTATTTAATATGACAATGACATGGGCATATACATACAAGAATAATTATCTTATTTTAAATAAAAATGTCACACTTTTATCTGACAATGAATGGACATTTAAATAACGTATTTTAAAGCACACAGGTGCAATCAAGATCGATTAAATGTACAAAGGTAATAAATCTGGCTAATCCGATTATGTTGTCACGCGTCATTAATTTTCAGTTCATCCGATGGGCAATAAACCAATTAACAGCCACGCGGTGTTGGGAGAGAATCTTTGGAGGAAATTGGGAGTAGAATCCGTGATTCGCGGTGTCACACCGCTACACTCGGAAATCGGTGATAAAAGTTTGCGATTACAAACTCTCTGGGCGTACTGTACATGACATTGTCATACCACATTTAATGTTTTAACATAGTTTAATACCCGATGAACTCTCATACATTCATGACATTGTCATATATCACAATTAACGTTTTAACATAGTTTAATTATTACCCGAATGACTCTCATACATTCATGACAGACATTTTCATACCACAATTAAAGTTTTAACATGGTTTTATACCCGAATGTACTCTCTCACACATACATGACATTGTCATATTACAATTAATGTTTTAACATAGTTTAATACCCGATGAACTCTCATACATTCATGACATTGTCATATATCACAATTAACGTTTTAACATAGTTTATTACCCGAATGAACTCTCATACATTCATGACAGACATTTTAATACCACAGTTAAAGTTTTAACATAGTTGGGGGTCATAGTTTATTACGATGAGAGAGTACATCCGGGAATTAAACTATGTTAAAACATTAATTGTGGTATGACACTATCATCAATGTATGAGAGAGTACATCCGGGAATTAAACTATGTTAAAACATTAATTGTGGTATGAAAATATCATCAATGTATGAGAGAGTACATCCGGGAATTAAACTATGTTAAAACATTAATTATGGTATGACAATATATTCAATGTATGAGAGAGTACATCCGGGAATTAAACTTTAATTCCCGGATGTACTCTCTCATACATTGATGATATTGTCATACCACAATTAATGTTTCGCTATAGATAAATTCACACTGTGACAGATGAACAAACTTTCACGAATATAATCCTTAAACAAATAAATAACATTCATTTGGTAAACAATATGTTATAAAATACAGTTCAACTTTTATCCTTTGCATTATCAAATATTTATACATGTACATGTAAATCACTTCAGAAGGGTTAGATTCTAATGAGTGCATCCACTACATATATCACAGTTTAAGGACTATCTCTATGTGTCCTATATATCTCTAGGTGTTCTTATACATTTCTAGATGTTCTATGAGTCATCATTTCGAATAATGTTTGGTCCATAATTTAAACCTCACACGTACAGAACTGGGGTATATAGATGAAAGAGTCTGTCAGTTCCCATTATCATACAAGTTCAACAGTCTCCGGGACAAGTTTGCAATTCCGCTGAGTGCAAAAGTTGTCACCTTAATTTTTGGAGTTAAGTCAAAACAAAGTTGATAACTTGGTTGGTATTGGTTCCCTGATATTTGTCCTAAAATTTTTTGGATCTAGCACCACTGTTGAAAAAGTTATGCCCCTTTTTTCAACAATATTTCCTCAGAGGAAAAGTACTTTTCCTCAAGGGAAATCAAATTTCCCTGAAGGAAAAAGATTTTTCCTCAAGGGAAATTGTTTTTTCCTCAAGGGAAAAAGATTTCCCTTAGGGAATTTGCTGCATAATTATTTCCTTTGAGGAAATTCTATTTCCTTAGAGGAAATTCTTTTTCCTTAGAGGAAATTCTTTTTCCTTAGAGGAAATTCTTTTTCCTTAGAGGAAATTCTTTTTCCTTAGAGGAAATTCTTTTTCCTTAGAGGAAATTCTTTTTCCTTTGAGGAAATTTGCAGCTTCAAATTTTCCTTGGAGGAAATACTTTTTCCTGTGAGGAAATTTGTAGCTTCAAATTTTCCTTGGAGGAAATACTTTTTCCTGTGAGGAAATTTTTGACAAACACTTTTCCTTGGAGGAAAATTCAAGACAACAAATTTCCTCTAGGGAAATCATTGTTCTTCAAATTTCCTCTAAGGAAATTTCTGAAGATCAAATTTCCCTTAAGGAAATGTTTTCCCTTATTTTTACTTGTTGAACATTTCTTCACTACACCATGTATACAAACAGTATGAATATAATTATTACAAGACTGTATAATTGATGCAAATGATATTTAAAACTTTAATAAATGTTTGACTCAACATTTTAATGACATTGAAAATAATACAGTCTGACTGTTTAGATCTAGGTATTGTTTATACTTTTTTTTATAAATTTAACTTTGATTTATAATTTTTTTTGGAGCAAATGCTTCTATTTTCTTTGTAATTGTTTCAATGCGATACATTAATAAGCAACCAATTTGAATGTCATACCATTTGTGGTGTTCTAAAGAATTTGTTTATATATTTGCAGATTAAATAATAAAATAAACACTTTTCGTGTTATTTTAAATTAGAATTTCTTCTGTTTCAGCTTGTGTACAGTTATTCAATCCACTACGTAAGAATTCAGTGAATACATTATTCCATTCACTAAACAATTCCCTTCAATTCTAAGAGAAATCATTTTTGCAAATTGTTCTTCAATGATCTTCTTCTGTATATTTGATATGAGGGAGCGAAGTAAATGAGTGGATAAAACTGGTGTTCCTTTTTTCAACAACAAAATAGTATTTGTTCAGCATTCTCCTTTCTTTTGATTAAGATATGTTGTTGCTTTTATGCAATAGTGTTTTTGTGTATCTATGATAGAACTCCATTTTGTTTATGGTCATTATCATGTGATAATGTTGAAATTTCCTATTTCTTTTTTGCAGGAAAGCACACATTCCATTTCAAATTAATCCAATTATGCACTATGTAAATAAATTTCAACTATAAGTTTCCTCTTCAGTAATGACCTATTGATCATGAAAACCAAGATGTCTGATCACCTATAAATACACAAAATAAACAAATAAAATTTTATAAATGGAGAGAGAAACAGCAATAAATGTTTTTCATGTGTATCTTTCCTTATTAAAATACATTAAGTAAACTTGAACTCGAGAAAAATAAATAACTGCGATGTAGACTAGAAAGTATAAAATGCCAAATAAAGTATTCACGAAAAATTAGTTGATTTACAGAAGTCAAGTCCGTGTTTGCATGAAATTTACATCATTGGTTGTCTGGTGGAGAGTTGTCTTATTGGCAATCATACCACATCTTATTTTTATATAACCTTGCCATATTCCTATTGTGCCTGTCCAAAGTTCAGAGCCTGTAGCTTTTGTCAGTTTAGTCTGACACTAAAATTTAGTGGTTGTTGTTGTTGTTGTTTCATACCGGTCATATTTATTTTTTGTAATTTATTTTGTTATAAACTAGGCAATTACCATGATTAGTTTTACAGTTTGGATTGTTTCAATGTTTCATCTTTAGGTCTTTTATAGCTGCCTACTTTGACTATAGTATAGGGTATGGATTTTCTCATTATTGAAGGTTGTAACAGGCCTACAATTGCTTTCTCAAAGCCATGATAGTTTTCATATTTAATATACCACATCTTTTAATTTTTATAGTAATCATGATACTAGTAATCATCTTTCAAGTTCAATAACTTTTTTAAAATTAAAAGGTGCCTTACCATTTAGGTTTAGTTGGCTTCTGCAAATTTTACATTGCCTATCATTTCTGCTGTATATAATTTCTCTGTATCTTCTATAGTTCTTGTCCTATACATAAAAGAGTAAAAGTTGAATGACATCTTGCATCAATTTTTTTTCTCTGTTTAATGTACATTATGTATATTAATGTGTGTTTAATAAAAATCTAAACCATGAGTGCTTGATAAGCTTCTTGCCCTTATAGCTGGTCTTTAAGCTTTAAATGAATTTTAATGATCGACTAAAAAACTATGAGCACTGTGCAAATAAGACCCCTGCCCTCCAAAAAAAACAAAACATGCACAAACAGTGGTATTTATTGACATAGAACATGTATATAATTTGGCTCCATTTATAGATATATATCTCAAGTGACTATAAGTTTAAGGCTGTGATTTTTTTAACAAATCCATAAATTTCTAAAACCTTTCAAAGTTTTTGAAAATGGACAATTTTAAAATAACTTTGCAACAACTAAAGTTCCTTAACTCTGCATCTTATAAAAAAATATACATGATAAATAGGGAATGATACTCCAGCTTGCATATTATTCAAAGTTTTAAAGGGGCACTAGCTGTCAAATTCATTGTAACCGATTTGACTCAAATTCTCATATTTGGTTTATAACAATGTAAAACATTTATCCAAACTATCAAAAGTCTAAAATAAACAGTTTACAGAGCATGGGGTAGATTATATATAGGTTCGTTTCGTGTGTATTTTAGTCCAGACGCCATCTAATTAACTATCGATTTGACCTCAGATGACCATATAAGCGATGTAAACAAAAAAAAAGATACGAATAGATTAAACCAACACGTGCAATTGTATTTTTATAGGTCTGTTTGATTTTATTTTATAGATTAAAAATAGATGTTTCTCATTCTTTTTAACCATATAAGAATGATTTTATGTGCATCGAATTAGTAATCAAATGGTTTACCGTAGTTTCACTTTCGTTGTTGACATTCTTTTTCTTTAAATAACCTGTACACGTACAATGCATGCGTTGTCAATCTCTAGTTAGGGGTTAACTTGAAGTTCACATGAATACCGGTTAGCATGATGATGACGTTTTCACTTGCAAGTGAATCAGTCAAAAATTATGTTTAATCGCTTATTTCAACAAAATTAAAGGAAATTGATTGCTAAAAGCAAATTATTATTTCATTATTCCAATTTGATTAATGATTGATCTAAAAAAAATCATACTTTATTTTTTTATATATATCGTAGCTAGTGCCCCTTTAAAGGAACATAACTGAAGAACGGTAAAAGTTTTACTACCAAAATTTGAAATTGATCTGATTAAAATTGTGATAAAAAGTATTTTTTTAAAGTTTAATAAAATTTGGTTGAGGGAAACTCAAGTTAGAAGGCCGAAACATTTTTTTCCATTTTTAAAGAACATAACTATAGAATTTAGTAAAAGAGACACTACCAAAATTCAAACTTAATCTGTATTTTGTGATGATAAGCATTGTGTATTGATTTCATAACATTTGGTTGAGACAAACTAAATTTTAGAGAACAGGAAACCAAAAATTCAGCATATTTTCCCCATTTCTAAAGGGGCATAACTCTGATACTCTAGTACAGTAACACTGACATCACCAAAATTCAAACTTGATATGAGAATTGTGATAACAAGCTTTTGTAAAAGTTTAATTGAATTTGGTTGAGGCAAACTAAAGTACTGTAAGAGAACAAAAAACAACTTTGGGACAGACGGACAAACGATCTGACAAGTGTTAAACATTATGCCCCCTCCACTTTGGGTCATAACAATAAAAAGGGAGTTTGTCAAGATATAAAAACAATTCACCAAAGTTTCATAAAAATTTGTGAAAGCATTCTTGAGACTATCCTAATCCCAAGTCATGATAGTACAATGACATAAATCAGATTTTTTTTTAAATTAAAAGGAAAATTATCATGTTTTTGTTATACAAAAATAATTCACCAAGTTTCATGAAAATTGCTCAAAGCATTATTAACAGTATACGTACTGGAAAAATCCCCCCTTTTATGAATAAAATCCCTAACTTTAAATTAAAAATTTAAAATCCATAAAAATTAAAAAGGAGCTTAATTATCATGATTATATCAATAGATAATTCACCAAAGTATTATGAAAATTTTATGATTAATGTATTCTAATTCCAAGACTATCTAAGACATGGTTTGTTTGAATTAAAAAAGTTGGAATAAAGTACCTGCTAGAATTCAGGAGAATTAGACCAAACAGACTATCTTCTAGATTATCAGACAATTGACTGTACATAGAAAAGGAATTTTCTTTTTTCTTTTTTCTTATTTAGCTATTTGTTATCTCTGTCCTTAATATATACTGAACTAAGCCATTTTTTCACATATTTTTTTTGTTTTTTCTCTCTTGTGACTTGTTATTTAACATAACAAAAAAAAAACAAAGGCAATGAAAGAGAAACGGACAATGCCAAGGCAAAACATAAGATGCAGAAAAGAAAAACAAAACAAAACACTAAGCAACACCAACATCACCAAAAAACTAGTGTTGAATTCATGTGCTCAGTCAGTCAGTGAGAGTTCGCAGATCCTGACCTACTATATCTATGCTTAAAAACCTAAAAATCATATAGTTCTTAACATATTTTGTAAATTTATACTTGATTAAAATGTTGTCATAAATAGCATAGACACCTCTGAGTTTTGAGAACCACATGTGTTAATTGTGCGAGTATAATCATTGATAATCATGCACAAGATTGACTTTTAAAAGCCTATATATATTGAAATTTTCTGAAAATATTGCATGCATTTATTAATATGACCAATTTCAAGAAATGCACAAAGATGTGAGATGATTTATATAATTGTAATTTCAGGAATTTACAGTAAAGGCTTTTATCCTCACTGCATTTTGCACTTTTCCTAATTCAGGAGCCAGAAGTTATGGCCTTTGTGACCTTTGTATGATTTTTATTTTAGTTTCTTTTTTTTATATTGAAGAGTTTAGTATGACGTCCATTATCACTCAACTATTATACATTTTTGTTTAATGGCAAGCTAAAGCTCACAGGCACGGATCCAGGGGGGGCTGAAGGTTGGACATGTTGGAACCCCCCTTTCTTTATTGGACGATCAATGCATTTGAATGGGGACATGCAGTTGGACACCCCCCCCCCCAAAAAAAAAAATTGTCCTGGGTTAGGAACCCCTCCTTTATATGACTAGATCCACCCCAGTCTCAGGTTGCGGAATTTCTCGTTGCAATGAAGACCCATCGGTGACCTATGGCTGTTATCTGCTCTTTGGTCATGTTGTTATCTCTTTGATACATTCCCCATTTCCATTTCCATTTTCTTTTCGGTTCTATTATAAATATTAGAAACGAGTTTGGCGCCTTTACAAAAATATAATTGTCTGTGCTGATAGGGGAGTATGTGTGCATACCAATATTTAAATTTTCTAGGCCTTCTTTTTGAATATTTTGTGCATTTCTTGGTAAAATACTGTCAGACCTCGAGTGCTGTTGTTTTACAAAAACGGTCAAGTAATGTAGGGGAAAGAAACTAACTAAAAAGACCAAAATAAGCCACAACTAATGGGGGTCTCATTGGGGGTTCTGTTCACGGATCCCGCTTAGTTTCTACTTATTTTTTTAGATTCTCGCATGATGCCATCCCGCGTACACTATGTAAGTGAACAATTCTGCTATTTTTGTAATTTCCCATGTCCCGCTAAACTTCATTTCGCGTTTTCACGACACAATAATTTGAGGGAGGATAGGACCTTTATCGGGACTGCGGGGTCGGGTGTTTTTAAGCTCTGGATTTCGGGATTGACCCTTTCGGGATACGATAATTCTTTTTTTCGAATTTCGGGACCTCTGGATTTCGTGTTTTTTAAGCCCGGGATTTCGGGATTTCGTGTTTTTAAGATCGGGATTTCGGGATCAGTACCCCTCCTACCCTCCCTCATAGTGTCACGTTTACAAAAAATACGTCTCGACAATCCCGAGTCCCGCTCAGACCCCCATTATAGGTACATAATGAATAGTTTTACTATGTAGTCAGTAGTCGGGTCAAATACACATGTATACACTTTTAGACGACCTTAGATTCATTTCACAGCGAAAATACTCATTAATGTTGAACATTTTAGATCACTGTACATTTAGATTTTATAACTTTTAAAATAAAGACCATATAGATTTAAGATCATTTAATCGAAAGATTATAATTTGTCAATGCGCAACTGTAACCAGGTACTGCATTTTTGTTTGCATGCGTTAAGTTAAAAGTGCCGGGAATAGAAAAGCAAGTTAAACTTCTCATCTGGACTTTTTAATAAGTCTGTATACCGGACCTCTTCTCTATTTTGGGATTGAAAAAAAATCTAAAGTTAAAAATGCGGTTTTGAGCCTATTTCTTCTTTTTAATTTGGTAACACGTTAAGCCATTAGTGACACTAATATGGTATATTACCAATAATAAGGCCATATATTTCGGTGTGTAGAAATACCGCAAAAGATATCTTAGTGCACTAAGAAGAAAGTTTTTTCATGAAGGACACTAAAACGATGTTTTAAGATCACAGCGAACATGAATATAAGAGGATATGATTAAATACCTCAAATCTATAAAGTTAGGTATCAATAGATTTTGTAATTTTGAAGTTAAATGACTTTTTAATCAACGCCTGCCACTCGCCACGTGACCAACGGTTTATTGCAGATTCCCGAATCATCATGTTCAATCAACCTAATCCAATAAACAATTGTCTTTTGATCGTTACTTATTGATTAATCAATGGTTGTTAACCTAACGATTTAGCGTGGTATAAATTCAAGTTTATGAAAGAAAAATAAAAAATAAATTTTGTGTTTTAAAACTTTGCCTTTGTTATATATATTTAGTTTTTAAGGAAATTGCTATGCAAGCTTTTTTTTTTTATTTAAAGAACCCTATTTTGAGATAAAAATTGAGAAACAAATGCTTTTGATATTTCATTTCCTTACTAACAACACAAGAGTTTACATACTATCATTATTCCTTGAAAGACATTTGAGAGTATGTGGTGTCCATGGGGTTCTTCAAAATCCGATTACAGAAGTAACATATAGAAAAACTCCAAGAGGTAAAATTATATTACGTTTTAAAAAGAGAATTATAGAATAAATCATAACTGTAATCTATGAACGATAACTTTAAACTGGTGTCAATGCTTTTTTTTTTTAACAATTCATCTTTATTTCAACAATTGAAGATGAATACCATTTTATTTTATAATGTAATAAGCACTATGGGCAGGCGCGGATCCAGAGCATGAAGTGGGGGTTTGGGGAGGGGTTATGTGAGAAATGTTTAAAACACTAGAGAAGTTTTCATGTTATACCAAACCATATGTTTTTCAATAAATGGCACACTTTTTGTTCATCCGGCATATGGTTACTCTAAATAAAATTTTAAGTATTAATTTTATAAGGTTAATTATTTGATTACAGATCGTATCTACCCGTTTTGCAATTGTTGTATCACTCTAAGGGAGGCTAATAAAGATATATATAATAAAATATAGAGATAGCAGCCTTGGATTGTCTTAATTAAATCCTTTGGTCCTCTAATTATCAAGTTACCCTCTGGCCAATGTTATTATGACTTGTGTATATTTAAAGAAGTGTAGCGACAACGTGTCACCCTATTCAGTGCTAGATATTCAAATTATAGTAAAGATAACATTAAAACAAGAAGTGGTTAATACAAAAAATATTTTAAGATTTTCAACCGGGGGTGGGGGGGGGGAGGCTCGCTTTAACCCCCTAAATCCGCTAATGATGTGGGAAAATTAAATTAATTAGTTAACTTAATCATATGACTCTTAAGCCCGTTCTGCCATTATTAAGAAACGCTAAAGAACGGAAATGTATGATTTTAAGATTTGGAAATAAATGAAATTGGTGTCACAAATGGTATGTCTGCTTGTATTTAAAATATTTTATAAATAGATATAATGCTCATATACATAATTATTAACGGTTGTTTTACTTCGCTTATTTATAGCATTTAACAAATAACTTCGTATTCCTATTTTCGGCATCAAATAAAAATAATGGAATAAATATATTTTAAAAGACAAGGAAAGTGAATTAAAAAATATATACAACAAAAATAAGCGAAAGGAGATGTGGTACGGCTGTCAATGAAACACCTATCCACAAAAGTTAAAAATGAAGAAGATGTCAGAAATAAATTGGTCATAATTTATTTACAGTCTAAAACATCGAAGGGACTAAACATCAACCTATACATATTTATACTTGTAATGCATTTGTATATAAACATCGAATCAGAAATATGTTCCTTTCCTAAACATGTTTAAAAACATTGCTGTGATAGTTATCAAAAGTACCAGGATTATAATTTAGTACGCCAGACGCGCGTTTCGTCTACACAAGACTCATCAGTAACGCTCAAATCGAAATATTGATAAATGGCATAGTTCTTAACATTAGAAAAATGAATGAAGTATTGGCAACTGGACGTTAAGCAACCAAATATCAATCCTCACTTTTCCGTGAAGTGTTCACAATTATTTGTCTTTTTAAAATTAAAAGGATGAAAAATCCCAAACTGAAAAGAGTTGAAAATACGCTATTAATTTAGAAGTAAAAAATATAGCAGACAGAATAAATACGGCAAAAACAAACAAATGAAAAAAAAATAGAGAACAATTTGAAATACCATATACATGTTTAATCAGTATACTAGTAGATTATTCACGGGCCAAGGTTGAGCGAACATGAATTGCTATTGATTATACTAAAGGTGACAATCAACTTTTTGAGGCACGTGTCGAGAAAACATTAGAAAAAATATAATTTAAAATTATGAAAGGAGTAGGTCCTTAGTGCACATTTTTGTTCTTAGTGCACTAAGGAGGTCCTTTGCCACTGGTATTAAAGAGATAATAGTAACTGCAATTACGATTATCCCAATATGGCGACGGTAGATATAGGTAAAATCTTTACACTCATTTTTCTTAAATGTAGTATGCTTTTGTCAATAGTTACTCAGCTGCAAGGTTTATCTATACCATTACATCATATTTGAATCGTAACGGTGCACTGGAATCGTCTGAGCGCTTTGAAAATTGCCGTTGAAAAATTCGGTATGATAATCGTAACTCTATGGTATTTTTCTTCTTTGATAATCGTAATTTTCTTTATCGGATAATAGTAACTGAAACATAATAAATGTGTCTTTCAGCATTTCAATGGTATTTTGTGTGTTAAAAATGCAAATGTCAAGTTTAACGATGACATAAACGCATATAAAAATAAATGAAGAAACTTATGTACAGGTTAATATCTAGGACAAATTTACCTATATATATATATATATATATATATATATATACAGTCATGGGACTAAAGTGAGTTCCCAGTAAAAAAAAGTCCTATCATTTCAACTTGTATATCTATTTATAACTGACAACAATATGCATAACCTTTTAGTTTAAACATATTTTACTTGCAAAAGTAGCAAAAGGGATTGGACACAAGTTATAACAACATTAGAGACGTCCTCTCCCAATATAAATATAAACACAAAGTACATTAGATAATGGCGAAAAAAACACAACATAGTAGTAATGCATGTAATACATACTTCAAACAAAAATTAGAAATAAAAAGAAAAAAGAAAAAAAAAATACAATATAATAAGGAATAATAATGAAACAACTAGACTGAAGTGAAAGGTTGTAAAGTAGAAATTTAGAATGTTAATTGACTGCTTTAAATCTTTGTGTTATTCTGATATAAGATTGTACGGACTCAAAATGTCTTTGTTTTGCTGAAAAGAAAGGTCACCGTCACCAGCTAAAAGAAGCTCAATGGATATAGCATAACTTTCTAATTTTGAAAACAGTATTTCTCTGGCTTCGTTGTGAAGAGCGCACTGTAAAAAATAGTGTATACTATCCTCAACAGGGTGGCCACAGCTGCATGCGGGACTGGGTTTAATATTAACACGATGTAAATCTGAATTTAAAGAACTGCACATATTTCTCAAACGTGTATGAATGATATTAATTTTCTATCCCCACAACTAAAATAGGAAGGTGGCTGTATCAATTTGGACTTCATCTTTCGTTTAAAAATATTTATGTTTTGGACGTACGTATGTCGGGGGGAAGGCTATTCCATTCAAAAGTAGTGGATGGGAAAAAAGGATTTTCTAGTTATGTCTAGTCTATAACCGGGTACTACATAATTATTACTGTTTCCCAAATCGTAGTTAGATACTTGACCAAAAAGCGGGGGCATTAAATCACAGAGATAATCAGGGGCAGTCTCATTATGTATAGAATAGAACATATTGAGCATTCTGGATTTTCTTCTGTTCACAAGCAATTGCCAGCCAGTTTCAAAATATATAGCTTCCCGACTAGCAAACACGGGCAACCCAGTTACTAACCTCCCTGCTTCTAACTGAACATGTTCTAAATTGTCGGCTTCTTGTTGAGTACAACCATCCCATAACTCACATGCATATTCCATAACGGGTCTTATAAAAGTTAAATATATACGAGCAAGATAATTTCTATTCAATACATATTTCAATTTTTTAAGAACATTTAATCTCGTGCTTGCACACTTTAAAATATTTTCTATATGTGTATGGAATTTATCATTGGAATCAAAAGTAATCCCTAAGTGTTTATGACAGGAGACAAATTCTACTAATTGGTTTTGAAATTCTATTTCAATATCGTCTGGGGAAGTATGACAGGAGAATATCACAGCCTTTGTCTTATTAGGGTTAAAGTTAATAAGCCAATCTTTAGACCATACTGAAATTTGTTCTAAATCGCTATTTAAGACATCCTCTATAGTGTAAGGGTTATTGCTGGAATAAGAAAGAGATGTATCATCAGCAAACAATCGAGTTAGACTTGTCAAATTATCAGCTATGTCATTTACATAAATATGAAATAGTAGGGGACCTAATACAGAGCCTTGCGGAACTCCTGCATTAGTATTATCAAAAGGCGAATAGGCATTTGAAACGAAAACGCTTTGTTTTCTATTTGAAATATAACTTTCAAACCATTTATACAGATTTCCATCAATACCATACGCTTTTAGTTTTATTAAGAGGCCACTATGCCATACCCTATCAAAAGCTTTCGAGGTATCACATAATATAAGAGATGTTATACAGCGATCATCAAGTGACATGCATATCCTATAATAAATTTCTATTAGCTGGTGAACCTTTTGATATATACATGTACCTGTTAAAGATACGGAAAATGAAGCAGCTGTCGAGACAGCTATTGTGGTAAGTAGATATTTTGATTTTTTTCAAAGTTTCAATGTTGTGTGCGCGTTTAAGTCCGTTTTTGTTTGTTTTTTTTAGGGGGAGGGGGAGGGGGATTAGCTATATCCCATATCCCAAAAGTGCAATCCTTTCAATTCATTGCACAAAATGAAAGTCACGTATACCACATTTTCATATGTCATATATATGTTTTGCCTCCAATATCACGTTTATATTAAAATTCTGCGCGAAATGAACAAAAGTTTCCGTCAATAACTTTATAACTGCATTATCGGATTTAACAGTTGATACCTTTATCGGTAGATATGAGTGTTCATATTTCCCTTTTCCTTATAATTCAATAAATATAGCCGTCCATTTTTTCCCCTTTGATTCCCTTTTTTCTATTTTATACTGATATAATATATGATTTTAAAAATTTACTTCAAATGTTTTGATCAAATACCCATGTATTTTAGGACGTTTCTTTAAACAGTGTGTATGGTAAAGGATCTAAAATAGTTACAGTTTATTGTTACTATTGTTTATTGTGACTTTTGTTTATTGTTACTTTTGTTTATAGTTACTTTTGTTTTTTTGTTTTTTTAGCCTTACCTATAGTCTTAATACGAAGCACTTGACGGACTGAAAAAAACACACACAAATATGTATATTGATAAATTACATCAGAAGGCATAACATGTACATCATCACAGTCGGAACTTGTTTAATTACAAAGATTTTTATAGATTTTACAACAAATATTTTGTGCTTCAGAAAAATACATGACATTTAATAGAAAATAACTTATTGTATGGCAAGTATGCAAATACAAAAATGTTCCTTGTTTAGTACCTTCAATATTTGTCTCTACAATATCTTCCATGCATATGTATGCATCATACTTTTCATATACCGAGTATTTAAGAATTTTCAAATTAGTTTGTTTCTAATATTGCGGAATATGCGTTATTTTATTCTCCACTTTGCAGTCATTCTTTGAATAAGTATTCCTTGTAAGACAATTTAAAGCCACATCAACTTCAATTCTTCATTTTCGGGCTTTTGGCCAAACTATAAGAGAACACAAATCCATGTTTGTCAAAGAACTCCACATTACTTAATTTCATAATACACAAAAAATCCCAACCTTTCTCTATTCTTATATAGCATTAACTGTTTAAAGGATGTCATATTGTTATAATTCAAAATTAAATTTGTGTTGTTTATAGTTATTTTCTGAGATATCGAAATTTCAGTGACAGTCATGAAGTAGCTAAAATGCCAAAAAAAATATGGTATGATTAACAACGAGACAACTTTCCACAAGAGACCAACATGACTCAGATATTAACAAAAATAGGTCACCGTACGGCCTTCAACAATGAGCAAAGACCATACGGCATAGACAGCTATAAAAGGCTCCGAAATGACAATGTAAAACACTTTAGACGAGAAAACTAACGGCATTATTTATTAAAAAAACTAAATTTTATGATATACTAGTATGTAGATATAGGAAGATGTGGTGTGAGTGCCAATGAGACATGCAACTCTCTATCCAAATAACAATTTATAAAAAGGTAAACCATTATAGGTCAATGTACGGCCTTCAACACGGAGCCTTGGCTCACACCGAACAACAAGCTATAAAGGGCCCCAAAATTACTAGTGTAAAAAAACAATAGCATAACATCACAACATAGAAAAACACACGTTAAAATATCAATTGGCAGACTTAACTCAATCAAAAAACATAAATTAATACACATATGTAGCTGTTTTCCTAAGAACTGTTAATAATATATGCATAAAAAGAAATGTCATAAGATGTTGGAACGTTTCGTAAATAATTCATCGACATAACTTCATTATATGCTATTAGATATATGTTTTAAGTGTCAATATCAATAAAACACTTTCCAGTTACGATTATCTTTCCATTTTTAAATACCATAATTACGATTATCTTTTTTTCCGAGTTACGATTATCATCCCGAATTTTTCGACGGCAATTTTCAAAGCGCTTAGACTAATCCAGTGCACCTTTACGATTCAAATATGATGTACTGGTATAGATAAACCTTGCAGCTGAGTAACTATTGACAAAAGCATGCTACATTTAAGAAAAATGAGTGTAAAGATTTTACCTATATCTACCGTCGCCATATTGGGATAATCGTAATTGCAGTTACTATTATCTCTTTAATACCAGTGTTTGCGGTGTTTCTACGGACCCCATATATTTGAAGCTGTTCAAAATTCTGTACATTAAAGGTACGTGTATCAGATCGGACAATAATTTTCATATATATAAAAAGAATTACTGTATAAGTTATCTAGTATGAAATATGTCCACTGGACCGACCGTGTAAGTGCTATATATATTATATCATGTATATAGCCAGTCAAAAAGATGTGGTATGATTGCCAATGAGACAACTATCCACAAAAGACCAAAATGACACAAACATTAACAACTATAGGTCACACAAGGTCGTTAAAAACTTCCATTTGTTGTTGTCCACTGAAAATAAGCTCATAAAAACACGAATCCCCGTTTACTCAATTCCACCTTTATTTGTTAATATTTCTTTATCTTTTTCTTTTGATTTTATCATATCTTTTTTGTGAAATATTTTGTGTGGTCGAACATGAAATTGCCTCCGATGCTACAAAGAAAATTTGTTTAATGTCATCTGTTGCAATATATGCTAAGTACTACACGTGGACAGGATGTTCCCCAGAAAATAAGTTATACACACCCCGATATAACCCCGAGGGTACACGCTACTGTCATATGGAAAATTACTGGGTCACCTGTAAGATGGTAATCAGCCATGCAACTAATTAGGTTACTGACCATGTCACTTCAATTTAAAAAGTTTATCGTTAGATATCAAAATGATAAATTCATTTTAATTAAAAATTTAAGAACTAAAGGATTTATCATTAAAATGAAGTGAAATAATTCAACCAAATCGTATATAGATTATATACATATTTTTTTTTTTATCTATGCCGGAAAGAATTGAAAAACTGTATTTATAATTTTTGATTTGTTTTATAGAAATCTGTGTAGGTCTCATGAAATGGAACTCACGCAACGCATGCCTAATTAAGATTTATAAATTTATTGAAAAATATAACAAAAATTTAGTTTTGATATTAAATTAAAGTTATCTTTCCGCGCTGTAATTTATTTGATATGACATGAATCAAGCAATTTTTGTTGAGGGATTTATGGGTTTGTCCATACAACGTATAAAAAAAGAAGTGTATGTTATTAGTATTTCACATGCCTTGTTTTCGTCTTGAAGCTCATTATTCAGAGTGTTTCAGACAAGATGATGAAAATAACGTGCAAGATACTTTTTTCGATCATCGTGAAGAGACAATTTTAATTCCCATTCCTCGATGCACTCTACCCCTGTTGAATTGTATATTTATAATTCCTCGTGCTTTTAATTAGCCCCACCCCTTTCGTGGTTACCGTTATGCCAACAAATACCCGGGGCTTGATTTACATGTAAAATCATGGGCGGATCCAGCCATGATAAAGGGGGTTGCAACTACATGTCTCCATTAAATAAGGGTTGTCGTTGCCGCTGGTTTTCTGTTACCCCACCCTTTTCATATAATTTAGATTTCAAAAGTGTATACCTTATTCATATATTGTGTAGGTTAAAATGTTATCTTTTCCCATATTGTTTGCGTTTTGATAGGTGTGTAATGCAACAGTGCAATACCTAAGTGTCAAAAGAGAGTTTTTCCCGACCTA
Organism: Mytilus edulis; assembly: GCF_963676685.1. Lineage (NCBI taxonomy): Eukaryota > Metazoa > Mollusca > Bivalvia > Mytilida > Mytilidae > Mytilus > Mytilus edulis. The sequence goes on along the minus strand of NC_092350.1, from coordinate 77,814,632 downwards.
TTCACATATTTTTAAGGTTCCTATATACAAGGTGATAGGACGTTCGGTTCCGTTGGAATAGGTTACCTTTTCACGCTATGCCTTAAAACTTTTCCTGATGCACAGGTAACCTATTCCAACGGATTGTATATAGGAACTTGAGAGGATTCCCGAGGTTATCATTTATGCAATGATTGCTCACAAAATGCTAGGGGAGGCCAACCCCGGATTCCATCCCCTTCGACCCGCCACAGAATACAGATATAATTGATAATTGTTATTTAAAAGTCATATACTATAGCCACTATATAGTACTAGAACCGAACACCTGTTTTCGGATATATATATATATACATACACTATATACATACACCACATCTTCCTATGTCTATATTGCTGATTTACCGTAAATAACTGCGAGAAAATGAATAATACACAAGTTGATAATTGTCTCTTCTCTGCTAATTTTAATGTGCATGCAATATTCACTCTGATTTACTTGTGAGACCACCGACACTAATAATAATTACCTACAAAATAATAGGTGCTCCTTTACTGGGAAGAACATTTCGGATCCGATCAATTTATTGGTTCCATTCCCCCATTCTACACTTCTCCTTAGAAAAAATGCCTTGCAATGCGTCATAATTATCTGGACTACTAACTTACTTCCATATAACTTCGAAAACAGACTATAATCTATTTCACTGGATGAGATTGGGCTCACGGATTTTTTAATGGATTGGTAATTTTTATTTATAGCACAAGTTTACAAAGCAAGATTAATCACATTTTTCACCCGGCCTACAAATCAAATGGTTGCCTCCTTACTGACTTACACCTACACAAGCTAAAAAAACATATTCATGGGGGGGGGGGGGAGTTCAGATGGGGGATGCTTGCCTCAGTCATGTTTCTGTGATTCCCTATATAATCAACAAAATTTTTCACACAAAAAGGGGGGCAGGGATTTCTCCTTAATCATGTTAATAAGAAATCTCTATTTTCAGCATAAGCTCATATAAATTTGCCTTTTGAAGAACTGAAATAAATATGAGACGGCTAATGATTTTTCAGATGCTTTACATTAAAATACATCCATGTGACATTCACAATTATATATAGATCCAAATTTAAAAAGCTATTTTTTTCAATATTTAAATAATGTAGGATCAAATCTTGATACATGTATGTACATTGTAGTTGAAATTGTTAGCCTTAAACATGTTAAACATTATAAAATGAACACCCAAAGTTTAAACCACGTTTAAACATAAGAATGACCATGTAGTCTTAATGTATGCTATTGCTATGAAACTAGGTCATTGTAGGTAAACTGTCATCTATTCCCTTAAATCTTTGTTCCCAGTCACCCCAAGTTTGATTTAAATTAGTCAAGTATATCTACTCTATTAGGTCTCTAGTTTGGATAGTTAATAACTTGCAAATTACAAATGAATTAAAATCATACTCCTCCCAAATTTATTTCTTTAAATATTATGGATGAAATACATGTAGCAAGTAAGGGATGAAATTAAATTGGATGAAATGTGGCATTTTTTTTTTGATAAAGTAGTATGTCGTCTGATGTTGTCAAACTTAATTATAGACCCTTAAGGGGCGGATCCAGTCATTTTAAAAAGGGGTGGGGGTGGGATTCTAACCCAGGACAAAAGGGGAAGGGGGGGGGGGGTCCAATTACATGTCCCTATTCAAATGCATTGATTATCCAAAAAAAGGGGGGGTTCCAATCCCTTGAACCCCCCTCTGGATCTGTGCCTGCCCTTTAAAAATAAAATTATCCTTATTTTGAGTTAAAGCTTATAGATTTTTCTATAATGCTTCTCAGGGGCGGATCCAGCCATTTTAAAAGGGGGGTCCCAACCAAGAGCAAAGAGGGGTTCCAACTATATCTCCCATTCAAATGCATTGCTCGGTAAAAGAAAAGGATTCCAACCCTCAAATCTATGGTCAGGTTGTTGTCTCTTTGACACATTCCCTTTTTCCATTCTTAATTTTATCATGTAGTCGTCGTTGTCCCAGGACATTTAGTTTTCGCTTAATAACTTTAGTACAAGTAATAGAAATCTATGAAATTCAAACACAAGGTTTGTGACCAGAGTTTTTGTTCAGAGTTTAGGAATTACATGAATTAGGGGCCAATAGGGGCCAATATTAAACTTTGTTTGATTTTATAGAAAATTGAATTATTGGAGTTCTTTGATATGCCAAATCTAACTGTGTATTTAGATTCCTAGTTTTTTGGTCCTGTTTAAATTGGTCTACCTTAAGGTCCAAAGGGTCCAAAATTAAACTTATTTTGATTTTAACAATATTTAAATTCTTGGTGTTCAGATTAATATGCTGAATCTGAATATTTACTTAGATTTTTTTATTATGGGCCCAAATTCAAGTTGATCCAAATCGGGGTCCAAAATTTTACTTTGTTTGATTTCAACAAAAATTGATTATATGGGGCTCTTTGATATGCTGAATCTAACCATTCATTAAGATTTTTGATATTTTGACCCATTATCAAATTGGTCCACATTGAGTTCTAAAAGGTCCAAAATTTAACTTTATTTGATTTCACCAAAAAATGAATTATTGGGGTTCTTTGATCATGTTGATATGCTGCATCTAACCATGTATTGAGATTTTGAATATTGGACCATTTTAGAGGTTAATTGTCAATTTAAAATTTTTAAGTACTTGGACCGCATTCATTCTGTGTCAGAAACCTATGCTGCATCAACTATTGAATCACAATCCAAATTTAAAATTCAGAGTTGTATCGAGCTTGAATGTTGTGTCTATACTTGCCCCAACTGTTCTGGGTTCAACCTGTACGTTTGTATCAAGCTGAGCCATGCATAGCATTTTTATCTGATTTATATATTAATTTGAAATTTTGACAAGTGAGACACATACATATTATACTGTTAACAATATTTCAGAGTTTAACGTAGTCAAGCGAAACAAATTTTAGAAGAATAGTTGAATCATGTCTTTGTTGTCAAATGAAAAATTAGTATGAACACAAAGAAAAAGTATGGGAATGTTTGTTTTTTAAACTATTGACCAGGGTGAAAGTCTTTGAAAGTCATGACTGGCAAAAAGTTTGTGAAATGAAATAGCACAAATATTCCATTCTTTTTAAATATAACTGAATATAAAGAAAAACACAAACTGATGTTTTATAATAGTTTTTACCCTTTTTATGTTTTATAGGACAAGAAATATAGAAAAATGATGAAAAATATAAACAGTTACAATAGAAATGAGCGCAAAACAAGATAAACAGAATACAACAAGGCCTAAATGGTAAGACCACTTCTATATACTTTCAGGGAAGGGACAACTTATTGTGATTACAAAAAAAATCTGCATAAAGATCTATATAGTTACATGATATATATATATATATGTTTCTGTTATCAAAATATGATTTCTTATTTTTGCGATACTCACCCAGTCACATTATTCGCATTACTAAAAAGTTTCGATAATTTCTGAATTACAGTAATAAAAGAAATTGCCTTTGAATGATGACTCATATAAAAATAAGAAAATGTGGTATGGTAAATGAGTGACTTATCCACCAGAGTTCAATGAAGCGGATGCAAGAAATTAAAGGCCAATCATGGGCCTGCCTTCAATAATGAGAAAACACTTCCTTTATAGGTCATCCATTAAAGATCTCAACATATAAAGATTTAAACAATCCAATTTAGTTCAACATGTTCAAAGTCAATAACAATTAATAAAAAAAAATCATGCCTAATATAAAATATTGTTTGTTTCTCCAATCCTGACCGACCCTGCAAAAATGGCCCTACTCATAAAATTTTATTGTCAAAACTAAGCCAAATATTATTTTATTCATTTCTGATTTTCGGGCTTGACGGATCATCCGATAATATTCAGGCTTTTGGGAAAAATAAAATTATTTACCTACCTACCTACCCACACCTGGCTTGTCAGAATAGGGATTAGGGAAACAAACAATATATTAATTTAGGCCTGGTGTCTGTGAGCACTCAACCTGACCATAATATAGGACAGTGGTTCAAATATTAACACAACATATGAACATTCTATAACAACTATTGCAAGTGGCTCAACTTTAAATATCACTGCAAGGCACTAAACAACGAATATTAAATCTTGGACACAAAGCACTGAAATAAGAGAACTCATAAGCATGACAAGTAAGAATATCAAATGAAAGTTTCTCAAAATGTTCATTAAAACATGATAAAATAAGCTTATTTATATTGCTGTTTTTTACTCCATTTATAACATTTTTTTTTTATTTTGTGTATTTATAGGTCAGATATCTTGGTTTTTATGATCATCAACAGGTCCTGCAGGTCTATACTGAAGAGGAAACTTAATTGTTAATACTTTTCTACATAATGTGCTAATTGGATTATTAATGTGAAATGAACTCAACTGTGTGTTTTTCTGGAAAAAGAAATAGAAAAAATCCTACAAAATTGCTATAAACAAAATGGAGTACTATCAAAGAACACAATTGTGTAAAATGTAACAACTTACATTCATATTAACTGATGGATTATGGAGAAATTAAGAAAAAAAATAGTATCTTTGTCATGTTTGTTGTCGAAATAAACACCTGCTTTATCAATTCATGTACATGGCACCATCATATCAAATATACAAAGAAGATGTTTGAAGAACATACGTTGCCAAAATTTATTCAACCAATTGAAGGAAGATGTCTTGTGGATTGAATTATTTATGCACTGAACTGTTATGTAGGGGGTCGAATACACAGCAGCTGAAACAGAAGACAAGTTAATTTGACATGAAAAGTGTTTATTTTATTTAATATGCAAATATGAGCACAATATTATTAACATCACAAATGGTATGATATTCATAGCATTTTGCTTATTATTGTATTGTCTTAAACATGCTAAACAGTCAGCCTTTTGTTTTTGTATGTTTAATACTCACCATGAAAATTTGTATTACAGTATTAAAGTTTTAATTATCTTTTGTATCAATAATTCAGTCTAGGAGAAAATATATTAATACTGTTTGTACTGTTATGAAATTTCCACAGAGGAAAAACATTTCCTTAAGGGAAATTTGATGTTCAGAAATTTCCCTAGAGGAAATTTGAAGATCAATGATTTCCTTAGAGGAAATTTGTTGTCTTGAATTTTCCTCCAAGGAAAAGTGTTTGTCAAAAATTTCCTCACAGGAAAAAGTATTTCCTCCAAGGAAAATTTGAAGCTACAAATTTCCTCACAGGAAAAAGTATTTCCTCCAAGGAAAATTTGAAGCTGCAAATTTCCTCAAAGGAAAAAGAATTTCCTCTAAGGAAATAGAATTTCCTCTAAGGAAATAGAATTTCCTCAAAGGAAATAGAATTTCCTCAAAGGAAATAATTATGCAGCAAATTCCTTAAGGGAAATCTTTTTCCCTTGAGGAAAAAACAATTTCCCTTGAGGAAAAATCTTTTTCCTTCAGGGAAATTTGATTTCCCTTGAGGAAAAGTACTTTTCCTCTGAGGAAATTGTTAAAAAAAGGGGCATAACTTTTTCAACAGTGGTGCTAGATCCAAAAAATTTTAGGACAAATATCAGGGAACCAATACCAACCAAGTTATCAACTTTGTTTTGACTTAACTCCAAAAATTAAGGTGACAACTTTTGCACTCAGCGGAATTGCAAACTTGTCCCGGAGACTGTTCCAACCCTCTTCTAAATAAATTACATATATAAGCTTTAACAGTAATTTCCAGTATGTGTCTCTTTACTGCATTTCTTAAGCTTCTGAAAACAACTTTTCAGCATGTACATCATATTTATGATGTTTGTCGCAAGTATGTGTTCTGTGCAAGTCATGAAATATTTTATGAAATTAGATTTTTCTTGATTTAACTAGTATGTGTTTTCATGTGTCTAGATGTAAATACAATGTATCACTCACACTGACCCTCAACGACAGTCATTGTGAATGTTATCTGATTTATCGACAATATGTATTCTCATGTGTCTCTTCAAACTATCAAGCCTACTAAACTGTTTACCACATACATCACAATCATGATGTGTGTCACCTGTATGTGTTCTTATGTGAGTCTGTAAATTATTAAGGTGACTAAACCCTTTACCACATACATCACAATCATAAGGTTTATCACCTGTATGTATACTCGTATGTCTCTGTAAATTAAAACGATGACTAAACCCTTTACCACATACATCACAGTCGTGAGGTTTATCACCTGTGTGCGTTCTCATGTGTCTCTGTAAATTAGCAAACTGACTAAACCCTTTACCACATTCACAACATTCATAAGGTTTATCACCTGTATGTATTCTCATGTGAATCTGAATATTACCTTTCCCACGAAATCCTTTACCACATATATCACAGTTATAAGGTTTATCATCTGTATGTATTCTCATGTGAATCTGTAAATTACATTTCTCACGAAATTCTTTACCACATACATCACAGTTATAAGGTTTATCACTTGTATGTGTTCTCATGTGACTCTTTAAATGAGCAGGCTGACTAAACCATTTACCACATGTATCACAATGATGATTTTTATCTTCTGTATGTGTTTTCGTGTGTCTCTGTAAACTACCTTGCTCACTAAACCGTTTACCACATACATCACAGATATAAGGTTTATCACCTGTATGTATTCTCATGTGACTCTGTAAATTAACAAGCTGATTAAACCCTTTACCACATACATCACAGTTATGGGGTTTTATGCCTGTATGTGTTCTCGTGTGTCTCTGTAAACTACTAAGATAACTGAACTGTTTACCACATACATCACAGCCATGTGGGTTATCTCCTGTATGTGTGCTCATGTGGGCTTTTAGTTGACTTCCTTGAGAAAATTCACTAGCACAAACATCACATTTATGAGGTTTTTCACCAGTATGTGTTCTCATATGTCTCTTTAAGACACTACTTTGACTAAATTCTCTAAAGCAAACATCACATTCATTAGATTTTTCACCTGTATGTGTTCTTACATGTCTCTTTAAGCGACTACCTTGAGTAAATTCTCTAGCACAAACATCACATTTATAATGTGTTTTACCAGCCAGTGTGTTTATGTGTCTCTGTAGAGTTCCATTGGTTGTGATTAAATCCTCTTCTCCCTTTAACATCTTATTGTCAATGTTACTTTATCTCCAGTATGCAAGTTCTTGTGCAACTCTGTAAGGAACAAAAACAAATTTAGACATATATATGTCTAAGAATATAACTTAAACACACTAATTAATACATTAAAAAGTTCTATTAGATGTTAAATAGAAATACGCAATATTTCGCTAAACAAATTAGCTTCATCAGGCGTGTGCATCTCTCAAGGTGAAATCGGATGCATGACAAAAAATATTTTTGTAGCTAAAGCTATACAAGAGTTGAGGAAAAGTGTAACATATTGATCGATGTTGCATAAAATATGTTTGTAGCTACAACTACATGAACTTGGAATAAAAGTTTAACACATTTATAGATGTTCGATTAATTGTATGAATTTCTATAAATTAATTTGTATGATTTCAAGATAATTATGGTTTTGATTTGTTTTTAAATCTTTTTTCGTCTCTCTCAGGCCTAAATTAAAATATTGTTTGTTTCCCCAACTCTCATTGAGTCCATCAGGTTCAAGAGTTCGTAACTGGTGCATCCAAAATCTCTCTCTTTTTTGTCTTCCTTGTGTATCCCAATTTTGATTTTTCTCAATGATTTGAAATGTGACGTTTTCAAAATCATGTCCTGCTCTTAAAAGGTGTCTTGTAATTGGGCAGTTCCTTTCTTTTGTATAAAATGACCGATGGTTATTTAGTCGGATGTTAAATGGTGTTTCTGTTTCACCAACATATTGTATTTTGCAAGTTCCACACGTTAGAACATAAATGCAATTTTGCGTTTTGCAATTTGATGTTTTGAATATATATATATGTTGTATTTTTTCTTTGTGACTGTGCTGACGAATTGGGTTTCGATAGTGTTGGTTGGTGAAACAGAAACACCATTTAACATCCGACTAAATAACCATCGGTCATTTTATACAAAAGAAAGGAACTGCCCAATTACAAGACACCTTTTAAGAGCAGGACATGATTTTGAAAACGTCACATATGCATAAACTTACTTTTGTTTGTTTTGAAGGGAGCATTTAAGTCGGGGGAAAGAGACCAACGTTATATTCTTCAATATGTATTTCCTTCCAATAGCGGATACTTATCGCCGTTTTATATAAGTACACTCCTATATAATTTCTCTGTTTTTAATTCAATTCAATTCAATTCAATTCAAATCTTTATTGTCATAAAACTACATGTTTATAGTTGTGACACAACATAACAAAATACAAAAAATAAAAATAACAACAAGATCATAATATACTGTACCCGCGTCACAATAAAAGTAAATGAACATAAAACATTACGTCTTCGATGTACTGTTTCCAGATAGAAATTAAAATAAATACCTAAAAAAATAAGAAAATCAGTTAGCCTAGTCGGAGACGGATTAATATAAGGGAAACCTTGTTTCCGGAATCCCTTTGTAATAATATTGAGGGGGGCAAGGGGGGTCCCAATAACAGCAAAACAGCAAATTGATTTGGCTCATAACAGATAACAAGGAATTAAAATGGACAAAAACAGATAACAGTAAATAAAATATTAAAATAATTCAGTCTTTGACAAATCAGTATTTCTTATTAAGGATATAATCCTTTGTAATGAGTAATGCATTCCATTTTCTATGACTATGTTTTTAGTATTAATTTATGTATCTAGAATGTGTTTAAATTACTACTCAATATATTATAATATTTTTTTATACGCTCGTTTACGGAACGTATTATGGTATACTGTTGTCCGTCTGTCGTCAACATGTCGGTATTATTAACTCAAAAACTCTTTAACCAATTTGCATTAAACTTTGGGAAATTGTTTATATCTATTGACGTGAGCTCCCTTTTTTTTTTCTTTTTTTTTTTTTTTTATAAATTTTAGATTTAAGTTTCTGGGTAATGGGTTTTTATTGTCGAGCCTGCAACTTTTGTTGCAGAAAGCTCGACATAGGGATAGCGATCCGGCGGCGGTGTTAGCTCACTTCTTAAAAGCTATATATTTTAGAAGGTGGAAGACCTGGATGCTTCATATTTTGTATATAGATGCCTCATGTTACGAAGTTTCGGTCAGTCACATGTCCATTGTCCTTGACCTCATTTTCATGGTTCAGTGACCACTTGAAAAAAAAGTTCAGATTTTTTGTAATGTTAAATTCTCTTTTACTGTAAGTAATAGGATGACTATATTTAGTATGTGAGTACCTTGCAAGGTCCTCATGCCTGTCAGACAGTTTTCACTTGACCTCGACCTCATTTCATGGATCAGTGAACAAGGTTAAGTTTTGGTGGTCAAGTCCTTATCTCAGATACTATAAGCAATAGGTCTAGTATATTCGGTGTATGGAAGGACTGTAAGGTGTACATGTCCAACTGGCAGGTGTCATCTGACCTTGACCTCATTTTCATGGTTCAGTGGTTATAGTTAAGTTTTTGTGTTTTGGTCTGTTTTTCTCATACTTTATGCAATAGGTTTACTATATTTGTTGTATGGAATGATTGTAAGATGTACATGTCTAGCGGGCAGATGTCATCTGACCTTGACCTCATTTTCATGGTTCAGTAGTCAAAGTTAAGTTTTTGAGTTTTGGTCTTTTTATCTAATACTGTATGTCATAGGTCAGCTATATTTGGTGTATGGAAATATTTTATGATCTATATGTCAGTTGTGCAGGTTCTATTTGACCTTGACCTGGTTTTCACGGTTTAGTGCTCAGTGTTAAGTTTTTGTGTTTTGGTCTATTTTCTTAAACTATAAGCAATAGGTCAACTATATTTGTTGTATGGAAGCATTGTTAGCTGTACATGTCTGCCTGGCATATGGTTCAACTGACCTTGAACTCATTTTCATGGTTCATGTTAAGTTTATGTGACAGTCGTAAAAAAGCTTTATATTTAGGAGTATCAACATAATATCAATGATTAGTAAAGGAGGCGAGACATTTCAGTGTGTGCACTCTTGTTCAATAAAATTGGTGGTTTTTTTTTCCAGTTTTCTGATAATATCTCAAAAATGCTTTCACAAAGCAAGGAATTTTGGTGAATTGGTTATATCTATTAACATGAGGTCACTTTCAATTTTTTATAAATTTTAGATTTTACGTTTCCGAGTTAACTGGTTTTATTAATTAAAAAGGGGGTATTTTCCAGTTTTCAGACATTAACACAAAAATGTTTTCAGCAGTTCTCATGAAACTTCGCTGAAATGTTTATATCTATTGTTGTAAACTCCCTTTCGATTTTTATTAATTTTAGATTTTATGTTATTGAGTTAAGGGATTTTATTCATTAAAAAAAGGTGGTATTTTCTAGTTTTCAAAAATAACTCAAAAATGCTTTCAGCAGTTCTCATGAAACGTTGGTGTATTGTTTATATACATGTATATTGACTGAAGCTCCCTTTGTTGCTAATAAAAAAAATGACCTAAAAGAGTTTGATTATTCCGACTTTTTCTTAATGACCATTTAATGAGGTGTGTGATTTTTTCTTAATAAGACTATGAGGCAAAGTGGTATATAGGGTAGCAAAATGAAAAGCACCAATTATAAGCATGCAATTTATCAAGTACTTCGAACTAATTTTGACACGCCAAAAGCAATTTATTCCACTATTTTCAAAGGCCTTATTTGAACAATTTTTTATCAGCTGAGGTTTTTGATTGTACCAAGTGTACTAGTAAGTAGAATACATAGTTTAGTAGGGAAACAATAGCTTGAAACAAAAGAAATCTTTGTTTGTAATGAGTTATGTGCAGCTTTGGACCCAAGTACATGGTTGGAACTTTCATTGTACAATGCATTTGGTTCTGCTTTGAAAAGAATCAGAGCTGAGTCTATGTACCATATTATATAAAAGGTTAACTGGTTGTTAGGACCTAGTCCTTAATTGAGATCCTTGTCAGATATTCCTGGCCATATGTTTTCCTTTTTGTCATATTAAGAATTATTTTTAATTTAATATGTTCGTACGGGAAACAAGGAACATTATTCTCATACAAAAAATTAAGATAATTCTAAGTACACATTCATAAAAAAATGGAATTTATTACAAAGGATTATCATAAGATATACTTGAATTGTCCTGGACCTCACTTCTGTGATGGGTAAATGTTAATGGAATCCTTCTCTGAATACGGGACAAACATATTAGTAGTGGTAGACCCCAATGTCCAATGATCTTCAATTTCTACCAAATATTGGCTGTCAAAAAAAAATGCTAACATTCCAATTTTCAATAACAGTTAACAGCAAATACATTATCACAAAACAGATAACAAAAAAACTAAAAGCCCAATAACAGCTAACAAAGAATAAGACAATAACAGCTAACAGCAAATATATTTTCAAAATAACAGATAACAAAGAATTAAATTGCCCCATAACAGCATAACAGTTAAACCCCTTGCCCCCCCCCCCCTCAATATTGTATCACTGTATTTATATGTGTATGTCATGTACATGATTTTTTGAAATAAAATATGTTTTAAAGTAGCTTAGTCGGACACACAAGTTGTTAAGGGACAATAAATCAAAAGATGGTTAAATTTGTTTTATTTATTTATTTACATGATGTTACACTATTGGTTCAAGAGAGGATAAAGGTTGGTACCTATATAAACGTTTAAACCCACAGCATTAGATCTGTTTGCACATGTCCTCAATCAGGAACATGGTGTTCAGTAGTTGTCGTTTGTTGATGAGGTTCATAAGTGTTTCTCGTTTCTCTGTTTTTTTAATTTTTGGACAGATGAGACCGATGATATGGTCACCGTTTGAATGCTTTTCTCTGGTCATTTTTAGGACCCTTTATAGTTAGCAGTCCGGAGTGAGCCAAGGCTCCGTGTTGAAGTCCGCGTACTTTGACCTATAATGGTTAACTTTAACAGATTTTGACTTGGATTGAGAGTTGTCTCATCGACACTCATGCCACATCTTCTTATATTTATTTTGTCGCATATATCTGTAACAATCAATCTATATATTGAGGAACCACATGGGTGGGTGACTATGGAAATTAGGGACCCTTGAATATCTAAATTTCCGTGCATATCTTACTTAACCTGATGTTTCATTGGAAGTCCAAATTTCCATCATGGTCGACTCATATTATTTGACTTTCCTTTTGTATGTGTTTTCATAATATAATTTGTTCTTGCCTAAATGATCTCGTCCTGAACATTCGTAAACTATTTGCCACTGGACATTCAGCAACTATACAAACAAGTAAGAAAACATCCTTCATGATAGCACATGATAAACTTGTATACAAAAAAAATCTTATGTCGCATATGTCTAATACCATATGATTTGTAATGGGGAGGGGGAGCTTGGATGTTAAATTTTGTACTGCATTTTTTTTAATTGTAATCTTTGTCTTGCCTTTTTATTTTACACTCTATTTGGTCCTGCTTTTTCTTCACATAATGATAGCTCCCTAATGTAATAAAACGGTCAGTCTTGGAAAAATCTATTTTTTTTTTAATAAGTTTTGAACTGGTCAGTATATATGATTGCGTTCATATGTCTCTCTGTGAGTGCTGGTTCTCAGTGAAACCTTGAATACTTACACTACCGTTAGTAATGTTTAATAGCTACATTGGCTATGTTTATCACCATGCAGCATGTATCCACATGTCTCTCTGTTGGTTTCGGCGGTCAATAAAACGTTGTACATTTACGCCACATTGATTAGTTTTATCACCAGAATGTGTCAACATTTCTGTTTATGAGTTATGGTGGTCAGTAAAACATTAACCAGATGCTCCGCAGGGCGTAGCTTTATACGACCGCAGAGGTTGAACCCTGAACGGTTGGGGCAAGTATGGACACAACATTCAAGCTGGATTCAGCTCTAAATTTGGATTGTGATTAAATAGTTGACACAGCATAGGTTTTTGACACAGAATGAATGTGTTCTAATGAACTTAAAATTTTTGTTTTCTCTTAGAGCAATTCACTGTGCTGTTGAATATTAAACCTCTCAAAAAAATGTTTGAAGAAATTTTCTTTTTTATTTATGAAATTTCAAATGAGAAAAATTGAACCCAATTTTTTTAATCACATCCCCCTTTCCCTTATTCCAAAACTAATCTCAATTAAAATTTCTAAAGGAGTTTGCAACAATAACTACTCATTTAAATACATCATAAAATATTAAGATGTAAAAAAACTGCTTGTTATCACTGAATGGTAAAGATTATTTTAATTTATCAGTTGGTAGTAAAAAGTGAATATACATTGTATATTGTATATAACAAAAAAATTAAGTTGATTCTGGACAAAGAAAGATAACTCCAATTAAAAAAAAATCTTGCTATTGCACAATATTTTGCAATTAGATATTTCTTGCTTACTATTCTGGACAAAGAAAGATAACTCTAATTAAAAAAAAATTTGCTATTTCACAATATTGTGCAATTAGATATTTCTTGCCATTGCGCAATACTGTGCAATTGAAAAGACTTGCTATTGCACAATACTTAATATAATAATTTTAGATCCTGATTTGGACCAACTTGAAAACTGGGCCCATAATAAAAAATCTAAGTACATTTTTGGATTCAGCATATCAAAGAACCCCAAGATTTCAATTTTTGTTAAAATCAGACTAAGTTTAATTTTAGACCCTTTGGACTTTAGTGTAGACCAATTTCAAAACAGGACCAACCAGGTGCTCCGCAGGGCGCAGCTTTATACGACCGCAGAGGTCGAACCCTGAACAGTTGGGGCAAGTATGGACAAAACATTCAAGCGTGATACAGCTCTGAATTTGGATTGTGATCAAATTTTTGACATTACATGTTTTTTTTTTACACAAAACAAATGTCAAGATTTTACAAATCAATTAAAGATTTCTTCTTCAAACTTTTTAAATCTAAAATTAAATAGTTGACACAGCATAGGTTTCTGACACAGAATGAATGTGGTCTAATGAACTTAAAAGTGTTTTTTTGCCTTTGAGCAATTCACTATGCTGTTAAATATTAATCCTCTCAAAAAAATGTTTGAAGAAATTTTCTTTTTATTTATGAAATCTGAAATGAGAAAAATTTAACCCCCCCCCCTTTTTTTCACATCCTGTTTCCCTTTTTCCAAAACTGATATCGATTCAAATTTCTAATGGAGTTTGCAACAATAACTACTCTTTTAAATACATCATAAAATATTAAAATGTAAAATAAAGTGCTTGTTATCTCTGAATGGTAAAAATTGGTTGGTAGTAAAAGTGAATATACATTGTTTATTGTATAAAACAATAAAAAAAACTTCATCAGGAACATTTTATATTGGCAAATTTCCAATGAAGTTATTTACATGAAGTTATTGGCAAATAAAAATAGAAAATGACATCATAGTCATGTCTGGCAAATGTCCAACATACATTATCTAAAAACATTTTAGATAAGGAAAAAAAGCTACATCAGCAACATTTTATATTGGCAAATTTCCAATGAAGTTATTTACATAAAGCTATTGGCAAATAAAAATAGAAAATGACATCATAGTCATGTCTGGCAAATTTCCAACGTATATTATCAACTACTATTCTATACAAAGAAAGATAACTCCAATTGAAAATTAATTGCTATTGCACAATATTGTGCAATTAGATATTTCTTGCTATTGTGTAATACTGTGCAATTGAAAATTTCTTGCTATTGCACAATACTTGATATGGAATCCTGAGCCCATAATTAAAAATCAAAGTACATATTTAGATAAAGCATATCAAATAAGCCCAAGAATTTAATTTTTGTTAAAATCAAACTTAGTTTAATTTTGGACCCTTTGGACCTTAATGTAGACCAATTTGAAAACTGGACCAAAAATTAAGAATCTACATACACAGTTAGATTTGGCATATCAAAGAACCCATTTATTCAATTTTTGATGAAATCAAACAAAGTTTAATTTTGGACCCCCATTTGGACCAACTTGAAAACTAGGCCAATAATTAATAAATAGTTGACACAGCATAGGTTTCTGACACAGAATGAATGTGTTCTAATGAACTTAAAATTTTTGTTTTCTCTTAGAGCAATTCACTATGCTGTTGAATATTAATCCTCTCAAAAAAATGTTTGAAGAAATTTTCTTTTTTATTTATGAAATTTCAAATGAGAAAAATTGAACCCAATTTTTTTAATCACATCCCCCTTTCCCTTATTCCAAAACTAATCTCAATTAAAATTTCTAATGGAGTTTGCAACAATAACTACTCATTTAAATACATCATAAAATATTAAGATGTAAAAAAACTACTTGTTATCACTGAATGGTAAAGATTATTTTAATTTATCAGTTGGTAGTAAAAAGTGAATATACATTGTATATTGTATATAACAAAGATTTAAGTTGATTCTGGACAAAGAAAGATAACTCCAATTAAAAAAAAATCTTGCTATTGCACAATATTTTGCAATTAGATATTTCTTGCTTACTATTCTGGACAAAGAAAGATAACTCTAATTAAAAAAAAAAATTGCTATTTCACAATATTGTGCAATTAGATATTTCTTGCCATTGCGTAATACTGTGCAATTGAAAAGACTTGCTATTGCACAATACTTAATATAATAATTTTAGATCCTGATTTGGACCAACTTGAAAACTGGGCCCATAATAAAAAATCTAAGTACATTTTTGGATTCAGCATATCAAAGAACCCCAAGATTTCAATTTTTGTTAAAATCAGACTAAGTTTAATTTTGGACCCTTTGGACTTTAGTGTAGACCAATTTGAAAACATGACCAAAAATGAAGAATCTACATACACAGTTAGATTTGGTATATCAAAGAACCCCATTTATTCAGTTTTTGATGAAATCAAACAAAGTTTAATTTTGGACCCCGATTTGGAACAACTTGAAAACTGGGCCAATAATCAAGAATCTAAATACATTTTTAGATTCAGCATATCAAAGAACCTAACCGATTCATTTTTTGTCAAAATCAAACTAAGTTTGGACCTTAATTTGAAAACCAAAAGTTAAGAATCTACATACACAGTCATGACAGTTAGATTCGGCATATCAAAGAACCCCAATTATTCAATTTTGATGAAATCAAACAAAGTTTAATTTTGGACCCTTTGGGCCCCTTATTCTGTTGGGACCAAAACTCCCAAAATCAATACCAACCTTCCTTTTATGGTCATAAACCTTGTGTTTAAATTTCATAGATTTCTATTTACTTATACTAACGTTATGGTGCGAAAACCAAGAAAAATGCTTATTTGGGTCCCTTTTTGGCCCCTAATTCCTAAACTGTTGGGACCTAAACTCCCAAAATCAATATCAACCTTCCTTTTGTAGTCATTAACATTGTGTTTAAATTTCATTGATTTCTATTTACTTAAACTAAAGTTATTGTGCGAAAACCAAGAATAATGCTTATTTGGGCCCTTTTTTGGCCCCTAATTCCTAAACTGTTGAAACCAAAACTCCCAAAATCAATCCCAACCTTCCTTTTGTGGTCATAAACCTTGTGTCAAAATTTCATAGATTTCTATTAACTTAAACTAAAGTTATAGTGCGAAAACCAAGAAAATGCTTATTTGGGCCCTTTTTGGCCCCTAATTCCTAAAATGTTGGGACCAAAACTTTCAAAATCAATACCAACCTTCCTTTTGTGGTCATAAACCTTGTGTTAAAATTTCATAGATTTCCATTCACTTTTACTAAAGTTAAAGTGCGAAAACTAAAAGTATTCGGACGACGACGACGACGACGATGACGCCAACGTGATAGCAATATACGACGAAAATTTTTTCAAATTTTGCGGTCGTATAAAAACTTATACACCACATTGACTATTTTTATCACCATCATGTGATTATTGAGGTTTCTACCAGTTCGTGTTCATATAACTAGTATATGTGCAAGTTCTGAAATGTTTTTGCATTTCAAACTGTTACTGCCTCTATTAAGTTCTGACTGTTGTCATGCTTCTTTAAGTTCTGACTGTTTTAATTTGCGTAAGCTGCTTTTATTTTCACGTCTATAAGTTCTGACTGCTTTCATGTCTGATTTAGCTCTGACTGTTTTCATGTCTATGTTAGATCTTCCTGTTCTTATGTCTATAAGTTCTGACTGTTTTCATGTCTATATAAAGTTCTGACTGTTTTCATGTCTATATAAAGTTCTGACTGTTTTCATGTCTATATAAAGTTCTGACTGTTTTCATGTCCATATAAAGTTCTGACTGTTTTCATGTCTATGTAAGTTTTGACTGTTCTTATGTATATAAGTTCTAACTTTATTCGTGTCTGTGTAAGTTTTGACTGTTCTCATGTATATAAGTTCTAACTTTTTTCGTGTCTGTGTAAGCTCTGATTATATGCATTGAATCAGATTGATTGTTATCAGATTTTAGCCAAGAAACGATTTCTCCCATACTCCCAAGACAACAGATACTCTATTTCAAATCAATCTTCTTTATATTTTATTTTACATAAGAAACAAGTAAAATTGTTGTCAGAATTATTTCAATATGTATTGAAGATTGGACTTTTCCCCGTTTGCATTGATATGCATTTTGACACGTGTGTGTGGTGGAAAAGGGGGGGGGGGGGGGCTTTATACCTGCCAATGCAGTATAAGTTTTGCTAATGGTTGAGGCCAGACTTTAATATAAGTTTTCTTTTCGCTGTAAGTTTCAACGGTCGACGGTCAGTTTACACCTTCATCACACGTGTAATCCCTGTGTACTCTCGCGTGACTTCAAGTTTCCTATATATAAAACCTCAATTCTCAATCACACACCTATTTCAATACCGGTAGTTTAAATCCAAAATGCATTCGACTTAAACCTTAATTGACTAGGTGTGTCTATAATTTCTACCGAAGGTCGTTCAGATGGTTTACTCGGGGGACACCGCGGCTTCTTCAACCAATAACAGAGTACACATGATGAATGTCTCGCCTGCTTTATTTATCACTAAATTCATGTTGAAAGTCTGTAACATGAAGGTGTTCACAAGTGTCACGTACGCTTACATTATTAATGTGCTATGCTTATGAGGTCATGGTCAGATGACCAAGGCAAGACAGACATGTAAACCTTACAATTACTTCATTCACCAAATATAGCTGACATATAACATCAAGAATTTAAAAAACCGACTGAAACACAAAAACTTAACATTGACCAATGAACCATGAAAATGAGGTCAAGGTGATCAGATGATACTGGCTAGAACTACATGTATACCTTACTAGCATCTTATACATTAAATAATGTTGACCTATTACCATGATTACTAATATGGTACTTTTGAAAGTAGACAAAAAAAATTAATTTAGCAATGAGGCATGAAAATAAGGTCAAGGTCATGTGATACAGGTTAGAACTAGTTCGTTTTTTACTTTACAATCATTCAATACACCAATTATAGTTGACCTGTTGATTATATAACTTGATAAAAAAAACCAGACCAAAACACAAAACGCTTTATAACATTGACCAATGAACCATGATAATATTAATTGATTATATGTACCATTGCAGTTATTCCATACACCAAATATAGGTGACCTACTGCTTATACATGTTATAGTATTTGAGAAACATACCTTGTACATAAATTTGGTGGTTAGTTTTATCGTCTGAATTGTTTTATATGTCATTTCGAGGACTTTTATAAATGATTATGCGGTATGAATTTTGCTCATTATTGAAGGGTGTACGGTGATCTATGATAGTTTCTTTTTTATTTCTGTGTCATTTTAAGTCTCTATTGAAGATTAGTCGCATTTGCAATCATACCACATCTTCTTTTTTTTTTTATCTCACAAACATTCATAACATTGATTGGCATATCAAAATTAATATTTTAACATAGTTTAATACCCAAATGTACTCTCATATATCATGTATATATTTATGATATTGTCATACCACAATTAATGTTTCAACATACAGTTTAATACCTGGATGAACTCTCAAACATTCATGACATGTTCAATTAATGTTTATATAGATAAATTCACAGATGAACTTGCATAAAAAAGATCCTTAAACAAAAAATAACACTCATTTGGTGAACAATATGTCATGTATGTAATTATAATTCAACTTTTAACAAATATGTATAGTTTTGTATACACTGTTTACATATTTGTTAAAGTTAAATTAAAAAGCATATTATACATGTTATACATGTAAATCACTTAGATGTTTTTTGAATGGTTAGATTCTAAAAAAAGATTCACTACATACATCAATATCTCTATGTGTTCTTATATATCTCTATCTCTATGTATGTGTTCTAATATATCTCTAATATCTATGCATGTGTTCTCATACATCTCTAGCTCTATGTGTTCCTATACATCTTGATCTTTATGTGTTCTTATACATCACTATTTCTATGTGTTCTTATACATCTCTGTATGAATCATCATTTTAAATAATGTTTCCCCAATAATTCAAACCTCATAGTATATGTTTTTATGTGTCTGTCATGGTCAGTTTTCATTATCATACAACCCTCCTCTAAATACATCATATATAAGGGTAAACGGTTAATAGTTATTTCCAGAATGTTTCTCTTTAATGCATTTCTTCTGAAAACAACTTTTCAGCATGTCAGTCAGGGGTACTACTTATACAAGTTAATTTTATTTACTTGAAGAAGTAAAAAAAAAATATACACATATAAGTAAATAAATAATGTTTGAATAATCTCCCCTTAATTTTCTCAAAAATTTACTTGTATAAGTAAATTTTTCTTACAATCCCACAAAAATCCTCAAGTTTTGAGATGAAATATCATGCCTTTAATGATTTTTCCCAGGTTTGCTCATTTTTTTAAATTAAAGTTCAATGTTTCATCTCATTAATTCAACAAAGAAACTGATTGAGCAAAGATCTTGTATATTTGCGCAAGTTTTGAGGTGAAATATCATGCCTTTAATTATTTTTCCAAGGTTTGCTCAATTTTTTTTATTAAAGTTCAATGTTTCATCTCATTAATTCAACAAAGAAACTGATAGAGCAAAGATCTTGTATATTTGCCCAAGTTTTGAGATGAAATATCATATGCCTTTAATTATTTTTCCCAGGTTTGCTCAATTTTTTTTTATTAAAGTTCAATGTTTCATCTCATTAATTCAACAAAGAAACTGATTGAGCAAAGATCTTGTATATTTGCGCAAGTTTTGAGGTGAAATATCATGCCTTTAATTATTTTTCCAAGGTTTGCTCATTTTTTTTTATTAAAGTTCAATGTTTCATCTCATTAATTCAACAAAGAAACTGATAGAGCAAAGATCTTGTATATTTGCCCAAGTTTTGAGATGAAATATCATATGCCTTTAATTATTTTTCCCAGGTTTGCTCAATTTTTTTTTATTAAAGTTCAATGTTTCATCTCATTAATTCAACAAAGAAACTGATTGAGCAAAGATCTTGTATATTTGCGCAAGGCCTTTAAAAATTGCTCCTTTGGGGCTTGTAAATGAGCAGTGTTATAAAGATAACAGACAAATGGGATTTTCATTGTCCATGAAATTACACTTAAATGATTAATAAAGACATCTGCAAAGGGTGCACAATTTAAAATTCTATAATTATAAGAGCAAAGAAATTTTAAGAATTCAAGAAAAGAAGAAAGGATGACTATTTTACTTATACAAGTAAAAAAAATCAGAATGTCTAAGGGACATAACTAAGCCAATTTTTTTTACCTATACAAGTAAATAAAATTCACTTGTATAAGTATCCTACAAATTTACTTATATATATATATGTGTATATTTTTTTCACTTCTTCAAGTATATATTTAAGTCATATTTATGATGTTTGTCACAAGTGTGCATTCTCTGCAAGTCTGAATTTATGGAATTTGGTACGGAATTTGATTTGCCTTGATCATGTTGATTTGACCATGTTGACTGGTACAATATATAAATATAAAAAATAATTGAATGTTATCTGCTTTATCCTCAGCATGAACTCTCATGTGTCTCTTTAACCTATAAAGCCTACTAAACCCTTTACCACATACATGTACATCACTGTCATAAGGTTACAACCTTGTATGTGTTTTCATGTGTTTCTGTAAACTACCTTGCTCACTAAACCCTTTACCACATACATCACAATCATAAGGTTTATCACCTGTATGTATACTCGTATGTCTCTGTAAATTAAAACGATGACTAAACCCTTTACCACATACGTCACAGTAATAAGGTTTATCACCTGTATGTGTTCTCATGTGCTTCTTTAAATCACTTTGATCACTAAACCTTTTACTACATACATCACACTCATAAGGTTTTTCTCCTGTGTGTATTTTCAAGTGTCTCTGTAAATTACTATGCACACTAAACCCTTTACCACATACATCACAGTCATGGGGTTTATCACCTGTATGTGTTCTCATGTGTCTCTGTAAATCACGAAGATCATTAAACCCTTTGCCACATACATCGCAATCATAAGGTTTATCACCTGTGTGTATTCTTATGTGTCTTTGTAAATTACCACGATGACTAAACCCTTTACCACATACTTCACAGTCATGAGGTTTATCTCCAGTATGCGTTCTCATGTGTCTCTGCGAATTGCCAAGGCTACTTAACTTTTTACCAGATACAGCACAGTCATAAGGTTTATCAGCTGTATGTGTTCTCCTGTGTCTCTGTAAATTACTATGTTGACCAAAACTTTTACCACAAACATCACAGTCATGTGGTTTATCTCCAGTATGTATTAGCATGTGTTTAGTTAAGGAAAATTCACTAGCACACACATCACATTTATGTGGTTTTTCACCTGTATGCATGGTTATATGTTTCTTTAAGTCACTACCTTGAGTAAATTCTCTAGCACACATTGTCATCACATTTATTCAGTGTTTTACAAGCCTTGGTGTTTATATATAAATGTGTCTCTGTAGAGTACCATTGATTTTGACTAAATCATCTCCTCCCTCTAACATCTTATTGATAATGTTTATGTCCAGTATGTGCGTTCTTGTACAACTCTGTAACGAACAAAAAAAAAGACATATATATATATATATATTTGGTGTAATTTTCAGACTTATATATATATATATATATATATATATATATATATATATATATATATATATAAACCTTTTGATACCTTTCTGCAATTTACACATATATCATGTACAGTAAAACGAATGTAGGACAAAAAGTCACAGACAAAAAGTCTTTCAATAAGACATGTTGATTTCTACAAAAATATTTTTGTATTTTTCTTGAACTATTGTATATAGACCAACTTTGTAAACCAGATGCTCCGCAGGGCGCAGCTTTATACGACCGCAGAGGTTGAACCCTGAACGGTTGGGGCAAGTATGGACACAACATTCGAGCTGGATTCAGCTCTAAATTTGGATTGTAATTAAATAGTTGACACAGCACAGAATGAGTGTGTTCTAATGAACTTAAAATATTTTTTTTTGCCTTTGAGCAATTCACTATGCTGCTGAATACTAATCCTCTCAAAAAAATGTTTGAAGAAATTTTCTTTTTATTTATGAAATCTGAAATGAGAAAAATTTAACCCCCCCCCCCCTTTTTTTTCACATCCCCCTTTCCCTTTTCCAAAACTGATCTCAATTCAAATTTCTAATGGAGTTTGCAACAATAACTACTCATTTAAATACATCATAAAATATTAAAATGTAAAATAAAGTGCTTGTTATCACTGAATGGTAAAGATTGTTTTAATTTATCAGTTGGTAGTAAAAGTGAATATACATTGTATATTGTATAAAACAATGATTTAAATTGATTCAACTACTATTCTGGACAAAGAAAGATAACTCCAATCAATTGAAAATTTCTTGCTATTGCACAATATTGTGCAGTTTGATATTTCTTGCTATTGTGCAATACTGTGCAATTGAAAATATTTGCTATTGCACAATACTGTGCAATTGAAGATTTATTGCTATTGCGCAATACTGTGCAATTGAAAATTTCTTGCTATTGCACAATACTGTGCAACTGAAGATTTCTTGCTATTGCTGAATACTGTGCGATTGAAAATTTCTTGCTATTGTACAATACTTAATATAATAATTTTGGATCCTGATTTGAACCAACTTGAAAACTGGGCCCATAATCAAAAATCTAAGTGCATGTTTAGATTCAGCATATCAAAAAAGCCCAAGAATTCAATTTTTGTTAACATCAAACTTAGTTGAAAACGGGACCAAAAATTAAGAATCTTCATACACAGTTAGATTTGGCATATCAAAGAACCCCAATTATTCAATTTTTGATGAAATCAAACAAAGTTTAATTGTGGACCCCGATTTGGACCAACTTGAAAACTGGGCCAATAATAAAAAATCTGAGTACATTTTTAGATTCAGCATATCAACATGATCAAAGAACCCCAAGGATTCAATTTTTGTTAAAATCAAACTAAGTTTAATTTTGGACCCTTTGGACCTTAATGTAGACCAATTTGAAAACGGGACCAAAAATTAAGAATCTACATACACAGTTAGATTCGGCATATTAAAGAACCCCAATTATTCATCTTTTGATGAAATCAAACAAAATTCAATTTTGGACCCTTTGGGCCCCTTATTTGTAAACTGTTGGGACCAAAACTCCCAAAATCAAACCCAACCTTCCTTTTGTGGTCATAAACCTTGTGTTTAAATTTCATAGATTCTATTTTCTTATACTAAAGTTATGGTGCGAAAACCAAGAATAATGCTTATCTGGGCCCCTTTTTGGCCCCTAATTCCTAAACTGTTGGAACCAAAACTCCCAAAATCAATCCCTACCTTCCTTTTGTAGTCATAAACCTTGGGTTAAAATTTCATAGATTTCTATTTACTTTAACTAAAGTTATAGTGTGAAAACCAAGAAAATGCTTATTTGAGCCCTTTTTGGCCCCTAATTCCTAAAATGTTGGGACCAAAACTCCCAAAATCAATCCCAACCTTCCTTTTGTGGTCATAAACCTTTTGTTAAAATTTCATAGATTTCTATTCACTTTTACTAAAGTTAGAGTGCGAAAAGTAAAAGTATTCGGACGACGACGCCGCCGCCAATGTGATACCAATATACGACCAAATTTGCGGTCATATTATAACAAAATTTATCAAAAAAATATCAAAGATGATCAAATAACTGTTACAAAAACAAAATGTCAAAGTGGCTTGGTACTTAATAGGCAAGACATCTTTCTTTTGCATGATTAAAATTAAATAAATCTTCATTTTTCAAGTTTAATGACACATTTCCTAAACTATCGTGACTATAATATGAATATATGTATTTTACTATTGTTAAATAGTTAATATTTCATGATATTTCTCTTATATATTCAAACAATTGTCAACAGATTATTGGTGACTTTTTGTCCTACCTAATTTGTGACTTTATGTCCTGTGACTTTCTGTCCGTTTACCCAGTAAAAACTGTGTTAAACCGAAACCCTACATAAAACTAAAACCTATTATTACCAAACACGTTCTTATGCGCCGTTATATCAAAATATATGCGCTATGAAACCTGATAACACCGAACAAAATTTTGAGTTCTGAACATGCTGAAGAGACGTGGTTTAGCCAGTTTTCACTGTATACAGCATATCTATAAATTTGACATTCTCTCTATAAAATAATAAATAATGCATCTGTATGTTTGAGTAGGTATGTGTATGTATAGATTATAACATGCCTTTTTCTATATTGGCCCTGGTATTAGCCGAGGGCCGATATGGGTCGAGGGATGATACCCGGGCCAATATGGAAAAGACATGTTATAATCTTTTTATCACATATTTAAGTTCTGCAGAAAAGAGAAAAAAGTTCAATTATAACAATTTAATGATACATAAAAGGTAAAATCTTAAACAATTTATTAAAAACGTGTCGTTCAGGATGCAATGACGTCACGTCATTAGGTACAGGGCACAATATGGATACCTCTTTTTTGCCCCGGGCAATTTTGAGGTTATTGCATATGCAAAACCTAAGGTATTCATAACAAATATGTGATAAATAGACTATACAAATCCTTGGTTTGACTAATTCTAATTCTGAATCCATACTAAATACAACATGTAAAAGAAGCATATATGCGTACTGCCCCATTGATGTTTACCTCACATCTTCTTTATTCATAAGGACAAGAATGCTGGTACATGTAAATGTCAACATAATTACTGGGCTCAGTGTTGACATGATTGAAGGCTGTACTTCAACCGTAGTCCAAATAATTATGATGTCTGGCAAGGTTATTTTTTTTCCGAGAAGCTGTCACAGAAAAAATAAAGTACATGTAACCTTTTCAGACGTCATAATTATTTGTGGATTTAATAATTATCATGATCAAGATGATTATTTCATTATTACAATCAAGATTATAGGTCCAAGAAATCCACATAATTATGATAGTCTTGCTGTCCCCCCCTCCCCCCCAAAAAAAACCCAACAAAAAACAAATTATCCTTGCCAGATGGCATAATTTAAATTATTTGGACTAGCAGGAACAAAACGTTAGATATACTGTTCCCAGGGACTAGATAATTGTTAAACTTTTCATGCATTGTAACATAAATTGGATTTTTCCCTTTGATGTTTTAATGAAATAATTTGCTTAAAAAGTGTGTAACTGTTGAGGTAAAACCATGGTATATTATCTGAAATTTGATGTTGTACCATACTTTGCTAATTAAATATGCAACTCAACTAGAATCCAAAGGAAAGAAGGCGGAGCTATGGTATAGCATATGACTCTACAAAATATTTAGGCCTTACTCTTCAATCAAATTTAAAATGGGACAAACATATAGATAACATGACATCAAAAGCAAATCAGACCTTGGATTTATTCGTAGAAACCTAAAAATAGCCTCACCCAAAGTTACCAGTCAGGGGACTTACTTAAATGAGTGATTTTCTAAATCACTGATTTAAGTAACATTATTTCCATAAAGGTTGGAAGTTAGAGTTGTCTTTCTTTAATAATCACCTATTTAAGTAGTACAAAATAATCACTAGAAGAAGTGATTTAATTTTACTGTAGCTTTAAATATAGAATACTAATGATCCAGGAACTAATTATGTTTCTAAACTTATCAGAACCAACATCTGTGTTGTCTAGGATGGCCAGGTCATTTCAGGTGATGACCTTGTACTGAATCTAGGATAATGACATAAAAATCACTTGTGTAAGTATCATACCTCAATTTCCTTCCCAAAAATCACTTCTTTAAGTATCATTATTTTAATAACCCCCACTAATTTCAACACCCCTGAACAGTGAAATTTTTATCGTGAACAGTAGAATTTTATTACATAATCTGAAAGATGAAACCTTGAACTTTACAGGAAAAATACTTCCACTGCTGAGAAAAATCTTTTAAGAAAGTATCAGTTCATTATGTAAAGCCATTATTACAGCATTTTTTCAACTAAAATAGATTTTTTTTTAGCTAAATGATAGCATCAAAGGCATAAACCTTGCTACTTAAAAGAAGCAAAAAAATCATTTTTTTTTAATTTTACAAATGAAAAGATATTATTTAAACCTATGTGTGTTAAAATTTTGGTAAAACTACAAAATAACAATTTGTGACAAAACTTCAAATTTGCTACTCAAATAAGTGATTTAAAAATCACTTATTTCAGTAAGTCCCCTGACTGGTTACAGCACATGCATATAAAGCTCTTGCTGACCAAAACTAGAGTAATGCTCAACAATCTGGGTTCACATCAATAACAGCAAATTACACAAATCGAAAAAGTTCAGAGCTTCTCATGCAACCGCTTCCATAACACCAGCTCAGTTACTGAAATGATGACAGACCTAAATTGGTACCCACTCGAAATTAGGTGTTTACGATACAGACTTGTTTTTTTTACAAAATTATTCATGAAATTGTTGCAGTCCCTACACATAACCTTTTGATCCCACTAGACAATAGAACCAGACATAGCAACACTCAATTAGGCAAATACAAACATCTAAAGACAGTAATAACTTATAAATATTCATTTAAGAATTGAATGCTTCTTTTTGTAACTTCATTGGGGTGTAAAAGCGTTGACCGAAGTACATTTTGTATGAAGCACGGAATCGCTTCATACTAAAAATGTGGGCACGGTCAACGCTTTTACAACCCTAAGAAGTTACAAAAGGAAGCATTCAATACTTATAATTACATTTTTTAGCTATGAGGCCGTAGTTTTTTTATTTTTAGTTTTACGAACCCTCCTATCCTAATTTTTGCCAAATAGGAAAAAAAATAAAATTAAAAATGTTGATTTTTATTTTTTTTTCTCCTCCGACCCAGTGTTTTTCATGCAAAAAAAAAAAAATTTAGTTCATAACTGCATGAAAGAATCTAATTTATGCTCTTGGTGATTTAGTAAGTTGTTGCACATTGATTTTCAATTCAAACCTTTTCAAGAAAAAAAAATAGTTG
The DNA here is from genome assembly GCF_963676685.1 of Mytilus edulis. Lineage (NCBI taxonomy): Eukaryota > Metazoa > Mollusca > Bivalvia > Mytilida > Mytilidae > Mytilus > Mytilus edulis. The sequence goes on along the minus strand of NC_092350.1, from coordinate 77,787,064 downwards.
TTACACTAGTAGAAAATCTCCTGGTGAAATAAAATTTTTTTTTTTTGATATTGACGGTTGGTATTAAAAAAAAAATCAGCAGCAGCAGCAGTTTTTTTTTTTTTTTTTTTCGTTCTCCTACCCATTGGTTTTGTCAAAAAATTTCGTAAAACTAAAAATATAATAACTATGGCCTGATCATAAAAACACGAATTTTATAATTGTTTTATTTAATTCACCTGTGCACTTTATTGTGGGACCAGTGTTATCATGAATGAAAAGTTTTATTGAGTGATGCAATTGCTTTAGGAAAAACATGTGATGTGCAGTTTGCCAATCAGAATAAAGTATTATGATGAAACATACATCTAATGTAATATTATTTTATCCATGAACAATTATTAATTGGAACTATCTGCCACAACAAATAGTAGCATGTAGTACAGTAGAGGGATTTAAGAGTATGATCACAGAATTCTAGCGAGGGATAAAATTAACGAATATCACGGCCCAGGCCATGTGTAAATTTCCAACAATCTATGGCTTCCATGAATTATTTCGATTCTAATAGGACAAATACGGTCATTAAACAAGAGTGCACACACTGAAATGTCTCGCCTTCTTTACTAATCATTGATTTTATGTTGATAGTCCTAAGTATAAAGCTTGATTACAACTGTCACATAAACTTAACATTAACCAAGATAGCTAAACAAAGACCAATGAACCATGAAAAGTAGGTCAAGGTCAGATGAACCATGCCAGGCAAACATGTACAGCTAACAAAGCTTCCATACAACAAATATAGTTGACCTATTACTTATAGTTATAGAAAAATAGACCAAAACACAAAAACTTAAAACTGTGCAATGAACCGTGCAATTGAGGTCATGGTCAAATAAAACCTGCGGGACTGACATATAGACCATAATATATTTTCATACACCAAATATAGTTGACCTTTGGCATATAATATTAGATAAAAAGACCAAAACTTAAAAACTTAACTTTGACCACTGAACCATGAAAATGAGGTCAAGGTCAGATGACATCTGCCCGCTAGACATGTACACCTTACAACCATTCCATGCAACAAATATAGTAGACCTATTGCATAAAGTATGAGAAAAACAGACCAAAACACAAAATCTTAACTATAACCACTGAACCATGAAAATGAGGTCAAGGTCAGATGACACCTGCCAGTTGGACATGTACACCTTCCAGTCCTTCTGTACACCAAATATACTAGCCCTATTACTTATAGTATCTGAGATATGGACTTGACCACCAAAACTTAACCTTGTTCACTGATCCATGAAATGAGGTCGAGGTCAAGTGAAAACTGTCTGACGGGCATGAGGACCTTGCAAGGTACGGACATACCAAATATAGTTATCCTATTACTTATAATAAGAGAGAATTCAACATTACAAAAATTTTGAACTTTTTTTTCAAGTGGTCACTGAACCATGAAAATGAGGTCAAGGACATTGGACATCGTAACATGAGGCATCTATATACAAAGTATGAAGCATCCAGGTCTTTCACCTTCTAAAATATAAACCTTTTAAGAAGTTAGCTAACGCCGCCGCCGGATCACTATCCCTATGTCGAGCTTTCTGCAACAAAAGTTGCAGGCTCGACAAAAACTGAAGCGAGGGTGGGTATGCTGTGTATGTGGCTGTTCTTTTTTTTTTACTCCCTGTTAGATAAAGCTCAAATATCTTTATAAATATGTAACTTGCGTAGGTTATTTCGAGAATAACTGCTAGAAAAAAACTTTTTCATTTTTAATTTACATGTTTTTCTCGTAAGCTTCCGTCAAATCAAAAGTTGACATTTTGTAACTAAGGAGCCGCCATGTTGACTTGCTGAAATGGGTAAATATGCGAATAATGCAGTAGAATAGAAAATAAAACAAAACCTACCTAAAAAAATCAGTTTTAATACAATATCATATGAATTCCGATGGTTCACATAACAGAAAACTTTCAAGTTTAGCGGTTTCATTTGTATGACGTCATGTTTTGAAATGACTTAAATGTACCAAAAAAATTAATAGACTTTCGAGGAATTTTATTTAATTCTATTTTGTTGATTTCTCTGAGCTTTTGTGCATTACTTCTTTTTATTATGCATACGAATAAGAATAAAAGTTATTTTGTCTTTTATAATTGCACTTTTTAAAACAATAAAATCGCCAAAGGATCTGCAAATAGGCTCCAATACATGTAGATTTACGTGGGAAGGGTATTGTAACAGCCATTATTATGCACATCTCTGAGTCTGCGCTAAGTATATTTTATTGAGAATTTTATCACAGTGTTGTTTACAAAGCTAAAGAAGCACGTCATATTAAAACTCGTAAGAACTATGGTATATCAAGGAATTGGGCTATAATAAATAAAAGGTTTGTTTGCCCAAACTCTACCTACCCAGAAAAAAGCTGCTAACTCAAATTCTTTTATTGTCCTGATTTGAAGAAGTTTTTTTTTTAATCAAATGGGCATGAAGACTAATAAACATCTGATACTTCAATATCTTTTTTTCAAAAAAAGAAAAGAAAATGCCTACCTACCAACCCACTGTCTCAACCTTTGGGTAGGGTTTGGGCAAACCAAAATATTTTTAAGTGTGGCCTTGTATATTTAAATATATACAATTCCTTGGTATATATAGTACTAGACCGAATTCTTCTGTCCCTACATGTATAATGCATATATTTCCTAATTTACATTTGCTTTTTATTGATTTTGCTCTTTTCTATTTTTATTTTTCATTGTGCAATATATAGACTGGTTCGCCTGTCTAGATCAATGTGCATATTTACATATTTCATATATCAAGACATATTTAAGGTGATTATATATAGCGGGATCCCAGTCTATGCAATATAGAGACAGAAAGCAGTGCCCATTTATCAAAACAGGAGAACGCGGACAATTTGTTTGCGCTCATATTGTCGCTTTTTCTGCACTTTTCAGACATCCGTACATGAATACACTAATATATTTACGGTTGTTCTACATTTTCATGTGCCTTACTATGATCAAAGACCTTTCTGAGTCTGGATAATCCACTTTTGTCAACATTCAATTCTTTCTACTTTCAATTTTGGCAAGTTAGACATCTTGAAATATCTCGACCAATCAACGCTTATTTCCGGTTACTCGGTTCTTCTTTGCTTAGTTTATAATTAGATATCACGTGTTATTTGTATGCCCTTCGTCATTCGGCAATCCTCGGTAGAATCCGCTACTCTCCTTACGGAATCGGCCGAGTTGAGACGAATGGCCCTTCGTCTGGCGTACAAAAAACACGTGATATCTAATTAGAACGGGTTACACTAATGTCCTGACAGAAATGAAAAGGCTAAATACTTTTTTTTTTATTATTGGAAGGATTTACTTGAAATTTGGAATCAAGCAAGATGAGAACTTATATTTAATAAATATAATTTAAAAAAAATAAAAAAATATTTATAAGAGTTAGAAAACTTGACCTGACCAATTTGACTTTGAAACTACTATAATGTGCTGACCGAAAAGAAACGGATAAAAAATGTTTGATTATTGACAAGATAGACATCAAATTCGATACGAAGGAAGATTAAAACATTCGAAAAACTTCTCATAATTAGACAGTTTTCACAGAGCCCCATCGATTTCGGCATTTTGCCTTTCATTTTCAAAGATTGTCACGTGACCACGAGAAAACAGTGATGATTTATGCAAATGACCATAATGTAACACCTCGTTCATTTACGATGCAAGTTATCTAAATGTCCGAGAGTTTTCGATTGTAACATATCCAGAAATCAACGCCACTTTGCTCATTTGAATAGAATACTAATAAAATCGGATACGGGTCACGGAAATTATATTGAAATGATAGGGATTTTAAAAAAAATGTCTATTTTAACTTTAATTTAAGCGATAGACAGGTTAGAAATGTGTCCGCGGGTGACCCGGCCAACCAACCAAGATGACCGCCATTGCTAGAAATACTGAGAACATAGGGATAAAATGTCAAATTTGGCTTATATCTCTGAAGCCAAAGATTTTCAGTTAGAGCAAATCTGACATCTGCTGTTTACTAAGTCAAGATCTATCGATCCCTTAAGGAGTTTATTAATTTTCTGTATATTCAATTTTTAACAATTTTTCGTAAATTTTTGTAATCTTTTACAAAAATCTTCTCCTCTGAAACTACCAAGACAAATTTAACCAAACTTGTCCACAATTATCATTTATAGGATATCTATAATACTAAAATTACGAGGTCCAATTTGTCAGCCGTCATCGGGTAAAAACGACAAATCAAAGAATTCAATTCTATATATAACTAACATAGGACAATGGTGTAGATTATAAATTACACCACTCCAGACCCTTTTGTTTTCCACATAATTAATATTGCCAATAATTAACAAGTTCCGGGTCGAATCCGATACCGATACCAATAGTATATTCACCTGTTAGCTATTACCTTATCTGTACGTTCCGCATTTGACAGGCGCACCACCAAACGGTGTATTTAGGATTTTGCTATATACACGGGTCATAATCAAAGGGCTGACACTACTAAATTCAATCATTGTCAAATTGTTCCCTATTGTAGTTTTATTCAGCAATCAGCAAAACTTTCTAAGATAACTAATATAGGACAATGCTGTTGATTAAAAAATACTCCATTCCTGGATAGCCAGGACCTTTTGTTTTCCAAATAATTAATATTACCAATAATTGATAAGTTCCAGGTCGACGGGTTCAAACAGAAAGATTTGAAAGCAGAGAAAACTGTGTATCTTATAATCGAGATGACTTTATCAGATGACAATACCAATTACTAAAACAAGGCTTAGGCATAGTTATATAATTTACTCAGTCACGGACCCGTGATATCACGGGTGTGTACTTTAAAATTGTGTCCGACGACCGAGTCCGCTAACCAAGATGGCCGACATGGCTTAAAATAGTACAAAGGGAAAAATGCAGTTTTTGGCTCATGATATCTCTGAAACCAAAGCATTTAGAGCAAATCTGAGATAATTGTAACTTAGCAGCAAGAATGTTCAGTAAAGTCAGATCTCGGCCGCAAACACGTCACCATCACTAAAACACAATATAACTAAATGAATCCATCTGTGTCCTTTTTTATATATGCACATAGACCAAGGTGAGCGACAGTCACACAGGCTCTTAAAGAAGACTACTAGAAGTGGAAGAAGAAACAACAATACTGAAAGCAAATTGTGACACCTTAAAAGAACAAGGAATGATAGAGAAACGAGTCAATGAGGTCTTCTATAAGGATGTCAAGAGAAGCCATGACCATTGGTTAGATATCAGAGATAAGAGGAACTTTCTCTACTCAGAACAGCGAGTGAAAGACATTGAAAAGCTAGCGGAACAGAACAATTTGTATTTGAAATTATTTAAATAAAGGGCGAGATAAGCCCAGGCCCTATTAAATTGTTATATTTTTTTTGTTAAGGGGGCAACAAATGCCTACCCAAAGAAAAAAAAAGAAAAGAAAAAAAAAAAAGTCAATAGTCTCAAACATTTAAGAATTACATTAAATTCTAGTGTTTGATGATTGTAGTGGTTTTTTTTCTCAAAAAGTAAAGCACATAAGACTGAGTTACACAAATTTATAAAACTCTTTAAAAGTGCAATGAAATAATATTTAATAAGATTTAAAATGACTTAACAAAGTGAACATGCATTGATGTTTTGGTATCTTTGATATACATTATAAGAAAATCTACCATAAATACTGAAATTCAGCTCGAAAAAGTTCGTACGCGTTATGACCTGAGATTTGATTCTTCAATGCAGGTCATGACCTGCATTTTCATCGTCACAGGTTGACAGGTATGCTCTTTAGAGCCTCTAGTTCATGTCCTACTGGTTCATGAGAACAGGGTCGCTTTTTCATGCCCTGCTGGTGCCGAGAACAGCACCTTTTTATAACCAAAGTATAGTTGTCTAGAACAGGATCGCTTATTTAACTTGGCAAGATACAGTCTAGAACTCGGGTCTAGAACTGCATCTATATAACTGCATCTATTTCATACGGTCTAGAACAGGGTATGCTTTTCAATATTTTTGTTTAAAACAGGGTATGTTTTTCAATGTTTTCTGGTTTAGGGTATAATTTGAAAAGTGCTGGATGCACAGTTATACCTGAAAGGATAGTCAGTACCCCCCCCCCCTGCGGATCGATCTCGAGAGCCAGATTGATTCCAGATTGGATCTTGTGTTCGAGGCGATCCGGCTGGCAAAAATGATCGTATCACTAACATCGTTTCTCTCCCCTGTACCTCGTTGGCCCTCTTTTCGACTTTCTCAGGTATATGAAATGGAATGCATTATTTAATGATCTTTAATTTTCTGATCGATATGAAAGATAGGCTAATGAAATTTTTTTAGAATTTTTTTCCAATTTTTAAAAGTGATATAGAAATAGTATCTTGAATAAATCGGAAGACATAATTTCATTGAGAATTTCATGCTTGCATCACAGCTGAAAATTGACCAACCTCTGTAATTCCACCTTTAATATGTAATAATGCTGTATTTTGATTGGATGAGAAACGTGGTATTTTTAACCAATTTCTATATTTTCTTTTCCTCTGCCGGGGTATTTGCCATTAGGGAATTCCATGTGCCCGGATATCAAATACCATGGCAGATGGGAAATACCCTAGCAAATACCATGGCAGATGGGGAATACCATGTCTAAAATTATTTCAATGACTTAGTTCTATTCCAATATGACAAATTCATGGTCATTCTAAATATATGGTTCCAGATGAAATATTTAGGATAAAAAGCATCATCAGATCATTATTGAATTTCAACCGAATGATGTAAAAATTCCGGGAATGACGTCATAAATAAAACTGAACGGAAACGAATTGTCAACCAGTCACATAAAACTGGAATCCACTTGTATTACGCTTCACTAAAACTGATGAACAAAGTGTAGTAGTCAACCGAGAACCAGGTTATTATCATCATGATCATAAAAAGGGAGATATATATACAGTCAGTGACTGTACATAAAAAAAATGATAAGAAATGATTATACGGTCAATGCAATTTGACTGCACAAATAGCACAGTTGCAGTGTATACAAAAATTATACATTCAAGTCGAAATTTCATATGATACCTGACTATAATAAACTTTCTGAGGTGGAACATTCGGTGGAATTAAACAATTATATCATGCTTACAAGGGGTATTTACCAAAAATACCGGTTTCGAGGTAATCAAATTTCCCTCGCCTAACGGCTCTGGAAATTTGTACCTCTCAACCGGTATTTTTGGCAAATACCTCTTGTAGTTCTAAATGGATATTCTGATAACCTGATGAAATATGGAATATCCATAACAAACAAAAATGAACATAAACATGCATGAATAGTTTTTTATGAGTAGCATCATGATTTTATAACTTATTACATATCATGAATTTCTAAGGACCATACTTGCAAATGGTGTCAAGGGAGAGTTGAACATTCAGTCTCTGAAATGTTGTCCCCAGAACGGGGATCGAACCAGAAACCTTTTTGTTAGTAGTCATATATTTGGTTATAAATTAATACTAAGATGTAACACCTGGTCATGCTGGTGATCGGCAATCCAACGCAATCATAGGTTTGAATGTTGTGTATATAATTATGTATATTAGATATATAAAATATCTGGATATCAGTCAACAATCTTTCTTACGACCGCCCTGGATCCTTACAAGTAACGATACATATACACTGTAAATATTTATAGCACTTGTCCAACATAACATAAGGTACATTTAAACAAAATGTTGATCTGTTACACATAATAATGTTTTGTTTTGTGTATATACATGTATGTCATGCTGCCAATCAAGGGCCCTTTATTGAAATAATAAATATTCTTATTCTTATTTATTGTATTTCATTTCGTTTCACTTTCACATTTTTCAGGGTTATTTTAAGATGGTTTTCCTAACTTTACCTAATATCTTTGTGAGTCTGATGTCATATTCTTGTGGATCTGTACCATCTATATACATGATCAATATATATATTGGTTTATTTTAACTTGCATTTTCTTAGATAACATTGTTTATACCAATCCCTGCATACAAAGCATATGCAAAATTTGTAATTAGTTAACATTTGAATTTTTGTTTCACATGTGTACCCACTAAACCCAAGGACGTATATATGTTAGTTATACGTCCTTGACTAAACCTAAGAAAATTTGTATCCAATGAATATATGAATATTGAGTATGTAACAGAAGAAGGTAATTAATACAATGTTTTCTCTAATGTATAAGGGCCTTGTTGAGGTCTATTTGGGCGATACTTATTCAAACTTTAGTATTTGGTTTTATCACTGTGACAATTGAATTAATCCAGAGTTAATCTGAGTAGTATATATATCCAATTTGTTTTCAATTATTTCATTTTGTTCCCATTTTCTTGAGTTCTTTATTACTAAAGCTGGTGGTTGATTATTGCTTGAAAGCTAGTCAACTCGTGGTAAACACGGTAAATCAATATAAGTTAAATTCAACTTGAATAATTTCTTAAATAACTTTTTTGGAAAGATTTGAACTTAAGTCCCATGGCAATATTAGCCTTCCAAACAGGAAGTAGCCAGATCTATATACAATCTGATATATAATTCCCAATAATTCTCTGTAAAACACCTACGCATATCAAAAGAAAACTTTTAGAGCAGTTTATGCAATCATGCAAGTATGTTCATTTTAAGTTTTGTCAATTTACTTGTGTTTTGTAATTTTTGTCTTTCCTGCAACAAAAGTTGCAAAATGAAAGACAGCATTAGCAGTGAGATAAATTAGTTTTATAAAGGTTTATATTTCAGAAACTAGAAGAAATTACTTGTATATAGCTTTTTAATTCAGAAGGTAGAAAAATTAGTTTTATAAAGGTTTATTTCAGAAGGTAGAAGAAATTACTTGTATAAAACTATATCATTCAGACATTTGTCAGAAGGTAGAGAAACTAGTTTTATAAAGGTTTATATTTTAGAAGTTGCTGATTATATATTTTCAAAGAGTTAGGCCCCTTGAAAACATTAATTATATGGAAAATTACATCATTTGCACTCTCATTCATGTCATTTGTACAATTCTTGCCATATTTGTTTGAAACTATGTATGTGACTGTTAATAAACCTCATTAGAAAGTGTCATTGACTCTGAAAAGTTTGTTTAAAGATATAAGAAGATGTGGTATGTGTGTCAATGAGACAACTCTCCATCCAAGTCATAATTTGTAAAAGTAAATCATTAGTTTGCATAGAGTTTTCCCTTACCTTTTTGATTAATAAATTCCATGTATTTAAAAAAAATATTTTCAATTTTTGAATTTCACAACGCCCACTTTAGATTCTTTTGAACATATAATTTTCTTTTGTAGAAGTTATGATTGATCCAAGTATATGAAATAATGGACAACAATACAAATCATCTTAAATTCAAAAATATTAGTGTGTATATTGGTAATAAACAGATTTTACATGATGTTAGTGGCATTGCAGAGCCAGGAAAGTTATTGGCCATTATGGGACCCAGTGGTAAGTTGTTGGCTATCATGGGGCCCAGTGGTAAATTATTGGCCATTATGGGGCCCAGTGGTAAGTTGTTAGCTATCATGGGACCCAATGGAAAGTTATTGGCCATTGTGGGGCCCAGTGGTAAATTATAAGCTATTATTTGGCCCAGTGGTAAGAGATGTGTTATTCCCAGGACTGGTAGGAAGTTATTGGCAATCATTGGGCCTAGTGGTATTTAGGTATAAGCTTTTATGGGGCCCAGTGGTAAGTTAGTTGTTATCGTTAGGACTGGTGGGAAGTTATTGGCAATCATTGAGCCTAGTGGTAAGGTATAAGCTTTTATGGGGCCCAGTGGTAAATTAGTTGTTATTGTTAGGACTGGTGGGAAGTTATTGGCAATCATTGGGCCTAGTGGTAAGGTATAAGCTTTTATGAGGCCCAGTGGTAAGTTAGTTGTTATTTTTAGGACTGATGGGAAGTTAATGGCAATCATTGGGCCTAGTGGTATTGTATAAGCTTTTATGGGGCCCAGTGATAAGTTATAGGTTATCGTTAGGACTGATTTGAAGTTATTGGCAATCATTGAGCCTAGTGGTAAGGTATAAGCTTTTATGGGGCCAAGTTATAAGTTATTGGCTATTGTTAGGACTGGTGGGAAGTTATTGGCAATCGTTGGGCCTAGTGGTAAGCTATAAGCTTTTATGAGGCACAGTGGTAAGTTAGTTGTTATTTTTAGGACTGATGGGAAGTTAATGGCAATCATTGGGCCTAGTGGTATTGTATAAGCTTTTATGGGGCCCAGTGATAAGTTATAGGTTATCGTTAGGACTGATTTGAAGTTATTGGCAATCATTGAGCCTAGTGGTAAGGTATAAGCTTTTATGGGGCCAAGTTATAAGTTATTGGCTATTGTTAGGACGGGTGGAAGTTATTGGCAATCGTTGGGCCTAGTGGTAGGGTATTAGCTTGTATGGGGCACAGTATCATTAGTTCTTCTACAACGAACCCAACCCACACCACATTGCAAGGAAGAAGGTCTCAACATGATAAGATGTAGAATAATTCAAACAAGAAAAACAACTGCCTGATAAATGTAAAACAATTAATGAAAAACAACTGCCTGATAAATGTAAAACAATTAATGAAAAACAACTGCCTGATTAATGTAAAACAATTAATGAAAAACAACTGCCTGATTAATGTAAAACAATTAATGAAAAACAACAGCCTGATTTATTTACAAAACAATTAATGAAAAACGAAAATGATCGACATTGCCAATTGTAACAACCACTGAATAACAGGCTGCTGACTTCATGGACTTGGAAATGTGACAGGGATAAACATGTTTGCTTGACTCTATCCCTAACTTGGGACAGATACTTACAGAATGTGGCAGAGTTAAACATACATGTTTATGAGCACTCAATCCTATCCCTAACCTAGGACAACAAAAGAAAGACTAAAGGAATGAAAATCTAGTTAAAAGCATAAAACAGCTAATGAATAATGAAGTTTTCTCAGACAGCAAGATCAAACATTACACATACATATAGTAACCATAGTTATCATGAACAATAGAGAACCAGACAGCAAGATCAAACATTACACATACATATAGTAGCTATAGTTATCATGAACAATGGAGAACCAGACAGCAAGATCAAACATTACACACACATATAGTAGCTATAGTTATCATGAACAATGGAGAACCAGACAGCAAGATCAAACATTACACATACATATAGTAGCTATAGTTATCATGAACAATAGAGAACCAGACAGCAAGATCAAACATTACACATACATATAGTAGCTATAGTTATCATGAACAATGGAGAACTAGACATCAAGATCAAACATTACACATACATATAGTAGCTATAGTTATCATGAACAATGGAGAACCAGACAGCAAGATCAAACATTACACATACATATAGTAGCTATAGTTATCATGAACAATGGAGAACCAGACAGCAAGATCAAACATTACACATACATATAGTAGCCATAGTTATCATGAACAATGGAGAACCAGACAGCAAGATCAAACATTACACATACATATAGTAGCCATAGTTATCATGAACAGTGGAGAACCAGACAGCAAGATCAAACATTACACATACATATAGTAGCCATAGTTATCATGAACAGTGGAGAAAACATGAACCAGATTATGTTAGAGGGGGGATAGGACCTTTATAGGGACTCCGGGATCGGTTGTTTTTAAGCTCAGGATTTCGGGATCCGGGAATTCTATTTTTCGAATTTCGGGACTTCGAAAATTTCATGTTTTTAAGCCCGGGATTTCGGGATCAGGACCCCTCCTACCCCCTCATGTTACAATGCAAAAATATAATGGCATGATGTCTGACTGCAAGTGTTCATAATTTATACAATAATCTATAAATAGTTATATTTTTATTTATTATATATTTTACAAATAAAACAAAATATACTATGGATTTATTATTAATTCTAATATGACGTGCTTCTTTCGCTTTGTAAACAACACCGTGATAAAATTCTCGATATATCTATACTTAGCGCAGACTCCAAGATGTACACAAATGGCTGTTTAAATATGCCTCCCACGTAAATCCACATGTATCGTAACCTATGTGTAAACGGTTGTGGATTTCGCTGTGTTAACAATTACAATTGAATAAAACCCTACAGAACATTTATTCTGATTCTGATGCATAACAAAAAGAATTTACACATTAGAGAACGGAAAATGGACAAAAACAAAACAAATTAAAATTCCGCGAAATTCCAGTAATGATTTTTGCGCATTAACGTCATTTCAAAACATGACGTCATACGAATGAAAACGTCAAAGCTGAAGGTTTTTCTATTGCGTTTACCTTCTAAACTCGAATACAATTGCATGAAAATAAAGTATTGAGGTAGGTGTTGCTTGTTTTCTGTTCTATTGCAATATTCGCTTATTTACTGATTTCAGCAAGTCAACATGGCGGCTCCTTGGTTACAACATGTCAACAGTGAATTTGACGGTAGCTTACGATAAAAAATGCAAATCTGAAATTGCAAATGTTGGGTTTACTGAGAAGAAAAAAAAGTAATCACATTTTTTTCTAGCGGTTAGTTAAGAAATCATTCATGCAGGTTTTTTAGATTTGTTTTACATTTATCGAACAGAGGGTAAAATACAATAGAACAGCCACACACATGGTATACCCATCATCTCTTCAGTTTTTTAATGATCGTATTTGTCCTATTAGAATCGAAATAATTCATGGAAGCCATAGATTTGTTGTAAATTTACACATGGCCTGGGCCGTGATATTCGTTAATTTTATCCCTCGCTAACGCTCAGGATAAAATTCGAATATCACGACCCAGGCCATGTGTAAATTTCCAACAAATCTATGGCTTCCATGAATTATTTCTTAATCCTTTAGTACTCATTTTTGCTGCCAAAGTGGAATGATATTTTAAAACAGTAAAAAAAAACTTGTTTAGAAATTCAAAAAGGGAAATTAGAATTGAAATTAGAAGACTTATATATTACAACAATCAGAACATTTCCAGAACCTTGTAAGCAAAGGAAGTCACTGGATCTGCATCCTGCTACAACTGAATGTTTTTTAGACTTCTACCCTTAGGCAGCAACCATTTGATTTTCTGGGGGGGGGGGGGGGGGGGGGGGGGGCTATTTTTTTTTTGGAAAAAAAAGTTTGTTTCCAGTTTTAGGAGAAAAAAAATAATTTGTTTTTGATTCTGAGAAAAGAAATTGTTTGTTTCACCCTCAGCTGCCACTATATTATGTTATGCTAAAATTGAAAGAAAAAAATTGTTTTCGACTTGTCGCGAAAAAAATAGATTGTTTTTCGCCGCAGGCGAAAAAAAGGTTTGTACAGAAAAAAAACCATAGCCCCCCCCCCCCCCCTAAAATCAAATGGTTGCTGCCTTAGACATGTTAGAAAAAGAGCTTTAACAGTCAATATTGATTGATTCAAGTGTTCAATTGTTTATTTACAGGAGCAGGAAAAACCTCATTGTTAAATAGCTTGGCAGGTAGACAGACAATAGCATCAGGGGAAATAACTCTCAACCATTCACCATTCACCAAAGATTGGAAAAGGAGGATCTGTTATGTACTACAACAGGATGTTTTCTTTGAGACTTTGACACTGAGAGAAACTCTACAAGTGAATATTGATTAAGTTTATTTCAAAGATTTTCACAGCGCAAATAATCTTAAGATTATACTGGCTTGAATTACTACACATGTTATAATATTCTCATTCTTCTTTTTCACGTTATTCTTATATTGGTATGTTGTTGTCTTCGTTGTCATCGTCATTGCTGTTATCATTGTCACTTTTATCGTCTGAAGACATTTGGTTTCCGGCCAATAACTTTAGTATTAGTGAATAGAAATCTATGAAATTTATAAACAGAAGTTCTATAACCACAAAGGAAGGTTGGGAAGGATTTTGAGGGTTGTGGTCCTAACAGTCTAGGAATAAGGGGCCATTAACTTCTGGAAGGATATATGGATCTTTTTTTTTTTTTTTTTAAATGAAAAAAAAAAAATTATTTGGCGCCGGGGAAGGGGGGGGGGGTCAATTCTCAACAGCATGGTGTATTGCACAATAGCAAAAAATCAAATATAAATTCTAATCATAATTCTAAGTTCTACAGTTATTCTGTGTCAGAAACCTGTTATGATTCAAATATTTAATTACAATCCCAATTGTGACCTGCATCAAGTGCGAATATTGTGCCCATTTTTGCCCCAACTGCTCAGGGTTGGACCCCTGTATCCAGCTGCGCCAGGCAAAGCAATTTATTATATTTTTTCCTTTGAAATAAAAGAATAATATTAACTTTACATACATTTTTGCTGTTCTGAAAGAATAAAAGTAGAACTTAAATTTTGTAAAATTCTTTAAAAATTGAAGTTGATTAAAGCTACAGAATTTATTTTTTTCTTTCAAGTTTGTTGCCAATATGAGATTACCAGACAGCCTTACCAACGAAGATAAACAGAAGTTTTTGGATGGCATTATCAATGACTTACACCTGAACAAGTGTCTAGATACATGTAAGATAATTACCTTCAGAGGACAATGATCTTTTCTCTCAGACGACAGTTTTACTTTCTTACAGCTGAACTATTTGTCTACTTCACGCATACACATTCAGATACTTTGTTTGTTAATGTACCATGACTTTTCACTATCTACTGTAAAATATAGACACAAACTTTTCCTATTATATGATTATCTGGTTTCTTAATCTGCTTTTGTTTGTTGGTGATGCAAGTATAAACAACTAGAGATCTGTTTTTGTTGAGCCTGCAATTTTTGTCGCAAAATCAAGACAGCAATCCTACATTCCGTTGTCGCCAACGGTGTCCACAAATATTCAATCTGTGGTTAAAGTTTTTGAAATTTGAATAACTTTCTTAAACTTTCCTGGATTTCAACCAAATTTAGACAGAAGCCTGTTTATAATCATAACATTGTATTCAGAAGTAATTTAAAAAAAAAGAAATCCTATTTATCTGTGTATTTAACTTTTCAATGGAATTAGTTTTTTCTGCCAGTAAACACTCTATGGTTAAAGTTAAAATTTTAATAACTGTCTTAAACTTCTGATTAAATACTTTTGTAGTAGTTGGAGGTGGAATGATACCAGGTTTATCTGGTGGAGAGAGAAAGAGAGCCAATATTGCCTGTGAAATGTTAACAGATCCTTCCCTCATTTTACTAGATGTAAGTAACTTACTTAACAACAAAGTCAGCTTATTGTGTCGTCTGCCTAACATAAGTTTGCTGGAGAAATTGTAAACAGAAGGTCTGTTTATTGTGTCATCTGTCTAACATAAGTTTGCTGGAAAGATTGTCAACAGAAGATCTGTTTATTGTGTCATCTGTCTAACATAAGTTTGCTGGAGAGATTGTCAACAGAAGATCTGTTTATTGTGTCATTTTCCTAACATAAGTTTGCTGGAGAGATTGTCAACAGAAGATCTGTTTATTGTGTCATCTGTCTAACATAAGTTTGCTGGAGAGATTGTCAACATAAGGTCTGTTTATTGTGTCATCTGTCTAACATAAATTTGCTGGAGAGATTGTCAACAGAAGATCTGTTTATTGTGTCATCTGTTTAATATAAGTTTGCTGGAGAGATTGTCAACAGAAGGTCTGTTTATTGTGTCATCTGTCTAAAATAAGTAAGGTGGAGAGATTGTCAACAGAAGGTCTGTTTATTGTGTCATCTGTCTAACATAAGTTTGATGGAGAGATTGTCAACAGAAGGTCTGTTTATTGTGTCATCTGCCTAACATACGTTTGCTGGAGAGATTGTCAACAGAAAGTTTGTTTATTGTGTCATCTGTCTAACATAAGTTGGCTATGGAGATTGTAAACAGAAAGATTGTTTATTGTGTCATCTGTCTAACATAAGTTTGCTGGAGAGATTGTCAACAGAAAGTGTTTATTGTGTCATCTGTTCAACATAAGTTTGATGAAGAGATTGTAAACAGAAGGTCTGTTTATTGTGTCATCTGCCTAACATAAGTTTGCTGGAGAGATTGTCAACAGAAGGTCTGTTTATTGTGTCATCTGCCTAACATAAGTTTGATGGAGAGATTGTAAACAGAAGGTTTGTTTATTGTGTCATCTGTCTAACATAAGTTTGCTGGAGAGATTGTCAACAGAAGGTCTGTTTATTGTGTCATCTGCCTAACATAAGTTTGATGGAGAGATTGTAAACAGAAGGTCTGTTTATTGTGTCATCTGTCTAACATAAGTTTGCTGGAAAGATTGTCAACAGAAGATCTGTTTATTGTGTCATCTGTCTAACATAAGTTTGCTGGAGAGATTGTCAACAGAAGATCTGTTTATTGTGTCATTTGCCTAACATAAGTGTGCTGGAGAGATTGTCAACAGAAGATCTGTTTATTGTGTCATCTGCCTAACATAAGTTTGCTGGAGAGATTGTCAACAGAAGGTTTGTTTATTGTGTCATCTGTTTAACATAAGTTGGCTATGGAGATTGTAAACAGAAAGATTGTTTATTGTGTCATCTGTCTAACATAAGTTTGCTGGAGAGATTGTCAACAGAAAGTTTGTTTATTGTGTCATCTGTTCAACAAAAGTTTGATGAAGAGATTGTAAACAGAAGGTCTGTTTATTGTGTCATCTGCCTAACATAAGTTTGCTGGAGAGATTGTCAACAGAAGGTCTGTTTATTGTGTCATCTGCCTACATAAGTTTGCTGGAGAGATTGTCAACAGAAGGTCTGTTTATTTTGTCATCTGTCTAACATAAGTTTGCTAGAGAGATTGTAAACAGAAGGTCTGTTTATTTTGTCATCTTCCTAAAATAAGTTTGCTGGAGAGATTGTCAACAGAAGGTCTGTTTATTGTGTCATCTGTCTAACATAAGTTTGCTGGAGAGATTGTCAACAGAAGGTCTGTTTATTGTGTCATCTGCCTTACATAAGTTTGCTGCAGAGATTGTCAACAGTAGGTTTGTTTATTGTGTCATCTGTCTAACATAAGTTTGCTGGAGAGATTGTCAACAGGTCTGTTTATTGTGTCATCTGCCTAACATAAGTTTGATGGAGAGATTGTCAACAGATGGTCTGTTTATTGTGTGATCTGTCTAACATAAGTTTGCTGGAGAGATTGTCAACAGAAAGTCTGTTTATTGTGTCATCTGTCTAACATAAGTTTGCTGGAGAGATTGTCAACAGAAGGTCTGTTTATTTTGTCATCTGTCTAACATAAGTTTGCTGGAGAGATTGTCAACAGAAGGTTTGTTTATTGTGTCATCAGTCTTAAATAAGTTTGCTGGAGAGATTGTAAACAGAAGGTCTGTTTATTTTGTCATCTTCCTAAAATAAGTTTGCTGGAGAGATTGTCAACAGAAGGTCTGTTTATTGTGTCATCTGTCTAACATAAGTTTGCTGGAGAGATTGTCAACAGAAGGTTTGTTTATTGTGTCATCTGCCTAACATAAGTTTGCTGGAGAGATTGTAAACAGAAGGTCTGTTTATTGTGTCATCTGTCTAACATAAGTTTGATGGAGAGATGGTCAACAGAAGGTCTGTTTATTTTGTCATCTGCCTAACATAAGTTAGATGGAGATATTGTAAATAGAAGGCCTGTTTATTGTGTCATCTGTCTAACATACGTTTGCTGGAGAGATTGTCAACAGAAGGTCTGTTTATTGTGTCATTTGTCTAACATAAGTTTGCTGGAGAGATTGTAAACAGAAGGTCTGTTTATTGTGTCATCTGCCTTACATAAGTGTGCTGGAGAGACTGTCAACAGAAAGTTTGTTTATTGTGTCATCTGTCTAACATAAGTTTGCTGGAGAGATTGTCAACAGAAAGTTTGTTTATTGTGTCATCTGTCTAACATAAGTTTGCTGGGGAGATTGTAAACAGAAGGTCTGTTTATTGTGTCATGTTCCTAACATAAGTTTGCTGGAGAGATTGTCAACAGAAGGTCTGTTTATTGTGTCATCTGTCTAACATAAGTTTGCTGGAGAGATTGTAAACAGAAGGTCTGTTTATTTTGTCATCTTCCTAACATAAGTTTGCTGGAGAGATTGTCAACAGAATGTCTGTTTATTGTGTCATCTGTCTAACATAAGTTTGCTGGAGAGATTGTCAACAGAAGGTTTGTTTATTGTGTCATCTGCCTAACATAAGTTTGCTGGAGAGATTGTAAACAGAAGGTCTGTTTATTGTGTCATCTGTCTAACATAAGTTAGCTGAGGAGATTGTAAGCAGAAGTTTATTGTGTCATCTGTCTAACATAAGTTTGCTGGGGAGATTGTCAACAGAAGGTCTGTTTATTGTGTCATCTGTCTAACATAAGTTTGCTGGGGAGATTGTAAACAGAAGGTCTGTTTATTGTGTCATCTGTCTAACATAAGTTTGCTGGAGAGATTGTCAACAGAAGGTTTGTTTACTGTGTCATCTGTCTAACATAAGTTTTCTGGAGAGATTGTAAACAGAAGGTCTGTTTATTGTGTCATCTGTCTAACATAAGTTTGATGGAGAGATTGTCAACAGAAGGTCTGTTTATTTTGTCATCTGCCTAACATAAGTTAGATGGAGATATTGTTAAAAGAAGGCCTGTTTATTGTGTCATCTGTCTAACATCCTTTTGCTGGAGAGATTGTCAACAGAAGGTCTGTTTATTGTGTCATTTGTCTAATATAAGTTTGCTGGAGAGATTGTAAACAGAAGGTCTGTTTATTGTGTCATCTGTCTAACATAAGTTTGCTGGGGAGATTGTAAACAGAAGGTCTGTTTATTGTGTCATGTTCCTAACATAAAGTTGCTGGAGAGATTGTCAACAGAAGGTCTGTTTATTGTGTCATCTGTCTAACATAAGTTTGCTGGAGAGATTGTAAACAGAAGGTCTGTTTATTGTGTCATCTGCCTTACATAAGTTTGATGGAGAGATTTCAACAGAAAGTTTGTTTATTGTGTCATCTGTCTAACATAAGTTTGCTGGGGAGATTGTAAACGGAAAGATTGTTTATTGTGTCATCTGTCCAACATAAGTTTGCTGGAGAGATTGTCAACAGAAAGTTTGTTTATTGTGTCATCTGTCTAACATAAGTTTGCTGGGGAGATTGTAAACAGAAGGTCTGTTTATTGTGTCATGTTCCTAACATAAAGTTGCTGGAGAGATTGTCAACAGAAGGTCTGTTTATTGTGTCATCTGTCTAACATAAGTTTGCTGGAGAGATTGTAAACAGAAGGTCTGTTTATTGTGTCATCTGCCTTACATAAGTTTGATGGAGAGATTGTCAACAGAAAGTTTGTTTATTGTGTCATCTGTCTAACATAAGTTTGCTGGGGAGATTGTAAACAGAAAGATTGTTTATTGTGTCATCTGCCTAACATAAGTTTGCTAGAGAGATTGTAAACAGTAGGTTTGTTTATTGTGTCATCTGTCTAACATAAGTTTGCTGGAGAGATTGTCAACAGAAGGTCTTTTTATTTTGTCATCTGTCTAACATAAGTTAGCTGGAGAGATTGTCAACAGAAGGTTTGTTTATTGTGTCATCAGTCTTACATAAGTTTGCTGGAGAGATTGTAAACAGAAGGTCTGTTTATTTTGTCATCTTCCTAAAATAAGTTTGCTGGAGAGATTGCCAACAGAAGGTCTGTTTATTGTGTCATCTGTCTAACATAAGTTTGCTGGAGAGATTGTCAACAGAAGGTTTGTTTATTGTGTCATCTGCCTAACATAAGTTTGCTGGAGAGATTGTAAACAGAAGGTCTGTTTATTGTGTCATCTGTCTAACATCCTTTTGCTGGAGAGATTGTCAACAGAAGGTCTGTTTATTGTGTCATTTGTCTAATATAAGTTTGCTGGAGAGATTGTAAACAGAAGGTCTGTTTATTGTGTCATCTGCCTTACATAAGTGTGCTGGAGAGATTGTCAACAGAAAGTTTGTTTATTGTGTCATCTGTCTAACATAAGTTAGCTGGAGAGATTGTCAACAGAAGGTCTGTTTATTGTGTCATCTGTCTAACATAAGTTTGCTGGAGAGATTGTAAACAGAAGGTCTGTTTATTGTGTCAATTGTCTGACATAAGTTAGATGCAGATTGTAAACAGAAGGTCTGTTTATTGTGTTATCTGTCTAACATAAGTTTGCTGGAGAGATTGTCAACAGAAGGTCTGTTTATTGTGTCATTTGCCTAACATAAGTTTGCTGGAGAGATTGTCAACAGAAAGTTTGTTTATTGTGTCATCTGTCTAACATAAGTTTGCTGGTGAGATTGTAAACAGAAAGTTTGTTTATTGTGTCATCTGCCTAACATAAGTTTGCTGGAGAGATTGTCAACAGAAGGTCTGTTTAGTGTGTCATCTGCCTAACATAAGTTTGATGAAGAGATTGTAAATAGAAGGCCTGTTTATTGTGTCATCTGTCTAACATAAGTTAGCTGGAGAGATTGTCAACAGATGGTCTGTTTAGTGTGTCGTCTGCCTAACATAACTTTGCTGGAGAGATTGTCAACAGAAGGTCTGTTTATTGTGTAATATGCCTAACATAAGTTTTCTGGAGAGATTGTCAACAGAAGGTTGGGTTATTGTGTCATCTGTCTAACATAAGTTAGCTGGAGAGATTGTCAATAGAAGATCTGTTTATTGTGTCATCTGCCTGACATAAGTTTGCTGGAGAGGTTGTCAACAGAAGGTCCTTTTACAGGAACCAACAACTGGTTTAGATATCAGTATTTATAACAAGGTTTACTATTACAGGAACCAACAACTGGTTTAAATATCAGTATTTATAACAAGGTTTACTATTACAGGAACCAACAACTGGTTTAGATGCCAGTACAGCTTACAGTTTGATTCAGACTCTCAAGACATTGGCACAAACCAAGAATAAGACAATTGTAGCAACCATACATCAGCCATCTTCTAAAATGTTTTATCTTTTTGATAAACTTCTGCTGTTATGTAATGGACAGGTATTAGTTATTTTGGTTAATTTTCATGAACTTGGTAGGAAAGAAAAGCTTTTAACAAAATTTGAATAGTAGTTTTCTGTATAAAAATATATAGATATGGATATGGTACGATTGCCAATAAGACAAATTTTTACCAGAGTTTTGATATGAAGATAAAAGTTAATATAGGTCACTTTACTTGCTTCAAAAATGGAAAAAAATATCATACAGTATGAAACGGGATGGAAACGGGATGGAAATGGGCATCATCATAAACTCAGGTGTAAATATAAGGATTCTTTATTGAAACTCTTAGGAAAACAGTTGTCTCATATAAAGACCCTACAAAACGTAATCATAAAATACTTTAAATACTGGTGCAAAGAAAGATAACTCTGATATGTTTATGAACAAGTACATTTCACTGTATAACATTCTAAATAGAATAATATTTTCATTCTCTTTTACATCTATATTTCTGTCTCAAAGACTCAACTTAAAATTGTGTCTTGCATGTGTTAATATACTCTACATGAATTCAGTAAATAGTAATAAACTAAGCAAAACAGTTAAGCATTTAAATATCTACATGCAGCAACTAAACAAAGTAAAGTAAACAAAATAAGCAAATTATTAACTAATTTGAAAACAACATAATAAAACTCTTTGCTTACCTCAAGTGCTAATTTGAAGGTCACAAGACTAACATCATATGTGTATGGCTACATCAAATAATAACCTAAAGATAAATATTAATTTATAACTAATGTGTTCCATGTCTACAATATGACTTCATAATATGAACACAAACCAAAAATAAGAAAATATGTTCCCTAAGATACTCAAACATAATAAAGGTTTAAAATGAATATTTAACTATTTAATTACTTCTTATTTATACACAAGAAAACTCTTTCTTTCTAATAAATGTTATGGTTAATTAAATGTATTTATCATTCATAAATGTCATATTTACACTACAGATTCATTTCTCCATTCAATCTAATCAATCTAACTAAATCTTGCATACTCTGTTAAAAACTATTGGAGAAAAGTATATACAACTGACCTGTAAAGTAGTAAATCTGAAAAGATTCAGCAATAAATATAACAATAAATGTACATCAAGCCAATTTACAAACTCCAGAATTGTGAAAAATAACTGCTCAATTTGACAGTTGAAATGAAAGTGAGCAGAATAATAGAATTTCCCTCCATAAAAATACCCTTATTTAAGCATAGAGTTAAACAGAAGTTGAAGGAACAAAAATAACATGTGACAAAAATCACTATCAATAAGAAATATAGACTTAATTAAGATTCTAGTCAGCTATAAAATAACCCGACTGGAAAATTAGAACACAAGAACTGAAAAGATAATGGCCTAATTTAAACAATTAGATTCAAGAAAAACACATATGCCAGACATGAACCAATGACAACCAATGAATTACAGGTTCCTGACTTAGGACAACAGAGTTGGGTGGGTTAAACATGTTGGTGAGTGCTTCCTCCTAACCTGGGACAACATAGTTTGGTGGGTTAAACATGTTGGTGAGTGCTTCCTACTAGCCTGGGACAACATATTTGGGTGGGTTAAACATGTTGGTGAGTGCTTCCTCCTAACCTGGGACAACATAGTTGGGTGGGTTAAACATGTTGGTGAGTGCTTCCTCCTAACCTGGGACAACATAGTTGGGTGGGTTAAACATGTTGGGGAGTGCTTCCTCCTAACCTGGGACAACAGAGTTGGGTGGGTTAAACATGTTGGTGAGTGCTTCCTCCTAACCTGGGACAACATGGTTGGGTGGGTTAAACATGTTGGTGAGTGCTTCCTCCTAACCTGGGACAACATAGTTGGGTGGGTTAAACATGTTGGGGAGTGCTTCCTCCTAACCTGGGACAACAGAGTTGGGTGGGTTAAACATGTTGGTGAGTGCTTCCTCCTAACCTGGGACAACATAGTTGGGTGGGTTAAACATGTTGGTGAGTGCTTCCTACTAACCTGGGACAACATAGTTGGGTGGGTTAAACATGTTGGTGAGTGCTTCCTCCTAACCTGGGACAACATAGTTGGGTGGGTTAAACATATTGGGGAGTGCTTCCTCCTAACCTGGGACAACATAGTTGGGTGGGTTAAACATGTTGGTGAGTGCTTCCTCCTAACCTGGAACAACATGGTTGGGTGGGTTAAACATGTTGGTGAGTGCTTCCTCCTAACCTGGGACAACATAGTTGGGTGGGTTAAACATGTTGGTGAGTGCTTCCTACTAACCTGGGACAACATAGTTGGGTGGGTTAAACATGTTGGGGAGTGCTTCCTCCTAACCTGGGACAGTGGTGTTACATTAATGATCACAACTTATTGTGAAATGGCCAAACTCAATAGATCAGTGTGAAGCACAAATATACCAACTAAAATATTACTGCCACATAACTCCTATAGCAAACCAAATCACTAGGTACTCTGTAAAACATGGAGGACATTGCATAGTTTGTGTTGAGTGTCATATCCTATTGGTAGTTATTAATATTAACCTGAGTTTTCAAGTTTTCTGAGTAGTGGTGTTTTGCTGAGATTCTAATATACTAATCAATCTAAATAGTAGGTTTTGACTTTTTTAGACTGGATTTGTCTGTTCAGGCTTGTTTTGATTGAGTACTTATGGCAGATAATTGAAATTTAGTTTATCCCAGTTCTTTCCCTCATCATCTATTTGGAACTGGAACCAAAGTATTTTCCCATTTTTTCAATGCAATTTTATCACAATTGAGGGACAGATTTGTTATTCTCTAAATTAGACTCCAACATTTCAATTGCTTTTAATAATAGAAGTCCCCTTCATGGTCTCTTGGATAGTTCTCCAAGATTCATGACCAGCATCTAAGAGAGCAATACAATTTTGAGTATTGATCAAGTTATTTTATCAACTGGCTAAAATGGAACATAAATTTGGGCCCATTTACTCAGACAATCAACCATCAATATATTTTTGAATCACTTAGAATTCAACAGAAGTTGAAGGATGGATGTATACCCTTATTTAAGCATAGAGTTATCCAGAAGTTGAAGGATGAATGAATACCTTTATTTAAGCATAGAATTTAACAGAAGCTGAAGGATGGATGTATACCCTTATTTAAGCATAGAGTTAAACAGAAGTTGAAGGATGGATGTATACCCTTATTTAAGCAAAGAATTTAACAGAAGTTGAAGGATGGATGTATACCCTTATTTAAGCATAGAATTTAACAGAAGTTGAAGGATGGATGTATACCCTTATTTAAGCATAGAATTTAACAGAAGCTGAAGGATGGATGTATACCCTTATTTAAGCAAAGAATTTAACAGAAGTTGAAGGATAGATGTATACCCTTATTTAAGCATAGAATTTAACAGAAGTTGAAGGATGGATGTATACCCTTATTGAAGCATAGAATTTAACAGAAGTTGAAGGATAGATGTATACCCTTATTTAAGCATAGAATTTAACAGAAGTTGAAGGATGAATGAATACCCTTATTTAAGCATAGAATTTAACAGAAGTTGAAGGATGGATGTATACCCTTCTTTAAGCATAGAGTTAAACAGAAGTTGAAGGATGAATGAATACCCTTATTTAAGCATAGAATTTAACAGAAGTTGAAGGATGGATGTATACCCTTATTTAAGCATAGAATTTAACAGAAGTTGAAGGATGGATGTATACCCTTATTTAAGCATAAAGTTAAACAGAAGTTGAAGGATGAATGAATACCCTTATTTAAGCATAGAATTTAACAGAAGCTGAAGGATGGATGTATACCCTTATTTAAGCAAAGAATTAAACAGAAGTTGAAGGATGGATGTATACCCTTATTTAAGCATAGAGTTAAACAGAAGTTGAAGGATGAATGAATACCCTTATTTAAGCATAGAATTTAACAGAAGTTGAAGGATGAATGTATACCCTTATTTAAGCATAGAATTTAACAGAAGTTGAAGGATGGATGTATACCCTTATTTAAGCATAGAGTTAAACAGAAGTTGAAGGATGAATGAATACCCTTATTTAAGCATTGAATTTAACAGAAGTTGAAGGATGGATGTATACCCTTATTTAAGCATAGAATTTAACAGAAGCTGAAGGATGGATGTATACCCTTATTTAAGCATAGAATTTAACAGAAGCTGAAGGATGGATGTATACCCTTATTTAAGCATATAATTTAACAGAAGTTGAAGGATGGATGTATACCCTTATTTAAGCATATAATTTAACAGAAGTTGAAGGATGGATGTATACCCTTATTTAAGCAAAGAATTTAACAGAAGTTGAAGGATGGATGTATACCCTTATTTAAGCATATAATTTAACAGAAGTTGAAGGATGGATGTATACCCTTATTTAAGCAAAGAATTTAACAGAAGTTGAAGGATGGATGTATACCCTTATTTAAGCATAGAATTTAACAGAAGTTGAAGGATTGATGTATACCCTTATTTAAGCATAGAATTTAACAGAAGTTGAAGGATGGATGTATACCCTTATTTAAGCATAGAATTTAACAGAAGTTGAAGGATGGATGTATACCCTTATTTAAGCATAGAGTTAAACAGAAGTTGAAGGATGGATGTATACCCTTATTTAAGCATAGAGTTAAACAGAAGTTGAAGGATGGATGTATACCCTTATTTAAGCATAGAGTTAAACAGAAGTTGAAGGATGGATGTATACCCTTATTTAAGCATAAAGTTAAACAGAAGTTGAAGGATGAATGAATACCCTTATTAAAGCATTGAATTTAACAGAAGTTGAAGGATGGATGTATACCCTTATTTAAGCATAGAATTTAACAGAAGCTGAAGGATGGATGTATACCCTTATTTAAGCAAAGAATTAAACAGAAGTTGAAGGATGGATGTATACCCTTATTTAAGCATAGAGTTAAACAGAAGTTGAAGGATGAATGAATACCCTTATTTAAGCATAGAATTTAACAGAAGTTGAAGGATGAATGTATACCCTTATTTAAGCATAGAATTTAACAGAAGTTGAAGGATGGATGTATACCCTTATTTAAGCATAGAGTTAAACAGAAGTTGAAGGATGAATGAATACCCTTATTTAAGCATTGAATTTAACAGAAGTTGAAGGATGGATGTATACCCTTATTTAAGCATAGAATTTAACAGAAGCTGAAGGATGGATGTATACCCTTATTTAAGCATAGAATTTAACAGAAGCTGAAGGATGGATGTATACCCTTATTTAAGCATATAATTTAACAGAAGTTGAAGGATGGATGTATACCCTTATTTAAGCATATAATTTAACAGAAGTTGAAGGATGGATGTATACCCTTATTTAAGCAAAGAATTTAACAGAAGTTGAAGGATGGATGTATACCCTTATTTAAGCATATAATTTAACAGAAGTTGAAGGATGGATGTATACCCTTATTTAAGCATAAAGTTAAACAGAAGTTGAAGGATGAATGTATACCCTTATTTAAGCATAGAATTTAACAGAAGCTGAAGGATGGATGTATACCCTTATTTAAGCATAGAATTTAACAGAAGCTGAAGGATGGATGTATACCCTTATTTAAGCAAAGAATTAAACAGAAGTTGAAGGATGGATGTATACCCTTATTTAAGCATAGAGTTAAACAGAAGTTGAAGGATGAATGAATACCCTTATTTAAGCATAGAATTTAACAGAAGTTGAAGGATGAATGTATACCCTTATTTAAGCATAGAATTTAACAGAAGTTGAAGGGTGGATGTATACCCTTATTTAAGCATAGAGTTAAACAGAAGTTGAAGGATGAATGAATACCCTTATTTAAGCATTGAATTTAACAGAAGTTGAAGGATGGATGTATACCCTTATTTAAGCATAGAATTTAACAGAAGCTGAAGGATGGATGTATACCCTTATTTAAGCATAGAATTTAACAGAA
This sequence comes from Mytilus edulis, assembly GCF_963676685.1. NCBI lineage: Eukaryota > Metazoa > Mollusca > Bivalvia > Mytilida > Mytilidae > Mytilus > Mytilus edulis. The sequence goes on along the minus strand of NC_092350.1, from coordinate 77,760,077 downwards.
GCTGAAGGATGGATGTATACCCTTATTTAAGCATAGAATTTAACAGAAGTTGAAGGATTGATGTATACCCTTATTTAAGCATATAATTTAACAGAAGTTGAAGGATGGATGTATACCCTTATTTAAGCAAAGAATTTAACAGAAGTTGAAGGATGGATGTATACCCTTATTTAAGCATATAATTTAACAGAAGTTGAAGGATGGATGTATACCCTTATTTAAGCAAAGAATTTAACAGAAGTTGAAGGATGGATGTATACCCTTATTTAAGCATAGAATTTAACAGAAGTTGAAGGATTGATGTATACCCTTATTTAAGCATAGAATTTAACAGAAGTTGAAGGATGGATGTATACCCTTATTTAAGCATAGAATTTAACAGAAGTTGAAGGATGGATGTATACCCTTATTTAAGCATAGAGTTAAACAGAAGTTGAAGGATGGATGTATACCCTTATTTAAGCATAGAGTTAAACAGAAGTTGAAGGATGGATGTATACCCTTATTTAAGCATAGAGTTAAACAGAAGTTGAAGGATGGATGAATACCCTTATTTAAGCATAGAGTTTAACAGAAGTTGAAGGATGGATGTATACCCTTATTTAAGCATAGAATTTAGCAGAAGTTGAAGGATGGATGTATACCCTTATGTAAGCATAGAATTTAACAGAAGTTGAAGGATGGATGAATACCCTTATTTAAGCATAGAGTTTAACAGAAGTTGAAGGATGGATGAATACCCTTATTTAAGCATAGAGTTTAACAGAAGTTGAAGGATGGATGTATATCCTTATTTAAGCATAGAATTTAACAGAAGTTGAAGGATGGATGTATCCACTTATTTAAGCAATGAATTTAACAGAAGTTGAAGGATGGATGTATACCCTTATTTAAGCATAGAATTAAACAGAAGTTGAAGGATGGATGTTTACCCTTTTTTAAGCATAATTTAACAGAAGTTGAATGATGAATGAATACCCTTAATTTAAGCATAGAGTTAAACAGAAGTTGAAGGATTAATGAAGCCCTTATTTAAGCATCTTTACATTTTTATCTTGGTACAATATCCCATTTAAAAGATGATAAATTTATAAAGCGACTTCATTCCTGGATACTCTATATACTGCTATTTCATTTATTCTACTAACAATGTTGCCAAAATTTTTTCTTTAAAAATTTCTTCACAAACATATTTGCATATTTTCTGCACATATACTGGTATTGGAACAGAAGTTAGAGAAATGCTAGTAGAACAATACTTTTGTAGGAAATATTTTTGTTTTTCTATAGAGACTGAAAATAATAATGGAAGTTGATGCCATACCTTTAAGCCCTAGAGGATCAGCCATTTTTCGGTGACTTTGAAGCATCTTAAGACGATATAAAATATGGAGATGTGATATGATTACCAATGGAACAACTGTCCACCAGAGACCAAATATCATAAAAGTTAGGAAATATAGATCATTCAGACCTTCAGCAATGAGCAAGATAGCAACTATAAAAGGTTATAAAATATAAAACAATTCAAGACACGAATATCATCAGCCAGATTTAGGCTCAAAACAACCATTGAACAAGAAAAACTTTTAAATAGCACTATCAGCTATTATACCGTCAAAACATTATTTTTTACAAAAACTGTTCACGTAAAATTAGGCCATTCATGCAGTTAAGTATAAATTTATATATAAATTAAAAAATCAAAAACTGCATGAAGAGAGCACAAAATTGTGATTTACAAGTAAGATGTAAAAAATGTGAATTAAAGATGGAAAGGAATGTTTCTGCTTAAAACCCTAAAAAATATTAGAAATGAAAAATGGAACAGTAAATCCCAAATTGTCAACTAAACGCCACTACCATCAAATGAATCACATGTAAATGTTTTAACAAACCATAGTTTGCTTTTAATTTGATTATTCTTTGCCTTGATGCACATTCCATTGAAACTTGATATCATCCAGTTTGTTTTTCAAATGACAGACCTATTTTTTTTAAAGGAAATAATTGTGGGTAAATATATATATATATCAATATATATGATCCTGGCACTTAATTTTTTATTTTAGATGATTTTCATTTAATTCAATTGGTTTTTGGAAAGTTTGCTATAGCTTGCTATAGCAATAAACTTTCTTAAGGCATCGGCCTCTAATCAGAAAAGAGACAGACTATCTTACTTTAGGAAGTGTGTCCTACTTCTAGATAATGTAGTACTGGTGTTTGAAAACTAATAATAGAAAGATGCTTTCGAAATTTTGAGCTCTTCTATTTTAATAGCATACAGCTTGAATTAAAATGTACTGAATTTTCATCGATAAATCAAATAATTCAACTTCATTTGAAAATGACGAACAAACACTACTTAGTGGATCTGCGCTACGCGGAAAGTAAAATCAATACACACACAAGACTAAATTATGATTTTATCGGTATGTCAGATCCATATATGTGTGCCTCCAAACGGGAGTACTATAATCCCGGTTTCAAAGGTTTCCTACCTTCCTCCGGTTGAAGAGAAAATTAATACCGTGTTTAAAATATTTCATGAATGAACATTTTTCGTCACTTACTACGATTTTTACAAATGTTTATGCAATAGATAAAAGCCCGAGAGTATCTCATTTCATCTCAGCCCACAACAAACTTGGACTATAATAAACTCTGCCTTTTACATATTCCGCATTAGAAATCGGACTTTGACAAAATTCGTAATTATACTAATTGCTATTAAGACTCCTCAGAAACTTACAAAACCTTTGAATAGACTTATTAAGAAGGGATATAATTACGATACTTTTGTCAAGTCATTAAAGATTGCATATTTTGGTGTTAATATTGAGTCACTGATAAGGTCTTTGCATCGGAACTAAACACATTTTTTTTTTTTTTTAAAAACAGTTGTTGGCATGACACGGGTTATGTTCTTCTCATATATGTTATGATGGTATGATACTAAACCCCTAACGGGAAGGATTGTGCCTGATGTTCATATGATGAAATCATAATCTTTCAGTCAGTTTAATTGAAGTCTGGAGCTGGCATGTCAGTTAACTGCTAGTAGTCTGTTGTTATTTATGTATTTTTGTCATTTTGTTTATTTTCTTTGGTTACATCTTCTGACATCAGACTCGGATTTCTCTTGAACTGAATTTTAATGTGCGTATTGTTATGCGTTTACTTTACTACATTGGTTAGAGGTATAGGGGGAGGGTTGAGATCTCACAAACATGTTTAACCCCGCCGCATTTTTGCGCCTGTCCCAAGTCAGGAGCCTCTGGCCTTTGTTAGTCTTGTATTATTTTAATTTTAGTTTCTTGTGTACAATTTGGAAATTAGTATGGCGTTCATTATCACTGGACTAGTATATATTTGTTTAGGGGCCAGCTGAAGGATGCCTCCGGGTGCGGGAATTTCTCGCTACATTGAAGACCTGTTGGTGACCCTCTGCTGTTGTTTTTTATTTGGTCGGGTTGTTGTCTCTTTGACACATTCCCCATTTCCATTCTCAATTTTATCCTAAACAAAGTTTTAGCTCAGTTCTTATTATTTTTCTTCATGGGGTCTATTTAGTTGTATTTTGAGGGGCCAACAGAAGGGAGCAATTTACTATAGAACCCTATGGGATTTTTCTTTAATTTTCAATAACAATAATAATTTTTAAAACTTCAAAACAGTATCAGTGACAGACACACATGGTTTTCAGTATTGGTCACAAGACCATAATACAACTCAAATTAATTAAATTTAGGTTGAGTTCATTGTGTCACCCCACCCAACCCCTCATGTTTGAGAACTTAAAAACAGTCAGATCCCCACCCCTAAACCATATATATTCTTATACGTTACAATAAAACAAATCAAATGAAATAAAAGGCGAGTCCCCTGGGGTCACTCTCACCCCCTGGTTGTTTGAGATCTTGTTTACAGTTGAGATCCCCACCCATATACCATATATATTATTGTATGGGACAATGAAATAAATCAAATGAAATATAGAGGAACTCCAGAGGGGTCAGTCAATCCACCCATTACTTTTTGAAAACTTGTAAACGTTTGAGATCCCCACCCCTAAACCAAATATATTTTTGTATGTGGCAACAAAATAAATCAAATGAAATAAAGTGAGAGTTCCATTGGGTCAGCCCCACCCCGTCATGTTTGAGAACTTGGAAACGGTAGAGATCCCCACCCCTAGACCATATATATTTTTGTATGGGGCAACAAAACAAATCAAATGAAATAAAGTGGGAGTCCCTTTGGGTCAGCCCCACTCCCTGTTGTTTGACAACTTGGAAATGGTCAAGATCCCCACCCCTTAACCATATATATTCTTGTACTGGACAATAAAACAAACCAAATACAAAAGAAGGCGAGTCCCCAGGAGTCACTCCCACCCCCTTGTTGTTTGAGAACTTGTAACCTGTTGAGATCCCCACCCAAAAACCATATATACTTTTGTATGGGACAATAAAATAAATCAAATGAAATATAGAAGAAGTCCACAGGGGTGACCCCACCCCCTTCTTTTTGAAAACTTGTAATCGGTCAAGATCCCCACCCCTAAACCAAATATATTCTTTTATATGGGGCAACAAAACAAAACAAATGAAATTTAGTGGGAGTCCCTCTGGGTCATCCCCAATCCCTCATGTTTGAGAACTTGTAACCGTTGAGATCCCCAACCCTTAACCATAAATATTCTTGTATTGGACAATAAAACGGATAAAATGAAATATAAGGAGAGTCCCTCTGTGTAACACCACCCCATCCTGTTTTGAGAACTTGTAAACAGTTAAGATCCACCCCTTCTTTTCGAAAACTTGAAAACTGTTGAAATCCCCAGACTGAAACAACATATATTCTTGTATGGAATAATAAAACAAATCAGATGAAATAAAAGGCTAGTCCCCTAGGGTCACTCTTACCCCTACCTCCTGCCTGTTTGAGACCTTGTAAACTGTCTATATCCCTACCCCTAAATAATGAATATTACTGTACATGATTTCAAGAAGATTTGAATGACTTACAGGTGTAATACTTAGACTTCACTTGTGCATATCACTTTACTAGACCAGACCCATTTGTATTGGACTTTGCTTAAGGTCAGGCGACCGTGGGAATGACTTATTTTGAGAGCTTTGTTTGGGAGACTTCGTAGCAGCATCCTGTTACAATTATTTCTTGATTAAATTTTTTTTTCTTTTTTAAGTAGGAAAAAAAGTTAACCATGCAATCTACACATTTGCAATCTATTTGAAATATTACAATCTACCGTTGCAAACTTTCCACAGGTGCTATCCAGCACTTTGATTTAAGTTAACACTTGAGAAGTGGAAATGAAGATTAAAAGTATACATTTATCATGTTTATATTTGAATTTAGTTTATATTGAAATTGATAAAGTCTTACTAATTACAGATGGCATATTTTGGTGAAACTAGACTTGTTGTGGATCATTTTGAAGATGCAGGAATTCCAGTGCCATCGTGGTACAACCCAGCTGACTTTATTAGTAAGTGGACATTTAACTTCTTTACCTCTGTTTGTCCATCAGTCAGTGGTACTGTTTGTCCGTCTGTCAGTGGTACTGTTTGTCCGTCTGTCAGTGGTACTGTTAGTCCGTCTGTCAGTGGAACCACAGGAATCGGAAGTTCTATCAATAAAATTCTGTAAATAATAAAGTCGACCTCTCTACCAGAAGCTCTATTGATAGTCCACTTTATTATTTACAGAATTTTATTGATAGAACTTCCGATTCCTGTGGTGGAACTGTAAGTCCATCTGTCAGTGGTACTGTTAGTCTGTCTGTCAGTGGTACTGTTAGTCCGTCTGTCAGTGGTACTGTTAGTCCGTCTGTCAGTGGTACTGTTAGTCCGTCTATCAGTGGTACTGTTAGTCCGTCTATCAGTGGTACTGTTAGTCCGTCTGTCAGTGGTACTGTTAGTCCGTCGGTCATTGGTACTGTTAGTCCATCGGTCATTGGTACTGTTAGTCCATTGGTCAGTGGTTCTGTTAGTCTGTCTGTCAGTGGAACTGTTAGTTCGTTTGTCAGTGGTACTGTTAGTCTGTCTGGCAGTGGTACTGTTAGTCCATCTGTCGGTCCCATCAATATTTTCATCTTATCTTTCTCAGTAACTACTTGACAAGGATTTCTGAAATTTAGTTTCAGCATACCTGTCAACTGACTTGTATTCTGCGGGTGTGACCCGAGATTTTCACAATTCTGAGGGATCACCTGGAACACCCACCGGGTCATTGAAATAACCCGGGAATTCCGAAAATGACCCGATTTCACCCGTATTTCTTAGCCTTGAGAATGATTTCATAAGTAATATTCCTTTGAAATACCGGCAAATTCGTAATTCTTCCATGAACAGGAAGCTCATCTAGCTATGTAAACTGTCAAATTAAGTGACCCATTAAGTGCATGGCTTCACTTGACAGCTTTGGTGTCAAACACACTGTTAATTAACACCAATTACATTAGCTTTAGGTCGTAAATAAATTGCATCATTGGTTTACAAACTGAACTAGAGTTACTTCCCCTTATTTGTCACCATTTAAAATTATTCCTTATATTTACGTTTTATTTGAGAAAAAGATTAAATCATAAAAATTTAAAATTCAAATACATATTGAAAAATAACTTTTCATTATTTTTATACCTTTATACAATTTTTTAAAAAAAGTTGAAAACTATTTTTTATATTTATACTTCCTTTAACTGTATTACTATATTTTATCATAGTCTAATTTCCTTGTAAAATGAAAAATATTTAAGAATTACATACAATTCTAGTGTTTGATGATTGTACTATTTTTTCTCAAAAAGTAAAGCACATAAGACTGAGTCACACAAATTTATAAAAATCTTTAAAATTGCAATGAAATAATATTTAATAAGATTAAAAATGACTTAACAAAGTGAACATGCATTGATGTTTTGGTATCTTTGATATACATTATAAGAAAATGTACCATAAATACTTAAATTCAGCTCGAAAAAGTTCGTACTCGTTATGACCTGAGATTTGATTCTTCAATGCAGGTCACAGGGGCGGATCCAGGAATTTATTAGGGGGTGGTCACCTTTTGAAATCTTAAATTAAAATTCAATTTTTTTATGGCCCCTTATAGGAAGATTCTGTTTGCCACAAAGCAAAACACACTTGCATATAGATTTCAAAACAGTTCTGTTTGCTTTTATACGTTCATTCATTGCTTTATCAATAAATGTTTGAATATCAGTAGTCCTTTGCTCAATGTTGTCAAGAAAAAGTTGAGCTTTTGCTCTAGCTTCAGTATGACTTTTTTTTACATGATTTCTCATCACGGCCGAAATGATCGTTAAGTCTTGTCGTTGGTACTTCAGAGGGGGCTGATTTGTGGCGTTTCCTGAAGGAAAGAGGGTATAATTTACTAAAAAATTGGAATGAACGAAACTTTTAGACAAAACAGTTGATGGAACGGGGGTATCATTCAATATAGAATATTTATGTGACTTTAAAACTTTAAAATTATTTTTGAATTTTGGCATCACAGTAAAAAAAATATTATTGGTCGAGAAAAGTTATTATACAAACTTTACAAATTTAGATAAACATAATGTAAAAAAAGTATAAATTACCTGCTAAAAACATCTAAGATTGAGGACTGTCTCTTCATTTTTACACCTTAACATCAAAGAAATCGACCAAGTAATTAGCGATTGTTGATTACATGTTCATTGTATAAACATACCTGTCAAGGTACAAGTATTTAGCTTTAAGGTAAGTAATGACAACTTTATGATTGGTGATTACGATAGACAAATTGATTTGATCGACGATTTTATTTTTCAAAATGTTCAAGGTGCACTATTTTTTGGTACATGGTGCACCATTTTTGCAAACCCAGGGGGTGGTCACCGGCACCGGATAACCACCCCCTGGATCCGCCTCTGGGTCATGACCTGCATTTTCATCGTCACAGGTTGACAGGTATGTTTCAGGGTTCATATAAGTCAGCTATACCATGTGATGTGTTTTTAGATTCATTACTCAACAACTTCCTGTTTATTACAACAATTAATACTTTATTTAAAAAGGGTTACATAGTTAGCTATACAACTTATCTTCCCCGAGGCCCTCATCATAAAAAAAAATCATGAACAAAATGCAAACATATACATTCAAATTACATTGCATAAATTTGAATTGTTTTACACTAGTAATTTTGGGGCCCTTTATAGCTTGTTGTTCTGTGTGAGCCAAGGCTCTGTGTTGAAGGCCCTACATTAACCTATAATGGTTTACTTTTATTAATTGTTATTTGGATCGAGAGTTGTCTCATTGGCAATCTTCCTATATTTTTTAAGGATGTTAGCTTGTCATGTTTTTTTATTTTTGTCAGATTTTCGGAATCCTCTGGTTTTATCCATTTGAATGCTTTAAAAAAATTTGCCCATTGACCCCAATTTTTCTTTTTATAAATCTTTTATATGTATGATTATAAACCATCTGTAAAAGTCTTATAAAATGGCTGTTAT